>NC_072490.1:4860000-5160000 GCF_027574615.1 Eptesicus fuscus
GCCAAAGCCAACGCTGTGGGTTCTAATTCACTCTGACTCTATCCTTTGGACCGCAGAGAGGAGCCGAGCCCTTTAATCTACCCACGTTCCCGTCCTCTTCCAAACCCAGGTCTTGTCTGTCAGCTGACTCGGGGTTCTGCGTACTCACTGGGAATCATGGCAAAACCTGCCCCTAACCTTTCCTCGCAGCTCTCTGTAGGAAACTGCTTGGACCTTCTTTTTAGCTTCTCATCCCTGGAATGAGCGTCTCTCCTGGAGAAGTGAGCTGGGCTTGAGGCAGGCCGGCCTGGCCGTGCCGTGAGAGAGACCTAGTCGGTCCTGCTCAGAATCCTCTCGGGCCACACTGTCCTGCCCGCAGCCCAGACCGAGACCCGCCCACTGGGGTCCTGGAGGAGCCCTGAGACTCGTGACCCTAACGGCCCAGGCAACTCTTCCTGTGTCTCCCTGGCTGGGCACAGTGAGAAAAAACACAGGGCGAGCAATTTTGAGTTGAACTGAAATGGACCCCAAAGATTCCCGTGAAAAAGGCATAATATGGGGGGCAGTCCTAGGGGGGGTCACTAGTTCCCGTTGTCCATGATCTCCCTTTCACGTGTGGTTCGCTAAGGACCTACGCTGAGTCTGAGGGCGTCGGCGACAGGGCAGGTGAGGTGAGGCTGGGGCCCTGCAGGGATGTTTTCCAAAATCAGACCCTGCAACTCTGTTCTTGAAAGGCAAGATCTGGCGGAAAAGATTTTTTAAAGAGGCTCAAGCGAGAGAAACCTATGGTTAAAATGGGAAATTCTGAGAGAAATCCATCACTGAGTCCCATTCTCTTATCCTAAGATATAATATGGTAACTGATGCACAGGACCCATGTCGAAACGGTACCCATGTGGTCGTAATCGTAATTTAAAAATACGACGACACATGTACCCGATGCTGCTGGAGACTGCGATGCAGATGCTGGGCATTGAGGATCTAATGACGGAATATAACGACTGTCGTGGGTAGAATAAGCTGCAAAACGCCCTTCTCGGGAGCTCTGGCGCCCCCCGCCGAGATTTCCCTTCCCGGCCACTCATCTGTTTGGCTCAGACAAACTCATAAAAGTTCTCTACAGGTTTGAACTCTTCTTATGTTGACATAATAAACAGGATATGTATAATAGAGAACATAATACTATGTGTGTATATCTTAATATGCCTAGCACGTGTTCCCTTACATACGTGATACATCTCCTTTACTACATGTGCAGTGTTTACACGGTGGAATCTGGAAGGAACCGTTTTGCCGAGTCAGCTTCCCGGCTGCTTTCGCTTCTGATCACAGGACGTGAACATGCAGCTTGCCCCCATCTTCAGACTGTTGTGGTTCAGTCACGGTGTGATTGTGTCCTTGTGTCCGGGAGTAAAGAAGGAATCTCACATGGGGGCCGGCGGTGGGGGAGGGGGGGGGGAGCCCAACACAAGGCCTGCTTTCACTGAGGCAGAGGGGGCTTTCAGATGGACTCGAACTTCAAAGTTCACGGCCGCCCTCCCCTCCCCATGTGGCCCGTGTGGCCCTTTAATTTGAGTTTCTAAGCCAAAGACAAAGGGAGGGAGAGCAGGAGGCAGGCCAAGGCAGAGGAAAGCTGAGTGAAAGCAAAGCGCGCTGGCCCGCCCCTGTGCCCAATGAGGGCTGCATTTATGCGGCTTCCACACTTAAACACGGGAAGGGCTCCTGGAGGTCCCTGCCTTCGCCCTGGTCCGTGAATTTGTGAAGGGCAACCCCCAAAACACAACAAGGCAGTTGGTGGTGCCTCATTAAGGGGAAAGGATTAAGTGTCCCCAATAAAAACATGATTTGCATCTCAATAGAGCTCCTGGCTGGTTTGTGAATGGCGGACAGTCTGTGCAGAAAACCTGTATTCCTTTGCAGTCCTCCAGGCCACAGGGCAAAGGGGATAATTTATTCTACACCCTTGACTTCCCTTTCTTTTTTCTTTCTTTCTTTTTTTTTTTTTTGCAACCCTTGCAATTCTTTTGAAAGCTTGCCTTCCAGCCGGGAAACCGCAGCCAGATTGCTAAAGTGTGCAGCTCCCGCAGCCAAGCCCGCCATCTGGAGGGGTTTGCAGGAGTCAGCAGCTCCGGGCCAGCGGCAGCTATGGGCCGGCCTGGGCCCCGGTGCTGGTGCTGGTGCTGGTGCTGGGGCCGAGGCGGGGTCCCGGAAAACAGCCCTGCTGCCCGGCACAGCCAAGCCATCCAGAAACGCCCAGGAGGACTACCACCACAGGTAACAGACACCTCTCAAACGCCTCCTCTCCGAACGATCCAAGTCCCCGGTTGCAGCCTGTGTTCTCGTGTGTGCACAGCAATGGCTTCTCCCGTCTGGTTTGGCGGCTGTTGGACAAGAAGGTTATGTTCCCAGCCGTGGGTCCGGGTCCTCCTCACCCAGCGAGTCACCCAGTGGGAGAGGCCTGGGGAACACGGGTTCCCCGCAGACAGCAGCCTGGCTAAGCCGTGGTGATACCCTCTGTGTGTGTGGTGGGGAGGGGGGAACGTGTGTCTCCATCTTCCTTTTCCCCAGTAACTGGAATGGGGGTTGCGGGGAGGGCCTGGACCTAGGGGTTCCTTGCGCAAACTGAAGCTTGAAAGGTAAACTCTATTGGAATACAAATGGGAGCCCTGAATGGAGCCCCGAAGGGGACAGGTCCCCTCATCACGAGGCCCACGCAGTGCGACACGGTGAAAGCCGGTGATCATCCCATGGGCTCGGCCAGCAGTCCACCGCCCACGTACAGGGGACCTCGGTGTGGTCCCGCCCAGGGAGGAAGCCTGCGTCAATCAGATTCCCAGGTGATGAGGGAGCCTCCCCTCCCCCCAGCAGGCACGGCCCCGGAGTCTACATTTGGGGCGCCCTTTTTAAACGATGGCTTCGTTGCCCCATTACTTCTATCCCACCACACACAACGGCCCCCCTGCGGCTGACCAAAAGGCTTGGGTTCACAGAGAGAGAACCTCACTATAACAGGCGTGTGTGCACCTCTGGGTAGAGAGTTCGTCTTTCTGCCACAGCCTGGTACTCGTTCCCCATGACTAACCTAGAGAATGTCCTCTGGATGCGGACGGAAAAAACATGCCGGGAAAGGGCTGGGACAACAGCGTGTCTGCCTCGCTCATCTCAAGGGGGAAAAGCAGGTTCAGAAAGTGGAGGGGACGCGTGGCGGACACGGCGAGCTAATGATGGGGCGGGAAACACGGCCGCGCTCGCCTGGATTCATCCTGACCCTTCTTCCATCACAGCTCACTGCTCTGAGAGCCGACCTGGGGCAGTGTCACAGGCAGATTCACATAAACGTTTTTTCTCTCAGTTCGAGGCCAGGAGGCCAGATGGAAGGACTCTGTGAGCGAGTCCCGGAGGCCTCTGACTGAATCCCTGCTGGGACATCCTTCGTCACTGTCCCCTCCCTGTGGTTGGTGGTGAGTGACAGACCAGGGGGTGACGTGATACTCAGAGCCCGCTCCGCAGTCCCTGTGGGTCAGTTACCGCCGTAACACACCTGCTGTGCCGGGGAAGGTGCGCCACATCCCCGCTAAAGAGAAGAAAAGTGAATCGCGTGGGTGGCCCACGTACCTTCTACGGTGACGTGGAAATCGTGCGTGGCCACGCCCAGGGAGTTGCTGGCCGTGCAGCGGTAATTCCCTTTGTCCTGGTAGGAGACGTTCTCTATCTTCAACATCTTGCCGTAATTTTCTTTCGTTTCTCTTCCTTTTGGTAAATCACCACCCACTTTCTCCCAGTCGACCTGGGGTGTTGGCCTGAAAAACAATCAGGAAGTGATACGTGGCTTTAAATGGGCAAAGGAAACGTAAAGAACCCCACGGGACACACCCTCATCGCGTGGCTTTCCTGCGTGCCCTCAGAGTCCCACCGAGGGACGCCCGTTCGCATTGCCGGGGCCCAGACCCGCCCACACCACCACCAGGGTGAACGTGGGGGCTGGCTCAGGCCTCCGCCCTCAGCACCTCCTCCAACAGTCTCCTCCTCAGACCCTTCCTCCTGGGAAAGGGGCTCGCTGCAGGGAAGGGCTGGACTGTGGGTGTGGCAGGTGAAGGATGGACGCCTAGACGTAGGGCAAGAGATGTGTCAGGTGTGAGATCTCCCTGTGAGCGAATGGAAGTGGCCAGAAATAACAGTCCCTTCCCTGTATGAGTTTGAACACGAGATAAAGGAGGACCCAGCAGCCGGCCGAGGGGAGCCCCGAGATACTGCAGACAATGTCCCAGGTGATTCAGCCGAGGGGCTGGCTGCAGACCTGAGCCCCCTCCCTCCCCCGCCCCCACCAACACGGGCCAGGCTGAGAGCACACAGCCCACAGGGGCCGCACGAGTGCATTCGCCGCGGGCCTTGGAGCTCACGGCCTAACAGGTGCTTCGCCCGAGTCTCCGAATGGCTGTTTCCCACCCCATCTGTCAACGTGGAGATGGGCCAAGTCACAGCCTGCTTGGACCGCGGTGCCCCCAGCCCGGAGCCCTCACAAGCCCAGGCTTTGGCAGTGCCAGCCCTCCCTTTCTGCCCGTCCTCGAAATTAGTCTAATCCTCTAAACCCCATCCTGGAAGACAGAGGGGAAGGCGTGGGAGTGTCAGGCCCTGACGGGGAAGCATCCTTCCTCAGGGGTGCAGCCACACCTCCGCAGCTCGGCAGCTATATTCTCGCCAAATTGTTTTCTTGCTCTTTTCTATTTAATTGAAGGAAGATGTACTGACAGCGTTGGAGCAAGGAAGAGTTGAAGGAAAATACAGGGTGTGCCCCCCAAAATGTATACACACGTAACAGCTGATAGCTCAACCGCTGATTTAACCCATTGGGGATGTAACTCTCCCAAGAGTGTATACTCTTTAGGGGACATTGTTTAACCTCCTTATTCTGTGAGAAGGTGAAAGGTCAGGTTGGGCACCAGCGTCCCTGCCCAATTTCCTGTTCATGATTACTACCCACACGTGGAAACTTCTCCTACATATCCTCCGATTCAGAGACAACCCGACCCTTGACTGCGCGGAGCAGCTCCTTGGGTTGAAAAGTGCAGAAACAAGTTAAACATCGAGGTGGCTCTGATTCTGGAGACAGAGAGGAGAGGGGACTCCAGGTCTCGGGGCTCCCCTCCCCTTCCCTGCCCCGGGGACATGGAGAAATCCAGCCGACACGTGGTGTGCGAGACGCCATGCCTGACACAGGAGACCAGGTGGGTGTCCAGAGATGACTGGTGACTGCAGAGGGCGTGGCTTAAAGCTCCTGAGGAAGGTGAACGGCAGCTCTCTACAATCCCCGCAGCGTGCCCCCTGCATCTGAAACAACCCGACGGGCTCCGGGCACACCCCAGCACCAGGAGGCAGGGCCGTGTCAGGGAAGTCGAGGCACCAAGGCCCCGGGTCCCGGGACGACACGTTTCTGTCCTTCCTGCCGATTCCTCCCGGGGCTGCATGTTCTCCACAGCACGGCGCAGCGTTCCCGTGATTCTGAAAGCAGCCACGCACCACCAGCCCCCCAGGAGGAAGACCATGGCCTTGTGGGAAATAGGGAGGAAGGGCTGCTGAAATGTCGCCGGGCCCAGAGGGCCAACGGGCACGGTGACTTCTCCCACGACCAGCTCCTGCGATCAAACCACAGGGCGGTGGCTCCCACAGGGTTCCCAGCAGCCTCACACAACAGAGACCAGCTTCCGGAACAGGCCAGGCCAGGGCACCTGTGAGTCACGTGCTTCAACACCCTTGGGCGGTTTAGGACAGACAAGTGACCTGGCGGTGTTGGCCCGAAGGAAAGTGACATTTACAAAGCATAGGGGTGTCACTCCATGGAAACGTGCCCCTGAAGTCTGATGTAAAACCACTCACTGGGAATGTACACTGAGCTATGGGTGACCACGACTTCCAAACTCCACATCATGCCCCACTGACCACCGCCCAGCAACGGGGGGTGGGGGGGGTGCTCAGCTCGCAGATGAGGAAGGAACTCGGGTTGCTTCTCTTGGAGGCTGGCAGAGGTGGGCAGCACAGACAGGCGGAGGCCGGAGAAAGGCCACCTGCCTGCCCACGTGTTAGAGAAGAGGGGCCTTGTTCACAAGGACGCATGAAGGTTACTCGATAAACGCAAACATTCCAAAATGTGGTGACGGTGGAACCTGATTTGCCTTTGGGCATACAGATCACGTATCATGGAAACACACACTGGAAACCTGTATGATCCAATTAACCAAGATGGCGCCCCAGAGTGAATTAAACAGAAGATGTGACAGGTGAAGGACTGCGTGCTTTCCTGGGGGTTTGGTAACGTGTGTTTTTGGTGTGTTTTTCTCAGATAAAGTCCAGGGAATTCTAGGCTCACGTGAAGCTGTCTTATGTGGACAGGCCCCCCTCGTGCCACGGGAAACGGGGGACAGGAGAGGCAGATGGGGTCCTGGGAACCTGACGGGGAGCCTGATGAGGAGCTGGAGGGACAGGCCAGCCTGGGACCAGGACCTGTCGCCGCCTCCGCCGCTGCCGGCTCCAGCCTGGGCCCTCGGGGTGGCACCCGCTGACTGAGCAAAGGGGCCTTCGGTCACCATCACCCCGTCCTCACTCCCACACTGACAGAGGGAGCGGCTTATAGGTCAATCCCAGGGCCAGCCCGAAGTCTGGATGGTGGAGTGACAATTACTCCCTCCAGACAGGTACGCACTCATGCTCTTTAAAAAGGCAATGCTTGAGAATGGGTGTGCAGGCGCGCCTCAATGGGCATCGCCTTCCTGACACAGCGGACGGCCGGTCGGACGGGGCAGGTACTCACAGGCCTTCGGCGAAGCACTCCAGCACCAGGGTGTCCCCCCGGAGGACGGTGACCGCGGACTCGGGGCCCCTCGCAGCCGGAGGCAGCAGCAGGCTGGGCTTCCTCTGCTTGATGGAATTTGCTGGAGGGAGAAGAAGTCTCCTGTTTTTTGCGGGCTCCGAGAGTGACCGCCCTGTGGCTCTAACCGTCCTCAGGACAGACTTAACCCGAAGCCTCTGTGGGTGCGAGCGTGTGGGCAGACACAGACACTCCTCCCGCATCTGGTGTGTCTCCACTGAGACGCCCTCCTGCACGCGGCCGGGCACCCCACCCCCACCCCGGGGAGCAAGGTGAGTGAGGCGGCGGAGGAACCTGTCCTGGCCACGCCTCGGGTCCAGGATTCAAACAGGCGGAGAGCTCATTTCTTGACGGAAGCCCTTCAGTTCCCTGACGTGTGATTCTATGGTCTACACGTGAGTCGTGCCTGGCCCCATTCGGTAACTCTGTGTGTCTCTGTGTTTTTCATGTAAACATGTAAACCAGGGCGAGGAGCCAAGGGCCTTTGGATGTTTATAACCTCATTAGCGGGCCACACAAAACTACCGACTTAAAAACTCGCCTGCTGTATTTGGTCTAACATCTAATTCACTCACCCCTGATATATTTAAGGGGGTAATAGACACCTCTATGTTAAGGGATCTTCCTTACCGTGAATATTAGTGTTCTAATAAACTCACAAAGGTATCAAAGGACAAATTCAAATTGTGAGACGGCAATGAGCTACGACGCTGAGAATAACTGCCAACACGCTACGCATGACCGACTTACCCTCGGAGCCGGTTTCTGTGGATGAACCCGAGTCATTAGCATGCTTTACTGAAATGAAAAAATGGAAGAAACAACTCACAAACACAGTGGTGGGTGTGGATGCCAATAGAGAATGAAGAGTCACATTTCTTCCTGAGAAAAATCACAGCGTGAGGCATGGCATGCTTCACCAGAGCACCGTCTTTAGGGAAAGAGTGGGAGGAACATTCGTACGGAGCTTAACCTTGAACTATCACAGGCGGATCCAGGTGGGCGGACACAAATGGCAGCTCCAGGGAGGAGCGCGGAGGCTGCCAAGGACGCTGTAGCGGAGCCCTGGCATCATGCGCCACACGTAACGATGAAGCAAGTCACCAACCACATTAGACAATGGGACGGCCATGCCCACCCGACGCCAGCAGAGCCGATGGTCCTCCCTGGGAACCTACGGGTCTTTCTTCCCTAACGATGCTTTCCCATTTGGCACCCGGACTCGAGTGGGGGAGAGAAGCAATTCAAAGAACCTTGACAATTTCGGAAAGACAGAAAAAATTATGTGATAAGCATGGTAATGGTGCCTGGCCGATGGGGCTCAGTGGTTGAGCTTCAAACTCTTGAACCAGGAGGTTGCAGGTTCGATTCCCAGTCAGGGCACCTCCCTGGGTTGCGGGCTCGATCCCCAATAGGAGGCAGGCAACGAATGATTCTCTCCCACCATTGATGTTTCTATCTCTCTCTCCCTTCCTCTCTGAAATCAATAAAAAATAAAAACCAAATTTTTTTTAGAAATGTGTAATATTGCTCCTCTTTTATTTTTGACTGTTGGGCTCTCCCGTCTTTCCAGCCCGCTGGTTTATCCTGGGAATCAAAGCCCGACGCGTGCTTGGGAGACCCTGGAATGGCCTGTATGCTGGCCCACTGGCGTGGTGCTCAGAGACAGAGCCGGGCAGCTGTCTCCTGTCCGGGGACCTCCCTGGGGTCAAACTAAACAACCCGGCTCTCGCTGGCATCGGCTGGAATGAGATTACAGACACGTCTGCGTTCAGCGTCCGCGACGGAGGGTACATTATCTGGACTTACAACTGTTGACGGTCAGCTTCATCGGCATTTTCTGCACGATGGTCCTCAGCCTGGGGAAGGCGGCGAAGCAGCAGTAGTCGTTTCGGCTGTCGTGTTCCTCCACGTTCGCAAAGTACAGGTCCCCCTCCTGGCTCATGTACACTCTCTCGTCCTGCTGGATGTGCTCCAGTTCTGGAAAGGAATATGTCGTTAAAGGGGCAACGGTCCTGCCCCGGCCGGTGTGGCTCAGGGGGTTGGAGCGTCATCCCGTGCACTGAGAGGTTGCAGGTTCGACTGCAGGTCAGGACATATGCCCAGGTGGCAAGTTTGATCCCTGATCAGGGCACATGTGGGAGGCAACCAATTGATATTTCACTCTCACATGGATCTCTCTCTCTCTCTTTCTTTCTCTCTCCTTCTCCCTCTCCTTTCCTCTCTCTCTCTAAAATCAATAAAATCCTGCCTCAGGTGAGGATTATAAATAAATAATCTCATCTCTCTTCTCCTTTCTCAGCTTCTTGCTTTTCCATTATTTCACTGCATGTGGCAGGTGAAACATTACTAAAACAGAAATATAACACTGTCCGGTGAGGCTCAGTAGTTGAGCAGTGACCTAGGAACCAGGAGGTCACATTTCAATTCCCCGTCAGGGCACATGCCCAGGTTGTGGGTTGATTCCCAGAAGGGAACATGCAGGAGGCAGCTGATCCAATGATTCTCTCTCATCATTGTTTTTGTTGTGTGTTTTTTTTTCTCTCTCTCTCCCTTCTTCTCTGAAATTAATAAAAATATGTTTTTAACAAAAGAAATATAATGCTCCCAGCAGACACCGGTTGTGCTGGGCCCTGACATGGGTGCTGTCAAAGGTGAGTGGGTGGGTGCTGTCAAAGGTGAGTGAGTGGGTGCTGTCAAAGGTGAGTGAGTGGGTGCTGTCAGGTGAGTGAGTGGGAGCTGTCAAAGGTGAGTGAGTGGGTGCTGTCAAAGGTGAGTGGGTGGGTGCTGTCAATGGTGAGTGGGTGGAGCTGTCAAAGGTGAGTGGGTGGAGCTGTCAAAGGTGAGTGGGTGGAGCTGTCAAAGGTGAGTGGGTGGAGCTGTCAAAGGTGAGTGAGTGGGTGCTGTCAAAGGTGAGTGGGTGGGTGCTGTCAAAGGTGAGTGAGTGGGTGCTGTCAAAGGTGAGTGAGTGGAGCTGTCAAAGGAGAGTGAGTGGAGCTGTCAAAGGAGAGTGAGTGGAGCTGTCAAAGGTGAGTGGGTGGAGCTGTCAAAGGTGAGTGAGTGGGTGCTGTCAAAGGTGAGTGGGTGGGTGCTGTCAAAGGTGAGTGAGTGGGTGCTGTCAAAGGTGAGTGAGTGGGTGCTGTCAAAGGTGAGTGGGTGGGTGCTGTCAAAGGTGAGTGAGTGGGTGCTGTCAGGTGAGTGGGTGGGTGCTGTCAAAGGTGAGTGGGTGGGTGCTGTCAAAGGTGAGTGGGTGGGTGCTGTCAAAGGTGAGTGGGTGGGTGCTGTCAGGTGAGTGGGTGGGTGCTGTCAAAGGTGAGTGGGTGGGTGCTGTCAAAGGTGAGTGAGTGGGAGCTGTCAAAGGTGAGTGGGTGGGTGCTGTCTAAGGTGAGTGGGTGGGTGCTGTCAAAGGTGAGTGAGTGGGTGCTGTCAGGTGAGTGGGTGGAGCTGTCAAAGGTGAGTGAGTGGGTGCTGTCAAAGGTTAGTGGGTGGGTGCTGTCAAAGGTGAGTGAGTGGGTGCTGTCAAAGGTGAGTGAGTGGGAGCTGTCAAAGGTGAGTGGGTGGAGCTGTCAAAGGTGAATGGGTGGAGCTGTCAAAGGTGAGTGGGTGGAGCTGTCAAAGGTGAGTGAGTGGGTGCTGTCAAAGGTGAGTGAGTGGGAGCTGTCAAAGGTGAGTGGGTGGAGCTGTCAAAGGTGAGTGGGTGGAGCTGTCAAAGGTGAGTGGGTGGAGCTGTCAAAGGTGAGTGAGTGGGTGCTGTCGAAGGTGAGTGGGTGGGTGCTGTCAAAGGTGAGTGAGTGGGTGCTGTCAAAGGTGAGTGAGTGGGTGCTATCAAAGGTGAGTGAGTGGGAGCTGTCAAAGGTGAGTGGGTGGAGCTGTCAAAGGTGAGTGAGTGGGTGCTGTCAAAGGTGAGTGAGTGGAGCTGTCGAAGGTGAGTGGGTGGGTGCTGTCAAAGGTGAGTGAGTGGAGCTGTCAAAGGTGAGTGAGTGGGTGCTGTCAAAGGTGAGTGGGTGGGTGCTGTCAAAGGTGAGTGAGTGGGTGCTGTCTAAGGTGAGTGAGTGGGTGCTGTCAAAGGTTAGTGGGTGGGTGCTGTCAAAGGTGAGTGAGTGGAGCTGTCAAAGGTGAGTGGGTGGGTGCTGTCAAAGGTGAGTGAGTGGAGCTGTCAAAGGAGAGTGAGTAGAGCTGTCAAAGGTGAGTGAGTGGGTGCTGTCAAAGGTGAGGGAGTGGGTGCTGTCAAAGGTAAGTGGGTGCTGTCAAAGGTGAGTGAGTGGGTGCTGTCAAAGGTGAGTGAGTGGAGCTGTCAAAGGTGAATGGGTGGGTGCTATCAAAGGTGAGTGGGTGGAGCTGTCAAAGGTGAGTGAGTGGGAGCTGTCAAAGGTGAGTGAGTGGGAGCTGTCAAAGGTGAGTGGGTGGAGCTGTCAAAGGTGAGTGGGTGGAGCTGTCAAAGGTGAGTGGGTGGGAGCTGTCAAAGGTGAGTGAGTGGAGCTGTCAAAGGTGAGTGAGTGGGAGCTGTCAAAGGTGAGTGAGTGGGAGCTGTCAAAGGTGAGTGGGTGGAGCTGTCAAAGGTGAGTGGGTGGAGCTGTCAAAGGTTAGTGGGTGGGTGCTGTCAAAGGTGAGTGAGTGGGTGCTGTCAAAGGTGAGTGAGTGGAGCTGTCAAAGGTGAGTGGGTGGAGCTGTCAAAGGTGAGTGAGTGGGTGCTGTCAAAGGTGAGTGAGTGGGAGCTGTCAAAGGTGAGTGGGTGGAGCTGTCAAAGGTGAGTGGGTGGAGCTGTCAAAGGTGAGTGAGTGGGTGCTGTCGAAGGTGAGTGGGTGGGTGCTGTCAAAGGTGAGTGAGTGGAGCTGTCAAAGGTGAATGGGTGGGTGCTATCAAAGGTGAGTGAGTGGGAGCTGTCAAAGGTGAGTGGGTGGAGCTGTCAAAGGTGAGTGAGTGGGTGCTGTCTAAGGTGAGTGAGTGGGTGCTGTCAAAGGTTAGTGGGTGGGTGCTGTCAAAGGTGAGTGAGTGGAGCTGTCGAAGGTGAGTGGGTGGGTGCTGTCAAAGGTGAGTGAGTGGAGCTGTCAAAGGTGAGTGAGTGGGTGCTGTCAAAGGTGAGTGGGTGGGTGCTGTCAAAGGTGAGTGAGTGGGTGCTGTCTAAGGTGAGTGAGTGGGTGCTGTCAAAGGTTAGTGGGTGGGTGCTGTCAAAGGTGAGTGAGTGGAGCTGTCAAAGGAGAGTGAGTAGAGCTGTCAAAGGTGAGTGAGTGGGTGCTGTCAAAGGTGAGGGAGTGGGTGCTGTCAAAGGTAAGTGGGTGCTGTCAAAGGTGAGTGAGTGGGTGCTGTCAAAGGTGAGTGAGTGGAGCTGTCAAAGGTGAATGGGTGGGTGCTATCAAAGGTGAGTGGGTGGAGCTGTCAAAGGTGAGTGAGTGGGAGCTGTCAAAGGTGAGTGAGTGGGAGCTGTCAAAGGTGAGTGGGTGGAGCTGTCAAAGGTGAGTGGGTGGAGCTGTCAAAGGTGAGTGGGTGGGTGCTGTCAAAGGTGAGTGAGTGGAGCTGTCAAAGGTGAGTGAGTGGGAGCTGTCAAAGGTGAGTGGGTGGAGCTGTCAAAGGTGAGTGGGTGGAGCTGTCAAAGGTGAGTGGGTGGCAGCTGTCAAAGGTGAGTGAGTGGAGCTGTCAAAGGTGAGTGAGTGGGAGCTGTCAAAGGTGAGTGAGTGGGAGCTGTCAAAGGTGAGTGGGTGGAGCTGTCAAAGGTGAGTGGGTGGAGCTGTCAAAGGTGAGTGGGTGGGTGCTGTCAAAGGTGAGTGAGTGGAGCTGTCAAAGGTGAGTGAGTGGGAGCTGTCAAAGGTGAGTGGGTGGAGCTGTCAAAGGTGAGTGGGTGGAGCTGTCAAAGGTGAGTGGGTGGGAGCTGTCAAAGGTGAGTGAGTGGGAGCTGTCAAAGGTGAGTGGGTGGGTGCTGTCAAAGGTGAGTGGGTGGGTGCTGTCAAAGGTGAGTGAGTGGGTGCTGTCAGGTGAGTGGGTGGGTGCTGTCAAAGGTGAGTGGGTGGGTGCTGTCAGGTGAGTGGCTGGGTGCTGTCAAAGGTAGGCAGGTTGTGGGCACAGGGAGGACCTTCCTCACAGACGCACCTCGTCCTATCACTGGCCTACACGCTCTTCAGATGTGACAAGATTAAGGGATCTGTTTGGTGGTTTTCTAGTGTTTTCATGGACACCCTGAAGTGTGTATTTAAAACTTGGAGCAAACTCTAGGCGATAGTTTCTGTGTTGGACTCCACAGTGATAACCTATTCGTTTTTTGTTGTTTTTTTTTTTTGGCTCCAGTGTGTCACCTCACATGCATGGGGCTGGACAGACCTCACTCACCGATGTTCATCCAGTAGATGTGCAGCGGGGGCAGCCCCGTGGGCGGGTTGCAGGGCAGGACCAGGGGGTCTCCCTCCTCCACTTCAAGGGGCTCGATCTTTTCTTTGGGGAATTTTGGAACATCTGGTATAAAAAAGTCATTTCAAGACATTGTTAAAGTTAACTTTCAGCGGCACAAGTAATACTTTGATGCATTCTTCTTTCACAAAATTAGAGCATTCTAAGTAAGTTCAGCACCCCCATCTTGGCTCTCCGATCTCCCCTGCAGAGAGGGATGCTGGTGGGAACCTGGCTGCGTCCTTACACACGTTTCCAACTACCTGTTCATGTGGGGACTGCCCACCAGACACTTTCGTGGGGACGTGGATCCGGCCACAGCATGCCCCTGCGTGCGTCTGCACCGAGTGGGAGCGCCCAGCCTGGGGCTCTGTGCATGTGAAGAGCCGAGAGATGTGGCCCTTCTGCAAACACCGCGACTTCTCTCCCGCAGACACACGCTCCCTAGCTCTATGGTGATGCCTGTGCATGTGGCTGGCGCGTGCTCCGATCAGAGCGTGACCACGCGGAAAAAGGGGTCCCAAGCCCACGGGGGTGGGGGGAATGGCACACCTGCCTGTGAGGCGGAACGTGACCACGGCACTGGGCAGAGAGCCTGCCCGTGGGAGCCGCTCCGAGTAAAAGGGACTTCGAATGAGGGGCACGGCGTAGAGAAGGGGCCCCTGTGAGAGTCCAGCTTGTGCTTCCTCCTGGGGGGACGCTCCCTGAGAGCGAGGCAGTTATGCGGACGCGCAGTCACAGCCCTGCCAGACTCCACGCCAACGCCCATGCCAAGGCCAAGGCCAAGGCCAACGCCAACGCCAACACCGGAATCTCTGTGAAGGTCTTTACAAAACAGCCCTAAGAACACTCAGCACGCGTTCGGCTGGACCTTGTGTTGGCGCCTTTGAACCTGTGGGGGGACCTGCGTTGGGGACTCACCCAGCTCTCACGGGGCGGAAGGGCCTCGGGAAGGATTCCTCACCCTGGAGGAGTGGGATGGGCTAGGGTTCCCCTGCCCTGCCCTCCCTTCCTCAGGGCGGGTCACGGAGGTGGCGGGCACTCTCTGAAGCCGGAGACAAGCTCGCTCACTGAAGTCTTTCCCGCTGGAGGAGCTCCGTGCATTTCCCCGGCGCCCCCCTCTGGCTGGGGAGTGTGCGGACATTTCTCTGATGCCGCACCAGCTGCAGGAACTGCTTGTCTCACAGCCAGGACCTTTCCCAGCGCAGCCTTCAGGGGGCAGGGTCTTACTCCACAGCCTTGGCCACGTGGGAAGGCGGGTTCTTCCTTCCAGCACATGTCCCCCTGCAGGTCTGGGCAGGCACCTGGAATGGCAGCCACCGGGGATCCTGCTTCTGCTCCAGGTAGCTTTCCATCCCCATCAAGGTCAAAGGCAGGAGCCCGCTCAGGCTCAGGCGCTGGAGTAACAGCGCCACCTACCTGTGGGCGGCAGCTCTGACTGAGCAGGAGCCCGCGGGTCCCAGGGCAGGAAGTCCAGCTCTCTGAGCCCAGCGTAGTGACTTCCAGACTGCCCCTCCCTGAGCTCCAAATCCCCACCCCTCCCCTCGTTCTGTGCTGACGCCCAGCGTTCGTGGTGCTGAAGGTCGCAGGGCCGCCGGGGAGCTATGGGATCTGCTGATCCTCAGACACGAGGGGCGGCCGAGGGAGGGAAATCCAGGTCCAGAAATGCAAGGAGCAAGCAGTTCTGACTGTAACAAGCAGACGCCACAGGCCCAACCGGAATGCGCACTTCCCAGGGGACACCCACTGCAAAGCAGGACTAATAAGACGCAGAAAGCCCTAATTAAAGAATCGCCCCTCCGAGCACTCAGAAACCTAACGATCCCCACAGAGCACACAGCCAGGGAGCCTGCATTAATCAAACCTCGGTTATAAAGCTCCAACTCTGGAGATGTCAATAGTGTAATTCAACTGGCTGCCAAGGCACCAATAATAAAACACAAAGTAAAGTGAAAAGTGTAAGTCCGCCAAACCTTTTATTCCGGGGCAGAAGTCTCCGGAACAGCTTTTGGCCAAAGATGAAATTGATATCAGGAGGGAGGGGGGAATATTTACATGTGGAATAATTTAAGATCTGAGAATCGGTATTACGAAGGACATTCATTTGTTGGTTGTTTGGGATTATTTTTTAGGTCATACTGTTCAACTTTGAAGCCATTTCGCGAGCGTGATGCCGACTTCGAAGCAAGCGCTGCCACTTGGGCAGAGGAACTTAATTACCAGAACTCACCAGCAGGCAGAACGTCGGCTTTATTCCGACGGAGGCGTGGCTCCTGTTTAAAAGGAATCCTCACCGGTGACTTTGGCTAATTGTGTTTCTCTGGTGACAAACATTAGCAAGGCCGAGTTTGGACACATGCAACACTGTCTGAAGCGAATTTATAAACACTCATTTTTCTTCTGGGCTCCAGCTTGCCGACTCATTTCAGAGGAACAGTCCATCATCGCGCAGAACAGCCTCCTTCCTGCAGCCTCGGAGAGCCGGGCCCTGACCGGGGATGCTCCCTGGGAGAGGCTTGGAACCCCCACCCGCAGAGCAGAGAGCTGCAGGACACCCAGCCCTTCCCGCACCTGCTCGCTCCTCCTCTCCAAGTGGCTCCCACATTTATTCTTCAGCAGAAGGATGCACTTCGGGTAACAGCTCCGAGGGTAGAGGGTCCTGAAATCCCAGCCAGAATCGGCGTGGGACACTTTCACAGAGACCAGTGAGCTGTTACCCTGTGCCACGTCAGCACAGCCAAGGGTTCGGCGAGCCTGAGGGAGGGCGGCGAAGGATGAAGAAAAGACAGACAAAGAGAATAAGCTGGGTCTGGGTGGATCTTCTGTGCCTGGCTGAGGCCACAGAACAGATCCAGACTGCAAGCTGAGCCTTTATTTTATAGCCAGAGGTAAGCAAGGTAGTGGTCACCATAGTTACAATGTTCTTGTGAGTTTCACGTGTTTTGGCAGCACTTGCTGCCCCTCCCACAGCCCATTAGCTACCAGGAAAGATCTAGGGAGCGGTCACACAAGATCACGCTTAATTATGCTTAGAGGACTGTGCCCTCCACGCTGGGACTTGTTTGCGGCTTTGCCAGCAGGTCAGTCCGAGGCTTAACCTTATAACCGCTCCCTACAGCACCCCAGTCTTCTTATCAGAGTGACCAACGCAGCAAACCTGCAAAAGCAAACCTTCCCGGCTCTCGAGGTGCGGGAGGGCTCTGAAACCCACCATCCACTCTGGGCACCTCACCCAGTGAAAGCTACAGCTTTGCACCTGAAACGCCGGAGACGCCTGAGAAACACTCATCTGTAGGCTGCCCTGTAGGATGAACCGAGCCCTCATACTAACACTCCTTGGCAACGGGGCTTCGGCCCTTTCTCCTTTTCTCCGGCACCCTAGCGTCCTACGGGTCATCGCTATGGGATCCTCGGAAGGGGGACTAGGAGTTTCTTGGGAAAGAGACTATGAGACCTAAGCTGCATAGTCCCCCCTGCCCATTTGCCTCACCGTAGAGTCGCCAGGCCCTGGCCGGTACGGCTGTTGGTTGGGCATGTCCTGATTTCTTGTTGGGGCAGGTGCCTGGGTCGTGGGCTCGATCCTTGGTGGGGATCATGCAGGAGGCCGCTGATCAGTGTTCTGCTCTCACATCAATGTTTCTCTCTCTTTCTCTCCCTCCCTCTCCCTTCCGCTTTTCTCGTTAAAAATCGGTGAAAAAAGCATTAGAAAAAAAAAAAAAAAGGAGTTGTCAGGGAGAGTTAACACCACTAGTCACGCTAAGTAACCAGTCCAACGACATGTCCTGGGGACTTAGCCCCCAGGCACGGACTCTGCAGAGCGTCCTTCCTGGGACTCGAGGATCAAGTCAGGCCCTGAGTCTGATACCCGACGGTCAGGTGCCTTCGACAAGGCGGTCGGCGCCTTCAGCTCATGGAGAGGATGCTGCCCACATGAGGGGGCACAGGCGGCCCTGGTAGCACAGGACTGTGCGCACACACCCTGGAGCCGCTGCCAGGGCCATGCTCTGACTTCCCCAAGCGCCACGTGACCAGAACCTGCTCCTTAATGTGCTCCTGTGTCTCATTCATAAAGTGGCACCTCACTGACCCCTCATCCATTGGTGTGGGTCAGAGTTTAAAGAAACCACTCCACATGAATTAAAACAGTGTTGGCACTTAAAGGTTTGGCTCAGCAGATAGAGCGTCAGCCTGAGGATCCAAAGGATCCCAGGTTCGATTCCAGTCAAGGATTCCAGTCAAGGGCATGTACCTTAGTTGCAGGCTCCTCCCCGGCCTGGGCCCTGGTCGGGGCACGTGCAGGAGGCAACTAATCAATGTGTTTCTCTCACATCGATGTTTCTCTCTGTCTTTCCCTCTCCCTTCCACTCTCTCTAAAATTTTTTCAATGGAAATATCCTTGGGTGAGGATTAACAATAACAAAAATCACTAGACATGTGGTGGGTCTTGCTCAGGGGTGCTCCCCCCGCCTCCCCGCGATGTTCACCCCATCATGAGGGCAGACACACAGGCCACGGGGCAGGGGCTCTCTTCTCCTGCGTGAGCTTCTGTGATGTCTGTGAATATTTGGGATTAACTTCTTCAGAGGAGGCGGGAAGGGGCCAGAATCATTGTGTAGAAAGGTTTGTTTGTAGGGACAACAATGGGATTTCCAGCTAATGTGCTCACGTTGGAACTCAGGTGGCTAAAGCCTTCGAGGTGACGGATGAAAACTTTAAAACACGAGAGAGATACACGATAAAGCTCGAATCACAAAGACCCTATTAATATCAAAGGAATCCAATCTCTGCTGCTTTAGAAAAGACTCGAGTGATGAAGGTGTGGAAAACCCCGCCCGGTCTCTGATGTGTGAACTCCCTGGGAGCCGGGCTTGGGGTCCTCTTCAAAATACAAATGATCACAGAACACGGCCAGGTGATGAAGTCATTTCAGAAGAGACGGAACACGATGCGTCAGAAACTAATTTATTTTTCTCTCTTCTGAGCAGCAGAAACACGAAGCAATTACCCACCGCTCAGCTCAACTCTGAGCGCAGCTCTTAACAACCATGCCAGCGGGTTCTGGCCAGAATCTCCTCACATTGTTCAGGTCTTGGCTCCGTCGGCTTCGAGAGCCAGAGAACATGTTTGTAAAACCCTTTCATGGAGAATCGTAGGCGAGAATGTGCCGTTTCCCTCTCTGCACCAGGTCTAGCTGCTGCTTTTGCCTTTGTGTTTCCATAGCAACCATCAGAATTCAGGGTAGAAACCAGGCAATGCCATGTCTTCTACAGGGATTTTTAATAACCTCTCTCTGCCTCTCTCTTTCTCTCTTATTTCAGCTGATTTCAGATGGATGATAGATAGGTGGGTAGACAGATAGAAGATAGATAGATAGATAGATAGACAGACAGACAGACAGACAGACAGATAGATAGATAGATAGATAGATAGATAGATAGATGATGGATGGATCGATCTAGTTTTATCATCCTCAACCACAATTTTCATGGCGATAATTTCTGATCCAGAATTCATTAACACCTGCGACTGAATATCACTTCAAACCCAAACTCCTAAGGTCATTTCCAAGTTTATGTGTCACTGCTCTGCCCATGACTATGCTACAAAGTTTCGCCTGCCAGCTCAGTAAGGCTAATCCCGACAAATCGGCATCCTGCATGCTTATTCACTTCACGTACACGAAAGGACCCTTTGTAAAGCAAATGTAAGTGATGAGAAGTAAAGAGATACCACGAACACTCTTTTTGCCACCACGCCTTACACAAAAACCATAATCTTGCCACGACCTCTCTGCTGTCCCCCCTCATTCCAGGAGAGATCATTACTCCCCTGCATTTTATTTTTATCAATCGCTTGTTTTTCACTACATGTTTGCACTACAAGTTTCACACAAAATGATACCCCCAAACAATATTTCATTTTGATATATGTTTGAACTCCCATAGATGAGATCACAGTCTATGTGTGTTCAACATATTCCCAAGGCTCCTCAGTCTTCACTGTTGGGCTGTATTTTTGTCTGATTATACTACAACTAGAGGCCGGTTGCACGATATTCGTGCAAGAATAAGGCCTTCCTTCCCCTGGCTTCACTCCCAGTCGCCCAGGAGCCAGCAAGTCCTCGCTTCTGTCTGGAGCACTGCTCCTGTAGCTCCCTCCGCCGCCGCCCCCTCCTCCTCGCTCATAGCAGGCGTCCCGCTCCCAGCCGCTCCGCACCTGCATATGCAAATTAACCCGCCATCGTTGTTGGGTTAATTTGCATACTCACTCTGATTGGCTGTGGGCATAGCGGAGGTACGGTCAATTTACATGTTTGTCTATTATCAGGTAAGATGTATTTATTCGTCTGGCTGTGACGGGACTCCTGGGTTTCCCAGTGTGTGAAGCTTTAACATGTCTTGTTGAAGAAAGCCTCCCGACCCTGATGTCAGGAATATTATTCAAAATATTCTTCCACCACACGGTGCAGTCTTTAATCCCCCGGGAAGGAAGCTGCTCCGTGAGGTGAGAGAGGGCTCCAGAGACAGGTTGTCTGCGTGGATAGTCAGCGTTTCACACTGTTCCATCCCAAAACCAGAATGGAAGAGAATCGGGCTGGCTCTTCCGTACCTTTGTCAGCGCTGCGTGGGTTTGTTTCCCGGTTCTCTGTGCAGTTCCACGGCCTGCACTCCGCCATGCGGCCGAGTGACACAATCTTTTCATGGGGCCATGCACTCCGACTTGTCCTTAGTCAAGAGACTCCACCCATGGCCCCTCTGCCCCTCCTATCCTTCAGTCAATAGGTCACACTCCACAGACAGACAAACCAAAGCAACCAACAGAGACGTTGGTTCCGTTGTCCTGTAGATCAACTCATGGAGAATCGACAGTTCGGCTTTCCTAGTCTTTCGATCCATAAAACTGCTATTTTCCCCGTTTGTGTAAATCTTTGACAATGGTTTTCATACACATGTACACCTTTCCGCTATAAAGTTCTCACGCCTCTCTGTTGGACTGACTTTCGGCGACTATGTTATTCCCCCCTTCACTCTCCTTCCCGTGACTTTGCTGTTACCTCGAGCTTGCGTGTTCATTTTCATCTCAACATGATGACCCCTGAGAAGCTGACATCACCAACTGCCCCCTCTCTCTTCTTTTCTGAGAGCAGTTAGGGTGAGAAGTATCTGTCCGCGGACACAGTGCTCTAGCTGCGCCCGGCAAGTGTCCGGGGCAGAATCTCCACCACTGTCACTTCAGAACGCATTCCAGGGCCTTTGCCATCACTCCTCTGACTCAGAAAGTCCTTAGAAATACAGTTATTCATTTGCAAAGATGTAAGGCTTTTCTAGTTTTCTTTTCATTATTGATTTCTAACTTAATTGCATAAGGTCATCTTTTCTTCCTAGCTAGGAAATCACCAAATATCGAGAAAGTGTGCTATTCTAGCTAGCGACCGCGTGGTCATTGGCTGGCTTGTTAAACCTTCTATGTGCCTGGCATCGATGATTTTTCTGCTTGAGTTCCCAAATAAGGAAAAGATAAGGCGAAATGTTTTTCATCATTATGACAGAGTTGTCTATTTCTCCATGTAGTTCTATTGTTTTCTTTGCATAGTTTATTATCATGTACCTCTAGTGAACTAACCTCAGGAAGCCTTTTTAAAGAAAGGTCGGTGGTGCCTGGCATTAATTTAGCCACACCTGCTTTCGTTAGCATAGCATTTAGCTGGGATATCATTTCCGCCTTGCGGTTTAATGATTCTGCATCCTTATGCTTTAGGTGTGCTATGTTGTAAATGGCTTATGGCTTTTTATTAACTGGAGCGTTTAGTCAGTTTGCTTTTATCGTTAATCAGTGATATATACCTGAATTTATTTCTAGTTTTTAAAATGCCTGCTCATTTCACTTTGTGTTTTCTCTCCTTTCCTTTTCTTCCTCCTCCTCACACCACATGGTTTGATAATCATTCATTTTTTCTATACTTTTAGAGTAATTACTCTATAAATATTAAAATGCACATATAACGTGCAGAGTCTACAGTGATTTAGCTGTTCTTCCCTCCGCAATCATTTCAACCTGGTCGCCACCCTGGCTTTTGGGGTAAGGCCCACGTGCTGTCCATGATGTGTGTTTTAGAAGCGTGGGCCTGTTCTTCCGCCGTCTTCTGCGAGCTCTTCGCTGTTCTTTGAGTTCGTCAAAGCGTAGAGCTCCGTCAGGAGAAACTGCCACATAGCAGCTGATGACAGTGTTCTACATAAGAATGGATTCTGTGAGCCTTTGGTTAGAATCACATGACCTTGCCTCCTTTAAGATCAGGGAGGATAGCCAATTGTGATGGTTGGTCAGCAGAGGTCTCATGAGCATGGCAGTGATGAAGTCTGAGTTTTGGTGATAATTATTGACCAATGACCCCCTCCATAGTAAGCAGCTTGCAGTTTCCATGACTACTGTTTATGGCAGGCATGACTGATAAGCATCCTTCTGAGGGACTCCCATGGTGAAGTTAGGTGGGCTTTAGGATTTTCTCTGAGCCACCTCACCACTAGAAGTTACCTGTGTGACTTCTCATTGGAAGCAAATTTTCATGCTCTCTGCCCCAGACCCTAACCTGGTGCCCAGGGTCACATGCTACAGCCACAGCATGAGGGTGAGTCGCCCAGGAGGCTGTGTGGGGAACAGAACAGCTGCTCCGACTGACAGCTGCCAGACCCATAGCGAACTGCGTGATTTAGGAATGACCTGTGTGAACCCTGCTTGGGGATGACTTGTTACTGCAGCATAACTCGCTGACCCTAACTAATACCATGTGCAACTTAGTTCTCATCACAAGGCAATAGATACTATGTTTCCCCAAATTAGACACAAGGTTACTGGATGGAGTGCAGCAACCTCCCATAGCTTTCAAGGTCATCCACTTCTACGTGTCAAGACCTGGAAGAGAATTCGCCTTAGAAAAAAGGTATCAGGTACACATGCGCTGATTGGATGAATGATGTGTTGTTTCATTAGAGCCCAGAACACCGCCTACCTCACACGTGATAAAAAACATCTATAAATCCCCACTGTAATACTCACTGGGAACTATAAACTCTATTTCTTCTGACATAGCCACTCCCAGCTTGTTCGAAGCGAAGCAGCGGTATTTCCCTTGGAAGTGAGCTATCTGCCCCTCATTTGGGATCCGGAAGGTCCCTGAGTTGTTGGAGACAATGATCCGAGGGTCGGAGAAGTCAAAGGGCTTGCCATCTTTCGTCCACGTAAATCTGTAACGAAAACTCAGCTTAATGACCTGGAAAAATGATACCGTGTCCAAAGGTATTGATACACCAATGCACAGAAACGACAAAACCAGGATGTTTAATTTCTGGTAAAAAACATGTTGAATGGACCATCATAGAAGACATCTGACAAGCTGCTGTGGACTGATCCCAAATCCCTGTACTGAAGCTCAGTCCCCAGTGTGACGGGGTCAGAGGCTGGGCTGTGGGAGAGGATGCGGTCACGAGGGTGGGGCTCTCAAGAACTGGGTTAGTGTCCCGAGGAAAGAGAGCATTCTTACCCCCCCCCCCCCCCATGTGAGGTTACAGAGAGGGGGCGGCTGCCTTGAACCAGGAAGCGGAAGGAAAGGGGGTTTCATACCTAACAGCCTCAGGTGGGAGGCTACTCACCTTGGCTCCGGATTGCCTTTGGCTTCGCATTCGATTTGGAAATACTCATCAAAGGGAAAGGCGACTTGCTCCTTTGACTGTTTTGTGATGGTTGGAACCTGTTGAACTAAATGGCAAAAACACGGATGAGGTGAACTAGTTGCCACAGAGACGCTGTCACCTGCTGTCTGTGTTGACGAGAGAAAGGTCTGAACAAGTGGAAACGACAGGATGAGCCTGGCTTCCTCTGTGTGCCCTGGTTTCATTGCTTCATGCTGTCGTATATTCCATTTTATTAGAAATTAGAACTAAAAATCCTTAAAGTATGATTAGTCCATTAAAAATAATCCCATCACAGGTTGAAATAAATAACATGTTTTATAAAAAAACAAACAAACACACAGAATAGAATAAGAGACCTGGCATTGCTTCATTTTGCTGCAAACCTCTTTATATCCTGAGAGACGTGGGTTCTCATATACGTCTGCAGCAAATCTGTTGCTGAAACTGTTTTACTTCAAGATCTCAAGAAAAAGAAGAAAATAGCCGAGCAGGTATGGCTCAGTGGTTGAGTGTCGACCTATGAACCAGGAGGTCTTGGTTTGATTCCTGGATAGGGCACATGCCCAGGTTGTGGGTTCGATCCCCAGTGTGGAGTGTGCAGGAGGCAGCCGATCGATGATTCTTTGTCATCATTGATGTTTCTGTCTCTCTCTCCCTCTCCCTTCCTCTCTGAAATCAGTAAAAATATATTTTTTTAAAAAAAGAAGAAAACAATAAAGATAAGAAGAAAACCCAGCCTCACACAGGTCTGTCCTTGAGGGGGTAAGACATTTTCCAGTCCCATCTGGTGACTATGAATAGTCCCCTAGAGAGTTCACCAAAACTCAACAAGTGGTAGTTCCTTCCTTCCTTCCTTCCTTCCTTCCTTCCTTCCTTCCTTCCTTCCTTCCTTCCTCCCTCCCTCCCTCCCTCCCTCCCTCCCTCCCTCCTTCCCTTCCTCTCCCTCCCTCTCTCTCTTCTCTCTCTTTCTTTCTTTCAACATTTGATACAAATGTTTTTGTTAATCCTCATCCGAGGATATTTTTCCAAAGATTTTTAGAGAAAGTGGAAGGGAGGGGGAGAGGCAGAGAGAGAAGCATCTATGTGGGAGAGACACATCGATGGGTTGCCTCCTGCACACACCTTCACCAGGGCCGGGATTGAGCCTACAACTGAGCGAGGTAACGCCCCCTTGACCGGGGTCGAACCTGGACCCTTCAGTCCGTGGGCTGACACTCTATCCACAGAGCCACATCGGCTCGGGGAGTGGCAGTTTCTTCATTGCAATGTGGAGTCTGAAACCATGGCCATCAACTGTTCATGCTCTGTTGTAGTAAAATGTCTGACCCGCAGATTCTTTTTAATCATGCATGATCTTGTACATCACAAAATAACCGTTCGGAAAAAGTATTGGTTCCCTGAGTGACAACCATCTGCCGATCCTGATACATTTCATTACACGGTATTTGAAATTCACTTTTGTCAATATCCTCCCTGATCTGACCTGAAGCGCCGTCCCTGTCGGGAAGCTGTCAGGCTCCGAGTGGAGACCATTGATTTGCTGGTTTTATCAATGGCAACACATATTGTCAGCTGTCCAGCTTGATGTGACAGGGTCCACGGATCCACAGGGAGCAACATCTGCCCTGTATCCGTTTGCGTCACTCGGTCTGTCGTGGTCTTTGGAGTAAAAACGGTGCTCACACCACCACTCGGTGAAGGAGCGGGGCCACCTGGGCGCTGGTCAGAGGCGGAACCCCTTTATGTGGACGTCCTCGCTCAGCCACAGATGATGAAGAATGTGCTCAAGGATGACATTTAATAAGAGCAACAATGTTTAATTGCTTCAACAAGGACAATCTTTTTTAAAAATGATTTTTTATTGATTTCAAAGAGGAAGGGAGAGAGAGGAGAGATAGAAACATCAATGATGAGAGAGAATCATTGACGGCTGCCTCCTGTGTATCCCCTACTGGGAGATCCAGCCCACAACCCAGGCATGTGCCCTGACCAGGAATTGAACCGTGACCTCCTGGTTCATAGGTCAATGCTCAGCCACTGAGCCACGCCGGCCGGGCTGCACAGGACAATCTTAAGCAAAACTCTGGTTTGGTTTGGTTTTACTGAGAGTAGATGGTTGTGCAGAACACCCTGCCTGCTGGTCCAGCTGGCTGCCAACACCTCGATCTCGGTCAGGGCGACACCATCTACCCCCGTTGCTTTTGTGACATAATGCACCTGTTTGTGCAGCAAAAAGCAACAATGCCAGGCGGTGTTACTGTGAAAGGTCTGATCACAGACTGCCCGGATGTGCCTCTGGGACCGGAGAGGTACTAGGGTCATCTAAGACGGATGCTCAGCCTAGAACCGTGGTCGGCAAACTGCGGCTCGCGAGCCACATGTGGCTCTTTGGCCCCTTGAGGGTGGCTCTTCCACAAAATACCACGGCCTGGGCGAGTCTATTTTGAAGAAGTGGCGTTAGAAGAAGTTTAAGTTTAAAAAATGTGGCTCTCAAAAGAAACTTCAATCGTCGTACTGTTGATATTTGGCTCTGTTGACTAATGAGTTTGCCGACCACTGGCCTGCAACAATAACTCCATGCCACTTCCAATTTTAAAATTCTGTTTTCTTTATCTGTGCCTAATGAATCTGATAATCGTGTTTTACTAACTTAGGGGCATTAGCCCAGGTTCAGGCTTTCTCCACTGGGTACTGATAAATACTTCAATAACGTCCATAGCTGCACGGACATTTACCTTGTTTCTGGTTAATGCTATGTCTACGTCATGCAGGTCTTGAGCTGAATGCATATTCGTGTTACTCAAATTTTACTACAGTTATAAATGGTGAGGGATGGTGCACCATAGCCACAGTCCCTGAGATATCAGCTAATGGCTTGTGAACAACTTGTTTGTTAGAGCATTATTCTGTCCTAAATTTGCTAAGGTTGTAAAGTCTCAGCATAACTAATTATTCAGGGAGTGGAGCTCACCACCTTTGGGTGTTTATAAGAATAGATATTCTACATTATAAATCCTTTCTCCATAATTAGGCCAATTACACAGACACCAGACGCGCTGACATTCCATTTGAATACCTGCCTCCGTTTCATTTGCTCCAGAGTCCGGAAATAAATGGGTAATATTCACTTGCTCTGAAAACAAGTCATTAATATTTTATAACAATTGTTGTCGAAGGACCGTGCGGCACGAAAACTCATAAGTAGCTGAGACGACCAGAATGAAAATGAGCATTGGGGATGGAGACAAAATCTCACTCCCTTCACCACCAATGGACCCGAGGAGGAAAGATGGAGAGGAAGCGGATGTTCTCAGAGAGGAGGGGGGTTGTGAGTCAGGAACGGCCCTGGGGCAAGTGTGAGGTTAGCTCCTTTCCCTCGAGGATCACGGAGAACCTCGCTCCGAGTTAGGCATTGCGACTCAAAGCCGAAGAACCTACTGAGGATGAATTACTTCAGGCCCTTCCCAGCGTTTCTACAGCGAGGCTGGCGTCCAGTGTGTGCGAGCCGGCAGATTCCACCTCGACTCAGAGAACCTCGAATCTGCACGTCTGCGGAGTGGGTCAGTGGGGTTCCTTAAGCAGGGGGCCACGGAAACCTGTCCGGCAGAGTGGGGAAGGGACTCTCATGGGGGAGGAGGGGCTCCGGTACAGGCTGCCCCCAGCATGTGATGTCCGATAACTTAAGGAAGCCTCAGAAAGTGGCTCCCAGCACATTAGCTAACGCAGTCGGCATGACGGCCTCTTCTGGTCACAGTGGGACTGTCTGGTTTTTCGAAGGGCTAGCACCTGCGTATTGGACTTCCTGAGGCCCAGACCAATCCCCCAGAACTCGGACGGCCTGGAGGCCCTTCCCAACGCGGAGCGTCTAAGGAGCCCCAGCACACACTGTTTATCACTCTCAGAGTTACAGGCGGAAACCCAGGGCGGATAAGCCTTGAACTTTATGGACAAAATATCTAAGTAACTTCTCAAGGGTCTCTTTACGTCCCATCCGCTTATCTCACAAGAGGATGTCCCCAAATCTCTACACTGTAGTTAACATACTATTACATACATTGCATTTGCAGATGATAGGGGCAGAAATAGAATGTTGGGGACCAGCTAGAATTGTAGGCAATATTAATCCTGCTCTGTTAACCGTGATTCGTTTGTTCTGATTAAAGAAGCCACATTCTCACCTGGCTGGCAGCTGCACGTGGGACTGGGAGCTCACCTGGACATGCAGCCCACCCTCCCCATCAGGGAGCTGCCTGTTATCATGGAAAGATTAACAACCTTGTTGCAGAAACCAGAGCCACCAGCCTTTTGGAGGCCCCCAGCCCTTTGCACATCACTAGCCCTTTGAAGACCCCCAGCCTTTGCATACCTCTAGGTCTTTGCAAATCTCCAGTCCCCATTACCTGTTAACTGCCCATTTGGCATACCTTTTGCCTACTTCCCATGTAATCTTTGTCCTTCTACCCAATATTAACACCTGGCTTATAGTGAGGTGGGGGGCAGAGCAGATTTTTGTGGATGACCTGCTCTCCCATGCTGCCGGCAGGACTGGAATAAACACTCATATAGGATTCAACCCTGTCTCTGCTGAATTGGCTCAAGTACTGACAGGCAGTCCGGACCCACTGATTGTCTGGTTATACAGACACGTGGTTTTTTGAGTTTTTAATTACTCTAACTTAATTAACAGATTTATGATTTTTTAGATCTGCATTCATTCTACCAGCATATGCTAAGATGTAAACTTCCATAAAACCACGGACTAAGCTCTTGCTGTAAATTCACAGGACAGGTACCTACATCTGCAATGGGCGCCGTCGGATGTGTATATTTGCGCACTATAAAAACGGCTGCTTAATACTTCCCTATCTCATTTTTCATTCCTAAATATATAATCATTTTTTAAAAAGAATACAAAGTGTATTCATTTCCTTTTTTTTGTTATGATTGGTTGGGTACCAGTAATTTCTAAATCATACTTGTCCCTAAAATAAACTAACCTGAGTATATAAAAGGAACAGCTGTTGGTCGTATTTGAGACCATCTTATAAGGCAAAATACCTCCTAATCTCTAGCTTATGTTCTCATAGGCCCGTGGTCGGCAAACTGCGGCTCGCAAGCCACATGCGGCTCTTTGGCCCCTTGAGTGTGGCTCTTGCACAAAATACCACGGCCTGGGCGAGTCTATTTTGAAGAAGTGGCATTAGAAGAAGTTTAAGTTTAAAAAATTTGACTCTCAAAAGAAATTTCAATCGTTGTACTGTTGATATTGGGCTCTGTTGACTAGTGAGTTTGCCGACCACTGCCACAGGCCAAGTCTGCAGGGAGGCAAAAAGCCTGGGCTGGAAGGAATGGCGTCAGGCAGCGCAGTGCAAGCCATACCAACACTGAGGAATACACGGGCAGATTCTGACAGGATGCTGGGAAATACAGTCAAAAACGCCTCCTTGATCTAGACGTGTCCTACTTGAAACCAAAATGCACACGAGACCCCAGAGAGCCGGCACTGCTGCCATCACTGTCACCGTACCTGAAAGCGGGATGTCAGAGGCGCTGGCAAAATGCAAGAGGAGGGACAGGAGAGAGAAGACGGCTCCGCTGGCGCCGGGCGGCCTCTCCATTGCTCTTCCGGGAGGAGGATGCGCAGAGGGTGGGACTCTGTCCCCTCTGCCCTTCAGGTGAAAACGGAGGGGGATGGGGTCGACCTGGAAATGCAGAAAAAAATACAGAATAACACAGACTGGAAGCTCATATACCCTAACATGTCAACACCACGGAAATTAAATATATTTTTATTTTTTTGTTGTTGTTAATCCTCACCTGAGGATATTTTTCCATTGATTTTTTTTAGAGAGAATGGAAGGGAGGGGTGGAGACAGAGAGAGAGAAACATCGATGTGAGAGAGACACATCTATTGGTGGCCTGGACAGGGCTTACATTAGTAATAAAACATATTTTCAAATGTGTCTTTCTGTAAAGAATTATTCCGATCCACAAAACAAAATGTGTTAAAAACAACTGCTTCCATTATGAAAAGCTGAGCATTGCCAAACTGCAAACACTAGTTCTACCCACTGGGGAAAGGTTCGGGACACTCAACCGCGTAGCTGTTTCTAAGGGAGAAAGTATGAGGGGAACACGGTAATGCCTTGTCCTTCCAACTTGCCTGGTCCTTCTCTCTTCGAAACACACCGAGAACAGCAATCCGAGTTCACTGTTTATAGTTATGTATCACTTGTCACCTGCAATCTATTATTTAATACTCTCTGCCATTAATATTCAATGCCTATTTCTTGAAGGCCATTGCATGTGTTTGTTTAATGAGCTGTCCTATGTGTGAAGGGAAAGGTTTCCAAAACCATGATGCTATTAGGAAACCACATTTCCAGATGAATACCTCATCCTACCCTGAAACGGAGCAAACAACAACCGGAGGGCCTCGCAGGGAGGACAGGCTCAGTTTCAATTACTCTCCCGATGCCTCCAACAGCCACGGTAAAGTAGCTTTGGGTGCTAATTGCTCAATAGCAATGATCGGACTTTTGTAACTACATGGTCTTGATCCAAGAAAGTCTCTCCCACAAAAAGGAAGGAACATTGAGCCACTGGCTTAAAATGAGACTGTAAGGACCCAGCTGGCATGGCTCAGTGGTTGAACATCGACCTATAAAACAGGAGGTCATGGTTCGATTCCCAGTCAGGGCACATGCCCAGGTTGTGGGCTCCATCCCCAGTGTGGCGTGTGCAGGAGGCAGCCGATCAGTGATTCTATCTCACTATTAATGTTTCTCGCTCTCCCTCTCCCTTCCTCTCTGAAATCAATAATATATATATATATATATATATATATATATATATACACACACACACACATAGTTACTACACATCAATGATGAGAGAGAATCGTTGATCACCTGCCTCCTGCACGGCCCCTACTGGGGAATGATCCAGCAACCCAGGCATGTGCCCAAACTGGGAATCGAACCATGACCTCCTGGTTCATAGGTCAACGCTCAACCACTGAGCCACACCAGCGGGGCAGTAAGTGCATTTTGAAACAGACAGATAGCTACACAATTATATTCCCATCCATCTTCCATCCAAGAATCTGAGTCTGAGGCCGCACACCCGATGAAAGCATTTATGGAATCTCAGGATGGAGTTGGAACTAAGGCAAGGAAATACACTAAAAATGTTGGAGAGCCAGTGACCTCAAGCTGATGTCTGATTAGTCAGGTCCAACGACATCACCTCTGGTCAAGAAAAAGAACCAATGAGCTTCCATGAATTGGACAGGGTGGTTTACATCTCCCTCCTCACCCCACTCATCCTGGGGAGGACGAGATCATCCTGACATGGAACTCGAGGACACAGATGTCTTAGTGTGGCCAAAGGGACCCTTCTCGCCGGACTCTGGTGCCGTGGAGCGATTGGTGTGACCGGGATGGGGAACACGCTTGTTTCCAGGAGAACGGAAACACGAGCCGACATGCATACTGCACAGGAGTGCCCCAACATGACGACACGGAAACACGGTCGTTTCTCCAGAACAGCCCCTAACACACGTGCACCCTTCACGTGACAGTGGCCTCAGATTGCCCAGATGTTCCTCGAACAGAACCACTTCACTCACATTCCTCTGCTGCTCTGAGAAGTGGATGTGGGGGCAGGCTCGGCCTCTGTCCATTCGCCGGGCCTCCCTCTACACGCAAAGGCACTCTGCCTGCTGACCAGCGGACAGGAGCGTGACGTGTGTAAGAACACGGCCCTGAGTCAGCAGGTGACATCCACAGCCTTCCTTGTGGCCCGGGGGCGCCCACCTTTCTGGCTCATCTGCACACAGGACAGAAGCATCACTGCCCGTAGCATAGGGTGAGGTCAAGTGAGGTCACACATGCTTGTCAGACACAATAACCGATGGAATGCATGCTGCACACTAACGTCAACCGTGTGTTGTACTGTGTGTTCACCACCCACGTCAAGTCTCCTTCCGTCACCATTGATCCCCCCTCTACTCTCTCCCACCTCCCCCACCCGCCTCCCTCTGAGAATCACCACACTGCTGTCTGTGTCTATGAGGTTTGGGGTTTTTTTTTTTGCTTCATCCCTCCACCAGCCATCTCTAAAGGAGGCTCTGGGCGCAGAGCGGAAGGGGCTACCCTGACCCCTCCTCCCGGAGAAACAAGCGCTGTTCTGGCCACACTGAATCCTAATGTTGGAATGAACTCGGAGCATCTCAATTTTAAACAAGACTTTCCTACTCGGGAAGCTTGAAACAGATCAGCAGCTTTTATTACAGTCGCAGGAAGGGATGCGTTATGACCATGGCGTCCGAAGCGAAGATTTAAGAATGACGGAGTGGGTTTATGCAACCGTCAGGAACAGCGCTCTCACTCACTAGTGGAATGGTTTACATTTCATTTTCTTTCCGCACACGGGGCTCAGCAATCGATCACTGCGCTGCAGAAGTGAGCGATGATGTAGGCACCGGGCCTGCTCGAGATGGGGCGGGCATCATCCTCACTGCCGCGGGCCTGTCCCCTCATGAAACGCCTCTTGATGACTGTCAGGCCGGGGAAACGACTCCCCAGTTCCGCAGTCAGGGCTGCCAGGGAGGGAGCCCACACTTCACCCAACACCGTGAAACTGGGCAAGGATAAACATAAAGAAAATTAAGAGGCTTTTGTTCCGCCTCCTGCTTCGGGAAGACCATACATCAATTTACAAGTGTCATGAACACAGGAATGCTGAGATAACTGTTAATGGCTTTCTGCTCCGAAAACAAAGGGAATATTGTACATCTGGCCATATCCATTCACGCTGTTTCATGTCACCGACGTGACAAAGGAGTGGCTCCCAGCGATAATCCATCCTCCGCAGAAGAGCAAAGAAATGCAGACTTTTCTCTAAGCAACCTGATCGCATTGGGAAAATGTCAGCTTTCTCTGATAATTATGTTGGATGGACCAATATCATTAATAACACCATTGATTTAATTAAATGGCAAGAGACGGCGGCTGAGCTCCAGCAGGAACAGAATTGCACATACGTGACCGATACTTTTGGTTTCCCCTGCTATTTACTCATACTCCCAAATTCTGACTAAGGAGATGCTGTGCTGACAGTTAACGCAGATTCCTTCCTAATGGAGGGAAAGAAAGGAAACCACCCCAAATCCAGACCACGAGCTGCGGAAAAGGAGACCCGGTCTTCCATCCTGGCGCAGGATGATTTCTGGTGCCTGCACACCGTCCTGCTCAGTGGGGAATTTTTTTGTTAATTGAGGAGGAACACAGGTGTGATAGGGGCAGAAATAGAATATTGGGGTCCAGCTATAATTGTAAGAAATATTAATCCTGCTCTGTTAACCATGGTTTTTTTCTGATTAAAGAAGGCACATTCTAGCCTGGCTGGGGGTTGCAGGTGGGACCTGGGAGCTCACCTGGAAATGCAGCCCACCCTCCCCATCAGGGAGCTGCCTGATACCATGGAAAGACTAACAACCCTGTTGCAGAAACCAGAGCTGCCAACCCTTTGCACATCGCCAGCCCTTTGAAGACCCCGTTTGCCTACTTCCCATGTAACCTCTGTCCTTCTACCCAATATCAGCAGTGGCTTATGGGGAGAGGCAGAGCAGATTTTGTGGGTGACCTGCTGCTCTCCCATGCTGCTGGCAGGATTGGAATAAACGCTCATATGATTCAACCCTGTCTCTGCTGAATTGGCTCAAGTAGTGACAGGCAGTGTACACCCATTGACTGTTCAGTTACAGATGCACTAAAATATACAAGACTCAGGTGTACAGCTCAGTGAGTTTTTATGTAAGTTTAAATTCGTGTAACCACTTCTCCACCTTTTTACAGGTTCTCGTCCCAGGAGCAGTCCACTGCCTTCATTCCCAGCAGATTTCCAGGTCCTGAGAGAGATCTGTTTGTACGCCTCTGACTACTGGATCCAGCCATGTGGCATCTCCCCCGCGTGGTGTGTGGGTTAGGTGGGGACAGGTGGGTGGTCGCCATGACTGGGGAGTGTTACTGGCTTTCGTGGGCAGGAACCATGGACCCTGACTGGCCTGCAGAGCTCAGCAAAGTCCCGCCCAGGGAAGAGCTGCCCCTCCTGGCACGCCTGCACCCCCACCCCAGCCCCACTGTGCGCCACCCTGGGATCAAAAACAGAGTCTCTTTCTAGCACAATGGTGTTCAACTATTATACATACAACCATTTGGATATAATAATCTTCAAATTTAAAGATATTTATTTACCATAAGTTACAATAATACTAGAATAAAGCCTATCAAATTAAGTAAGAAACATATGGAACAATTATAAAAAATTTCCTACTGATTAATTCCATCAGTTATTGACTACCATCTCCTTAAAAAGTTTGGCTAAAATACAGTAAGAATATTTTCTCCAAAGGAAAAAAATATATCTGTAAGTACAGAGTCTAAAACTTGACATCCTACCTTTCAAAATCTCAACCAATTAGTTTTCCATCTCTTCTAATTGGAGTCAAAACTTTTGTGGATTATATTCTCATCTGAAATAAATGATACATTTTCTAAAATTTGAAAACTATAAAATATGGAAGAGAGAAACCCTAAGTGAGCTCTGACGACTATAACCAAATGTCAACTTCGGGAAGCAAGTTGTTGCATTAAAAAAAGCCCCTCATAACTGCTGTCATTTCTCTCCACCCGCCCTCACTTCACAAAGCCCCAAACCAGAGGTCCCAGCAGCGCCCACCAACCACGCTATTGATGGGCAGCTGGCATTAGATCAAACCCCAGTTCTCAGAACTGACTTTCCCCTTCCCACTTTTCCCAGGTCTTTAAATACCTTCCCTCCATTCATTCTCTCTTCATTTATTCCTTATGTATTTCAACTTCTTTCGACACCAAGAAAAAATGTCCAAAAAAAAGAAATGGGGTGCTTTCAGGTGGAAGTACTTCCAGCTGGGAAGCTATCTGAACCCCCAACAATAGACCAATGACATAAAGCATAGGTGCAAATAGTGCCCACTGAGTCTGGCAATCCTATATAATAAAAGGGTAATATGCAAATTGTCCCTTCGACCAGGAGTTCGACCGGAGTTCGACCAGGGGGTGGGGCCGGCCTGCCAACTGCCGGGGACCCTCCCCCGGGCTGGCCTCACCCCTGATAGGTCCCCCCACCCCAATCAGGGGTGGGGCTGGCCAGCCAACCTCCCATGTCCCCTCCGCCCGGCTGTCCTGGCCCAATTGGCACAGGCCAGCCAGACCCCACCCATGCACGAATTCATGCACCAGGCCTCTAGTCTTTGATAAAAAACAATCAGAAGCATGGGATTTGGAATCGTTTTTAAAGAAATAACAAATTACATGGAAAGTATTTTATTATAGCTATTAATTATGTTTTTATTAATAAAGAACTGATTTTAAAATATGCCTAAGGTTTGGGTACTTTTCATCTGCTTCCTGCTTTCCTGTACGAATCAAATGTTTTGAATGAGGACTGTGACTTATGAAATGAAAACAGGGCTCACAAGTTGTCACGCACCTGCCTCGCCCACGTCTGTAAGAGACTGTAGCTTCCTGAGGCCGGTGCCAGGTCTGTTCGCCCTCCCTGTGCCCGCCCACAGTGCAGGAGACAATCGGTGAATCTGAGTGAGTGAATGAGCGCGTGAAATTCATCCACACGTCTACAAAAATACACTTGGTGTAAACGTAAAAGGTCAGTGAAATTCCAGATATCCTTCTTTCTCATTCATCGAAAGACAACGGAGAAATTAATTTTCTGAATTACTTACTAAAGTAAATATGGGTTTGATAGGTAAAACATGGATCTAAACCTTGCTAGGTGTGTTGCAATAACACAGGCTAACAGAAATAGAACTTTCAATGAATCTCATTAACTTTATCAGTGCCTGCTTGAAGCCAACTATATTCACGGCTCCGAGTGGCCCTGACAAGTGACAAGCAGCAACGTGTGACGCTGTCTCAGATTCACTTTAGATTTCTTCAACGTAGACTGTGTGAGGGTTCTGTGGACGTGACTGAATTTTAATCTATCCCTTGCTGTAGTTAGGTAACATTTGAAAGGTTTTCATAAAAACTCTTCTACATGTCTAGTCAAATGTAGCAAAACTGGCTACTACAGCTATCTTTATTCTTTTTAAATATCAGAAGGCCTATTAATCCACATACTAGATGTTAGGAGAATGTCCCATCATAAAACATGGGGGGGGTTCAAGTTACAGGCGGGTTCGCTAGAAATGTCTGTCCGACACCAGACATTGGGTGACCGGGGCGTGAACTCTGGTTGGGGAGCCCAATCCTGTGGCCAGAACCTCACAGCATCTGCCCTGGGGCAGCTTCCTTGCTGAGTTCTATCAGCAATGCCCCAAACAAACCCAAAGGATTCACAGACACCCAGAACAAACATGCCAGTGGCTGCCAGAGGGGCGCGGGATGGGGGAGCTGGGGAAACGAGGTGAAGGTGGTTCCAGAACAGTCACAGGACGTAAAGTACAGCACAGGGAATACAGTCAGTAATATTGTAATAGCTATGCATGGTGCTGGAGGGGGGGACTAGACTTAGGAGAGGGATCACACAGTAAGCTATATAAACGTCTAAACACTATGCTGTACACCTGAAACTAATACAATATTGAATGTCAACTGTAATTAAAATTTTTTTAATTTTAAAATTAAACAAACCAAAAAAAAAAAAAAAAGCAATGCCTCAAAGGTTACCAGCTGGGACTTCGCCGAGCTGGAGCTGACAGTGGGGTGGGGTGGGGGCATAACCACACGCGTGTGGAGTGTGCGCATGCATGTGAGCAGACGTGAGCGAGCAGGTGAGTCCAGCTGATGGCTGATGAGTATTTGTTCACCTGGAAAACCTCAGCCAAACACTGTCACGTAGCACCTGCTCCACGGGTTACGAGTGACAAGGACAATACACCTCATCTTCCTCTACGCCTTGGAAACTACCAGTATCTACAAACAGAGCCCAAAGATTCAAAAATGAACAGAGCGGACTGAGTCGGGCTGCTAACGTCAGGAATTATTACATGCCGTAAACGTTCCGGGTGGAGGTTTTATCAAATTAGATGCGCGTATAAATCTGAAGACACACCATTAACCTTAACCCGAGGCCGGGCGAGCGCTTCACGGAATGAACAGCAATGACAGGCACTTGATCGTCAAAAGGCACTTTAGGCTCTGACAGCGACCAGCAGGTCATCCTCATTATCAACTGCATGCACATTAAGCCAGTGACCAGGACGCTGATAACCTTCCGGGGACAAGGCCGTGTGAGGAAGGGGGACCCACAGTGCGGGGCGGGGGGGAGGGCCCACTCTGATTTCTGTCACACCATTTCACAGCCCTCTGCTATTTTTTCATCTCTTTTGTTTCCTGCCCACATTTCTTTGTTCATTCCCAGGCAGAGGCATCCAGGGCAATTTATTGTTTACAAATGGTGAAGGCTGGACAGTGATACTAAAACGTTAAGACTTATTTGCTCTTCAAGTTTGTAATTCCTACAAACATACCTCTTGTGAAGACAAAACTTTCAGGAGGAACACGATGAAGCAAACCAACAGTGAGCGCGGAGGTCGGGCATAGGAAGGAGATCTACTTGTGCATAACCCCAGGCCAGAGGTTGTCCAAGCGGTACTTCTTGATTTAAATCCCAAACCGATGTATAGGTATTTTGTGGCAAATAGTCTAATAGATGCATGAACGCCTAGGTGTGTTAGAAACATTAAGCTTATCGCTCTATGGATCCTAAAAGGCAATCTTGTTCTACTCAAGTCATGAAATACCAAGTTCGATTTCTTGGTACTTAAAGAGAAATTTATAAACAGCTTACAGTTCCCTTTGGCTCGTGGTCACTACGGCGACGGATTTAGCGCCGACAGAGCCGACCTGTGACCTCTGCACTTGGTGAGAATTCGTGCAGATTCCTGGGCTGCTGACCTAGGTCTGTGGACCCTTCACATCCTGTAGTCACTTCCCATGAATAAGAAATAGGGACCCAAAGGCAGGATCAGCCCATGTGTCCTTCTGAACTGAGGACAGTCAGACACGATGTTCTGGGCCGGAGCTACACGGCTCACTCCAAGATGTACCAAGATGTATGCCAGCAAGAGAAATTAATCTCATGCCTTTTGCTTCCAATACTAAATTTTTAAAAAGTGTTATATTCTGTTTTCATTATCACATAACATTTTAAATGAGCTTTTATGTATTTTACAATAAAAGTGTATCCCTATAGCCCTAACAGGTTTGGCTCATGGATAGAGCGTCGGCCTGTGGACTGAAAGGTCCCGGGTTTGATTCCGGTCAAGAGCATGTACCTTGGTTGCAGGCACATCCCCAGTAGGGAGGTGTGCAGGAGGCAGCTGATCGATGTTTCTCACTCTCTATCCCTCTCCCTTCCTCTCTGTAAAAAATCAGTAAAATATTTTTTTAAAAAATAAGCAAGTGTATCCCTGTAAAATCCCAAAAGAAAATATTAAATATATTAATATAGATTTTTAAAAATTAGATCAAGAATGAGCATTAAAGACCACATATCTTCCCTCTTCCTCTCTAGTCAACAAGGTGTGAACACTTCCAGACAGTTTTCTAGAGAAATATATGTACCCTCTAATACAGTACCTGATTTGTCCACTGTTACATCCATGCCATCATATATCGATGATATTCAGTTACGTGAAAATGGCGAGTTACTGAGTGATCTGCACAGAACTCAGGTAAGGATGGTCAGGCTCTTCCTGGGACAGCCATACCTTACTGGATATTCTGACTTCAATTTAGGAGCGACGGAACAATCTCCGACTTCTCCGGCCATAAATTTATCTTGGCAACAGAGGTCACTGCCAACATTCTGAATGTTCTTGCGTTTGTCGACTTCCCCAACATGAATCCATCCATTGGATAGTTCTCAGTCCAAAGGACACTCACCTACGCCGTGACCGTTTTCTTTTACATTATATTCTGTGACTATTTGTGAAAATAACCCGAGTTGCTAGCAAGCGACCGTGACAAAGAAGGCGTTATGTAAATATTTTGATGAAACTTGAGGTGAACTGTGAGCCATGTTAATGTCTTCCTTGTAGGGGATCCATCCCTTGAATGAGACCTCACACTAATTTATTGGAGAGTAATGGATAAATAAAAGCTTTCTTTTAGGAAGAGGGGCCCCAGACAGGGAGCAGTTTCCATAGTTACTGCACGACAACGCTAACTACCTTAGGGCAACGAGGCACGTCTTTGGGAGTCGTGGTTTCGCAGCAAGAACTCCACAATTTTCTCCTTCCACGTCCACTAGGCAATGCCGAGCCTCAGCAATAAGCAACGTGCTTCCAAAAGCGAGCTCCTCAGAGCAGCTGGAAACCACCGCCTTGCGTGCTGCCGCGCTCAGGGGACGGGATGGGTCTCCCACACTTCGTCCCTGTGGCTTGTTTGTTGGCTGAGATAAACAAGTACGAGGCACGACCCAGCGCCCTCCGGTTACCAAGCAACTGCTCTTCCTCTGTCCTGGGAGTGGCCTCCTCCCCCGGGAGGTCCTCCGGTCCTTGGCTCAGGACACCCCTCAGCCTCCACTGCCCCGCTCGCCCCCAGTCTCATGTCACGCGGTTCCGCACATAGGAAGTTAGATTTGCTTTTCTCCTGTTCATCTGCCTCACGTCAATGTAATTATTAGAGCGGCCAAAGACGCTAGAAACAAGAAGGGAAACTGTTCCGCCCTACAGGCCCTGGTGGGGTGGATGGTTCGGAGCCCAGCAACGGCTTCTGAAGGGGAGAAGCGTTTGGCATAAGGGTTACCTTAGTCAGGTCATTTTCAGGAAACAGCAGGCACAGGCCAAGCTCTAAAAGCAGAGAACTGCCCAGCCGGCGTGGCTCAGTGGTTGAGCATCGATCAACCTATGAACCAGGAGGTCACTGGTTCGATTCCTGTTCAGGGCACAGGCCCGGGTTGTGGCCTCGATCCCCAATGGGAGGCGTGCAGGAGGCAGCTGATCAATGATTCTCTCTCATCATTGATGTTTCTATCTTTCTCCCTTTCCCTTCCTCTCTGAAATCAATTTTAAAAATGGATAAGGTGCCCTTCTGTGGAAGACATTATCTCATTGGAAAGGGGTCTCGCTCACTGGGCAAGGAGGAGGAGGAGGAGAAGGAGGAAGAAGGAGGAAGAAGAGGAGGAGGAAGAGGAGGAGGAGGAGGAGCTGAAATCGCAGCAAACTCTCACCTCACCTGGCGGAGGGCAACAGCCGTCCGCTGCTACTGTGACTTCCTGGCCGCCCACAGCCGCCTTCCTCTCCCCTCCCAACGCTCTGTCTTTAGCTGAAGGCGGTGTCTAAGGAGACGGGTTGGGCCATCTTTGAAAGTTACTCAGTTTCCCCGGGCATCTCCCATGTTATTAAAAGTATTTGGTTTTTCTCCCATCAACCTGTCTTTATTATAGGGGCCTCAGCAGAAAACCAAAAAGGATTGAAATAAAATTTCCCTCCCCCACACTTTCAAAGCCCACGATGTTGGATAATTCCTAGTCCGGGACCCCTTTCTCGTGACTTCGCCCTACCTGTGGGATTACTCTTGTTTAAGTCTTGCACATAAATCCCTTTCTCTCCCCCGTCAGTCAAAGGGCAGGCGTGTTTAAGCAGCTGCTCCTCTGCAGCTCTGGGGCGTCAGAAACCCTCCCAGTTAAACACCATGTGCTCTTCAGCGTCTGCCCCGGTGCTTCGGTGTGGCGGCCGGTCCTGTAAGGGGGGTGTGGACCCCCAGCTCCTCCTCAGGCCTCCCCACAAACGCAAAGCCCAGCCCTTTCTCTAAACGAGTTAGATGAGCGAGGGGATCGGGGGGCAGAGTGTGCCTTACACACAGAATGACACGTGGAGATTGACTTACGGCTAAAACACCCAAGAAAGAAAGAAAAGGAGGGAGAAAGGAAGAAAGAAAAGCCAGTTCCATCTATCTGTAAGTCACCGCTTTAACATGTGCAGTTACATAGTAAGTGCCCTAAAGTATCTCAGGATGGCATTACGGTGCCTGCACGCAGCAGGCACTGCATACATGTTCACTGGGTCAGTAAGGAGGAAAAACTACGGACAGTGACTGGGAGGGTCAGGCATAGACCAGGATGCATCTCACGCTGGGCAGATCAGAGCTAAGCTCTGAAGGTGTTGCATCTGGATGGGGGGAGTCACCCACATTAATCACGTTGATTATGCCAGCTTCCACAGCGGTGTGTTGTTTGTGATGTAGTATTTTATGTAATAAAGTAATATCCAGGAAAGCAAGAATTATTTCAGAAGGACTAACCTTTCAAAACCCAGGAACAAAAGCAAACCTGGAAAACAGTGTGGAAAGGGTTCTCTTGGTACCAAATACACTCGGCGGGACCTCAGTACCGTTCGAGGCGGCCACTGTTTATAGACCATCAGGCAACATGTAATCCCGGCGTGTGTGCCTTTCCAAGCACACCAGATAAGTGATACCACATGGTAACATGGGTTCTGATTCATTTCTTTTTCCAGTTAAGTCAGAAGACTGACAATTGCCTGGATTCTAGCTGTCATTCTAGAATCTTCCGTGGCCTCCCCAGCCCGCCAGCAGGAAGCACACAGCACACACACGGTATATTCAGGTACTGTCTGCGCGTCACCGTGTCTCGGACCCTCACGGAATCTTTGAGGGGAGCACAGAGGGGACACAGGGATTAGCCGGTGTCTCACCAAACACCTGGGCGCGCCCTGCCTGCCTGGCTGGAATTTCTGCCTGCGTTGTCCATAGCGTTGTCTTTGTTTCACATTTGATCCTATTTTCAGGAAGACGGGGAACGATCCTGCTGGCGCAGAATTCAGCATTTCTCTTCCAGCTGAGAAAGATTTCTGGAATAGTTTCCACCTCAGCATCTCTAAGCCTTCGCCAAGGTCCCGAGACTCTACTACTGGAAAGCAGGACAATGTTTACTTAGTAAATTCGCCTAAAGCACTGTGCTGTGTCTATGTATTTAGATCCACAACTAATCAATAAACATTTACTGGGTCTATGATAAGCCCGTAAGTCAGGTTGATAAAAAGCATCCGCACTTTATTTAGGTAAGAATATCAATTCCCCTCCCCCCCAACAAGATTTATCTCCTGGGCGTGGCAACTCACACTGAGCCATTACACTGGCTGTTAATTTGCACTGTGGAGCTATGGACAGCGTTTCTAATATAATAATTTATGCAGAAAAGAAATACCTTTATGCTAAGTGAAATGAGCCAGTCAGAGAAAGACAGGTATCGCATGATCTCACTCATATGTGGAACCTAATGAACAAAACAAACTGAGAAACAAAATAGATCCAGAGACATAGAAGCATGGAACAGACGGATGAATCTCAGAGAGAAGGCAGGGGAGGGTGGGAAGAGATTAACCAAAGACCTTGTATTCATATATGTATAACCCATGGGCACAGACAACAGTGTGGTGAAGGACGGAGGGGAGGTAAGGGGGGGAGGAGTGGAGAGGAAGGGGTCAATGGGGGGAAAAGGGGGACATATGTAATACTTTCAACAATAAAGATAATTTTTTAAAGGATTTACTGACTAAGTATAAAAGCTGACCCTTGATTCCCATAAGTAAACTGGCAATAATAAGTAAACGTTAGAGGGAACAAAACCGTGGGGTGCAATATAACCGTGGGGTCCAATATAACCGTGGGGTCCAATATAACCGTGGGGTCCAATATAACCGTGGGGTCCGATATAACCGTGGGGTCCGATATAACCGTGGGGTCCGATATAACCGTGGGGTCCGATATAACCGTGGGGTCCAATATAACCGTGGGGTCCAATATAACCATGGGGTCCAATATAACCGTGGGGTCCAATATAACCATGGGGTCCAATATAACCGTGGGGTCCAATATAACCGTGGGGTCCAATATAACGGTGTCACCGCTCCGGGCCTGAACAACTGGCCCCATCCGGGCAGCGGTGGCGGCCCTGCCTGCAGCCCAAGGTGCCCTGCAGGGTCCCGACCTGAGCATCTTGAAGGAGAGTGCTGAGTCTGCCACTCAGATGCTCCCAGGATTTAAACCCGAGTCAGCGTTTCTGGAGAGAGAAATTGCTAGAAACAGCTTTATCATCCCAAAAGCTTGTTGGGAGCAGAAAATGCAGTAAGGAGTGAGATAAGAAGTAACAGAGTTTTAATATTATGACAAGTGCAGGATGAATCCCGTCAGCTTTTCTTTCTTTTGTCTCACACTGATATAAAGCAAGCACTTGAACTCCCGGAGTAAAAGTCCTGCCGCGGAAGGAGTATTTGCAATATGCAAAGATGACATTCAAATGGTGAGCTGTGGGAGCCAGTTTTCCTGTTGTGAGTGCAAGGGCCCAGCTGTGAGCGCAAGGGCCCAGCTGTGAGCTCAAGGGCCCAGCTGTGAGCTCTAAGGGCCCAGCTGTGGGCTCAAGGGCCCAGCTGTGAGCTCAAGGGCCCAGCACAGCTGTGGGCTCAAGGGCCCAGCTGTGAGCTCAAGGGCCCAGCTGTGAGCTCTAAGGGCCCAGCTGTGGGCTCAAGGGCCCAGCTGTGGGCTCAAGGGCCCAGCTGTGAGCTCAAGGGCCCAGCACAGCTGTGAGCGCAAGGGCCCAGCTGTGGGCTCAAGGGCCCAGCTGTGAGCTCAAGGGCCCAGCACAGCTGTGAGCGCAAGGGCCCAGCTGTGGGCTCAAGGGCCCAGCTGTGAGCGCAAGGGCCCAGCTGTGAGCGCAAGGGCCCAGCTGTGGGCTCAAGGGCCCAGCTGTGAGCGCAAGGGCCCAGCTGTGAGCGCAAGGGCCCAGCTGTGAGATCCTGTGAACCAGGGTTGTGAAATGGGGGTAATGGACTTCATGAATTAGGTCCATTATGAATTTGTTCATTTATTGTTCATCATTGTAATCTTGATCCATTATAAAAGTGGGAGGAGATAACGCTGCCGGGGGACATGGAACGGGGGAATCTGAACAGTCATCAGGAGACAGGCACACTGGCCCCTCCCGGCAGCCCTGGCCTTTCCCACTGCGCACCAGGCGGGTCCCCTTCAGCAGTGACCCTGGAGCAAGGGAACCCTGGCTGCGGCCCCGGTTATATCATTTCTGGAGGAATAACGCTGCTGATGACAGAGCTGACCCTTGTCAGGCTCGGGCTATGGAGGATGCATGTTACTCCCAGAAGACAGGAATCGTCAATATCCCCATTCTACAGCTGGGTGAACTGAGTCAGAGTCTGAATAACCTGAGAGCCGCGCTGGGAGGAGCCAGGCTGGTGCTCCAGGCCCAGCTGGGCCCGGCCGCTTCACGTCTAACCCCCCTGCTGGAAAGGGAATTTAAGGGGAGAACTGAGACGGTTAGCTTTTCCGGCTCCTTTATCCGTCTGATCACGTTCCCACCGACTCTGCATTTTGTCCTCAATCACTTAATTGCAGCATAAAAATATACTTTGGCTTCTCGAGTGGCACTCAAAGCCCATGATTTTTGTAGAGAAAATGGTGGGAGGGACTTCATCAGCTTTCACTAAAATGCCCGCGTCTCCAGCTGCAACATCTTCCAGTGAGAAGTGTCACGTTCATTTCTTCTCTTTGTAGGATTCTGCTTCCCATCAAGACGCTGGACCGACTGTGAGCGGATCCACATCTGGCATAAGCTGATGATGTGCTCAGAAGCCGGGACCCTGATTACTATTTCTGTCACCCTTGCAACCAGCCTCTCCCTTGCAGCACACACACCTGCTTTTATTTATTATATATATTACTTTCATATATATTATTTCAGAGAGGAAGGGAGAGGGAGATAGAAACATCAGTGATGAGAGAGAATCATGCATCGGCTGCCTCCGGCACACTCCACACTGGGGATCGAGCCCACAACCCGGGCATGCGCCCTGACCGGGAACTGAACTGTGACCTCCCTCACAACGCCGAGCTTCATTGGCAACACAGCACTTGTCTTGCTGAGTTATTTCTTTCCCTTGTATTCAGCTTCTAACCACAGGGGTGAGCCCACAAGGGAGGGGACTGACACTCCACTAACGAGTCCCAAGACCTAGCACAGGACACGCACGTAACCGCACACAGCAGGTGGCTGTTGGGTGACACTGAGTGCGTGGACCAGTGAGTGAGAAGAGTGGCGGCTCTGTCGGTTGAGCATCCTCCTGTGCACCAAAAGGGGGCGGGTTTGATTCCTGGTCAGGGCACACTCCTAGGCTGTGGGTTCGATCCCCAGTCCATGTTTCTCACGTCTGTATCTCCCTCTCCCTCCCCCACGTCCTCTCTCTAAAATGAATAAACATATCCTCGGGCGAGGATTAAAATCAGGCTGGACAACATGGGTGAAGATCTATCTTCCGCGTGAAGGTTTATGCTCTGTGAGGAAAAGGCAAATGCTTGCCGAGCGGAGGCTCTCACACATTTCCAAGGGCCTGATGGAGCGCCACCTCCTCCCCGGGCCCAGCATTTCATTTTTACAGCGTCGATGAATCGCGTCTCGGCAGCCTGGGAATCCCGGTCCAGGTGCGTTCTCGCCGCCGCCTCCCGCCTCCCGCCTTTGTCTGGGTGTCATCCTGCTGTGTCCCCCCTGGTCTGGACGCAGAGCTTCGCCCCTCTCCCTCCCTCATCCCCGCGCCTCCCTCCTCGGAGAGCCGCGCCATCAATTTCCCGGACCAGACAACAGGACGGATGTTTACACTTTCCGAGGGAACCCGCGGAACGATAAGGACCATTTATGAAACGCCGGGAGAAACGGAGGACTCCGGAATTCACAGCCCCCGGTCCCAGCCGGGAGCAGCAGCGCCGGGCTCCCAGAATCCGCACAGAGAGAAAAGGGAGAGAGAACCACATCGCTGTCCTTCGTGGTCCTTGACTATGAAAACCCGTCAGAATGTGAGAGACGCTCAACTGATCGCCAGGGGAAGGAGCCCCTGGAGAAGACAGCTTCCTGTGAATTAAAATGAGCATTTCAGCCCAGCCAGTGGGGCTCGGTGGTTGTGTCGACATATGAACCAGGAGGTCACAGTTCGATTCCCGGTCAGGGCACATGCCCAAGTTGCAGGCTCGATCCCCAGTGTGGGGCGTGCAGGAGGCAGCCGATCAATGATTCTCATCACTGATGTTCCTATCTCTCCCTCCCTCTCTCTTCCTCTCTGAAATCAATAAAAGTATATATTTTTTAAATAAAAATAAATAAATAAAATGAGCATTTCAGAATCTAAAGGTGTAACAGGGTAAGTGGGGCCGTCACTCACGTGGGTATGAAAATCCATACACCTCCTTTGCTGAGAAATCGTTTGAGCCAAAGTTTCACGATATCACTTCAGCGGACAGTGACACGTGCTGTTCATGTCCGTGTCCTCATCCTTAAAGGAACTGATAAGCTGCCCAGGACACGGAGGCTGACCATCACTGATGGACTTTCCTCAGACAGCCCTCATCGTTCTGAGTGCTGTTCACTCGTCCGTTCTGTACGTGTCCCCGTGAGAACGGGAAGGTCTGGGCAGGAGAAGGGAGAGAGATGGAGGGGGACGCTGGAGGTGGCTGGAAGGCCCCCTGGATTTTTCTCCCACGATGACACTTGCAATGACGCCATCTCTCGCCTCCTTTCTGTTCTTGATGGAGCTCTGACACGCCGGCCTTACTCCTGGCTGAGCTTGGCAGACGGCCACTTGGAACTTGACAAAATGACCCCTTTTGCAGAGTGGCTGTGTGTCTGCAAGGCGTGGTCTGTCCGCGAGATGCCATTGCACCCCTCCCTACACACACTGTGCTTCCAAATACAACGCCTTCTCCTTCCTGTGGCGGTTAGACAGAAAAGCAGCCAATCCAAGAGGAAAACAGGTTAGCTGTGTGCCCATCACGAACCCTGTGACAGGTGCCATATGTTGCGACAAGGTCTCCTGGCCGAGGGTCACTGCTCTGAGAGGAACTCGTGCGTGGCGAGCTGCGATGTGACACCGAGAGCCCCCTGAGATCCCTGCAAAGATCGAATGACGGGACGGAATTTCGTCCTGGCATCGCTGTGTTTTCCCAACGTGACAGCGCCCAGATATGCTGCCACTGAGCACAGTGGGGACTGTGGGGGGAGCGGCGACATCTCATAAGTGACCCCGTGGGATGTCCATCTAGTAAGTGACCCGCAGGACATCCTCAGGGCCGTCGGGAGAACCAAGCCCGAGAGGAGGGCTAGAAAGGTTACCATATGGAAGGCAGAGGTCAAATACAAAAGGTAAGCAAAGCCATCTGTTCAGAGAGTCTTGTGATTCTGATGTGCCTCCTGGACTATCTCCACGGAGAAGATGAGTGAAGTTTAGTCCTATAGTTCTGAAGACTGTGTATCTCTTCCTTGAATTAGAACAGAGTTTCAGTCATGAGCTGTGGAAGCTCTGCAGCAACTATGCCTCCTCCCTAGATACATGCACACACACATGCATGCATACGCTCACACTCACATACACATACATCATAAGCACTCACATGCATAAGTATGTACACACATGCACACACACACTAGAACTCACATGCACACACAAGCACTCACATGCACACACCCTCGAATGCATATGCACTCACATGTGCACACATACATGCACAAGTAGTCACATGCATATACACTCACACATATCTGTACACACATGCACACACACATGTATAAGCACTCACATGCCCCCACACATGTGCACACATGCACACCCAAGCACTCACACATACACACACAGGCACACGTGCACAGACCACATCTCTGTCCCCCGGATCAAACACAAATGCCTACGCTGTCACTGCACTTTATAACCCTCCTACAAGCCAAGTGTGCAATCTGTAACCACAACTGTAAAACTGCCCATTAGAGGAAAGAAAGATGTTAAAAGAGCAGAGCCATCCGAAGGTAAATAAAGTAGAAGTACCAAGGAACCTTTCTCAAAATATACAAGCCCATCAGTCCTTCTGCTCAGCCCCTAAGATTTGTCACACACACTCATGTGAACACACACACACACACACACACACACACAGCTGCCTCACCCCCACCCCGTCCCCTCGGTTGAGAGCTGCAGGTTTTAGAAACCTCCCCCTTAATGCACAGAGCCGCAGGGAAACGTACTATTCTGTGTGGCCTGGGGGAGACCGAGGCAAAGGAGGAGCCATCTTTGCCAAATTAATTTTGCAGGTGACAAAGCCTTGTACACAGAGACGGCAGCTGCCCCAGCAGCACGAGAAATCCTCTGCTTCTTTTCTCGCTGCTTCTCTCCAGAAGCCTTCCTTTCAAAAAAAAAAAAAAGAGCGAAGCCAAACATTTGCATCACATAATAAAAAACGTGTCCTAGGCTTACTCCACCGACCTCTGAGTTAATTCTCTTTCCTACATCAAGTCCAAATGTCATGTCAAAGATAGCACGCAGAAACCGGCAAACAGGAAAAAGAAGAACAAGCTAATTTAGCACTCAGAAATAAAGTCACAGAAGGTATTTGTTTTCTTTGAATTCCTAACACAAAATCATGCAAGTTTTGAATGCTGCTTTTTTTTTTGCACAATTTTCACAAAGATAAGAGAAATAAATTAAAAATACAGTGATTATGGTTTAAAACATAAGCAATTTTTAGCCCTAAAAAAGATCAATGTAACATGTGGATATGAATGTGGTAGAGAAAGAGGAAATTACATGAAATTCAGTGCTATATTCTCCTGCCAACAGGCAAACTGGGTGCAATATGTCATGTGTGTGTGTAGATATAGACCATTCAATTCCCGTTTCATAGTCTGGACACTAGATATTAACTCCTGGTTCTGTATTTTGCTTTTATAAATATAATTTTTCTCCAGAATTCATTTATGATCCTAGCTGTGAACATTATAATTTAATTCTAGGACTGGGAGTACATTAATTATTAAATAACATCCTTAATTTCCATGCAGATGTTCAATACATTTACTTATTTATTTTTACTACTAGAGGCCTGATGCACAAAATTCGTGCAAGAGTAGGCCTTCCTTCCCCCGGCCGCCGGCACCTGCTTCCCTCTGGCACCTGGGACCCAGGCTTCCCTTACAACCCCAGCTTCGTCTGGAAGGTTGTCTGGAAGGACGTCCGGAAGGATGTCTGGTCTAATTAGCAATTACACTTTTATTATTATAGAGATCTTTATTGTGTTCAATACATTTTTTAAGATCAGTGAGCACTGGGCATATATTCGAATGATTTTGGAACACACATTACATAGCAATACTATGTGCTAGGCCCTGAGCTAAGAACTTTACAAGTAATTCATTTCATCTCCATCATAACACTCCTATGAGGTGGGTACTACTGCTATCTCTGACTTTCCGGTAAGATAACCCAGGTGCAGAGAGAAGTCCTTTAGCAAGTCTACGGCTAATCCGTGGAACATTCTGGAACTGAACCAGCGCCCACACTCTTAACCTCCACGCTGTGATGCAGGGAAGTCCACCCAGGTCAGGGTACCCAACCCTTCTGGTCATGAGGTTTTTCTGGGACTTATTTAAACCTCATGGACAAGGAGAGTGGAGGCCATGATTTCATTAGTTATAACTATATCTCCAGCTTCATAAAACACCAGCTGTTGTCCACACCAACAGGCTAAGCATTGCTCTTCCTCCAACCCCCCAAAAACGTGTCTGAAGGAAGATGATAACAACTTTAATTGTTTTTGATAATCCTCCCCTGAGGCTATTTTTTCCATTGATTTTTTTTTTTTTTTTTTTTAGGGAGTGGAAGGAATGGAGAGAGGGGTGTAGGGAGAGGGGGAGAGAGAGGGAGAGGGAAAGAGGTAGTGGGGGAAGAGAGAGAGAGAGAGAGAGAGAGAGAGAGAGAGAGAGAGGAGAGAGGAGAGAGAGGTGGGTTGCCTCCATCAGGCTGAAATAGGAATCAAACCCAAGACCCTTCAGTGCCCAGCCAATGCTCTAACCACTGAGATCACTGGCCAGGGCACAACCTTAATTTGTCAATAGGCCGGCCTTTAGAACCCAGGGGATTCATTCAGTGAGTATTACTGAGCCTCTACGATGGACATGCCTCCTGCAGCTAATGTACGTTAAATAGAGTGGTTAGTGAAACAGACCTAGTCTTCACAACATTGGTGACTGATGGGGAAAATACAAAAGTAACCTTGGCAATGAATTTATAATAATTTATTTTAAAATATGTTTTAAAAGGATGGTATAAATAGGTGATTTAGACTTTGGAGGTCAGCAGGTCCTCAACCCCAAAGACTCTGATTACTGGTTTTTGGAACATAAACTACTTCCTTAGGCTTTCCAATTCCCAAGTTTTTCATAAATGAGATAAAATGTAAAAACTTTAGAAAGTTGCTTGGCAGAGGGAGTATACTGAATTAACGGTAACTTCATCTTAGGGCTAGAACGCTGAGTTGCACACAAGTTTCCTTTGACATAAGTCATCTTCTCACAAGCGTCTTTTTCAGACGAGCCTTCCTTTTGAATAGCAATAGTGCCAGTCTCATTGCAGCCACAAAATACTTCTCGTTACAGAACAATAGCAAGTTTATTGACTCCCCGTTCAACGTTCTTAGGAATGCATAAACGAATCAGACGGCTGGGACACGGCAGAACACCTGCTCCCTCCATGTCCCCTGCCCATGACACCGTGTAAACCATCTGCTCCCTCTCTCCACCCAAACATGTCACCGCAGCTGACAAAACTGTCATTCCACAGGGCGACTAAACCAATTCCTAGGGTAGGTGTTTTCTTCTACAAAGACGAGGCAAAATGGCCACCAATACCCACGGACAGCAATAACGAAATGAAACCACGGACGTTAAAAGCACCCACAGGTACCTGGAAAGCAAGCGAGATACTTGCTTCTGTGCTGTGAGTGACTGAGAATTCTCAGTGAGCCCAGTCCACTTTATTTCATTAGCTCCTCCGAGAGCCGTACCATCTTCACATCAATACCACCCCGGGGAGGAGCCTGAGTTAGCCCCTTCAGAGGCGGGGGGTCCGTCTGGCAAATCACCGGGGGCCCGGGCGCTGGGTGGACAGAGGCGGGCAATGCAGCGGCCCCTCCAGCTCCCGAGGGCGCCGGCGGCACCTGCACCCACACCTGTGGCCCGGATTCTGCCACTTGGCACAGCGTCTGGGCTCACGTTTCAGGCCATTCTGAAGTCTGCGGGAAGGACGCTCCTGGGGAAGCTGTCACTCAGGACTGCTGGGGGCAGTGGCTCACCGGGAGCCCGCTGGGCGGAAGGGGACTCCAGAAACCCCAGGATCCGAGGGACAGACCACTCAAGGGTATGTTCTGTTTCGCTTGTGCCGTGACTTATTTGAACTCCTGCATTAGCATCCATTTCTTAGACACCAGGAGTTTTAACATTAAATTTCTGATTTCTGTCCTTTCTGCCCTGGCGGGTTGCTCAGTGGTTATCACATTTGGCCCATGCACCTAAGGGTTGCAGGTTCAGGGTTCAATTCCCAGTCAAGAGCAAGTACCTGGGTTGCAGGTTCGATCCCTTGCCCCGGTCCAGGGTGCGTTTAGGAGGCAACCAATCGGTATATCTCTCTCAATGTTGATGTTTCTTCTTCTCTCTCCTTCCCCCTCTCTCCCTCCTCCCTTCTACTCTCTCTAAAAATCAATGGGAAAAATATCTTAGGGTGAGAACCAACAAAACAAAACGTGCCGAGGCAGGACCTTCCTGAGCTGAGCAGAGCCTCCCGGTTTAGAGGAGGCCGTGGTCCCCAGTGCACTCCAGCCCCCTACTCCCTGCTGTCCTGCTCTAGGGCATCAGCCTGAGCACCTGAATGTGTGACCCCTGCCCTGTAACTGCTGTTGAACTTGGCTGTGAACAGACTCACCTATTAAAACCCTCCAACTAAACAACTGACCTGGAGAAGTTATTGAGAATATATATTGTGCAATTTCTTTCCATTAAAATATGAAAAACTGAAGTATAGCTCAATGATCATTGTACTCCAAGATTATTGTCAATTAATCAAAATTTATCTCCCCTCGTAATACCGAGCTGCCTCTCTCAGACCTGAACCTCAACTCTGGGGCTCACACATTTAAATAGTTATTCTGGCCCGGCTGGCGTGGCTCAGTGGTTGAGCGTTGACCGACCTAGGAACCAGGAGGTCACAGTTTGATTCCTGGTCAGGTTTGATCCCCAGTGTGGGGTGTGCAGGAGGCAGCTGATCAATGATTCTCTTATCATTGATGCTTCTCTCTCTCCCTCTCCATTCCACTCTGAAATCAATAAAAAATATATTTATTTTTGTTGGGTTTCTGATCGACAGACAGAGTCTGAGCCACAAAGGGGCCCAGGTGCTGACGCTGGGATGGTTCCAGCGTCACTGACCTCCAATCCACGCAGCTTTACAAGAAATCTTAATACACGAGTGACCTTCGAGGGCCCACAGGGAGTCACTGTGAGATTCCAGGATGGAATATGACTTCTCGACCTCAGTTCCTGCTTAATGTTGGGAGCAGATAGCCTTAGCTGTGCCGGGAAGGTTCAGGAGGGGAAATAGTACCATTTTCTGAATATGACAGCTCCTTATTCTCTCATCTCTCTCCGCCTCCCTCCGCCCCTCTCCCTCTTCTTCCTTTCTTCCCTTTCTTAAGGCCCAATCATTTACTTGGACGTAAAAATAAGCGAAATGCCAAGTTAGACAGATGCCACTCCAGCTCCGAGTCCCCATGTCCGTGGTAGCGACTCCAGGCCTTGCGTTAGTGCCGTGGTCGGCAAACTGCGGCTCGTGAGCCACATGCGGCTCTTTGGCCCCTTGAGTGTTGGCTCTTCCACAAAATACCACGGCCTGCGCGAGTCTATTTTGAAGAAGTGGTGTTAGAAGAAGTTTAAGTTTAAAAAATTTGGCTCTCAAAAGAAATTTCAATCGTCGTACTGTTGATATTTGGCTCTGTGGACTAATGAGTTTGCCGACCACTGCGTTAGTGCAATGAGCAGAGGTGGAGTGTGGGCCGGGCCCGCCCGCTACCCAGAGCAGGTGCGACAGCTCACCTCACCCTCTCATGACTGCCCCTGACTCCTGAACAACAATTGGATCCCGTCATGTGGCGAGTGGCCAGTGGCAAAGGGCAGACAGAAGCCTCTGGACCCGCCAGGGGCGGGCTGACTCCGAGGGCTGCTGGTCTCAGCCGCGGCGCCACGAGGGGAAGTCTGAGGAAGATGATTTCATTTAGAAACCATTAGCTTTCCTAATCCTGTTTGTCTCCCGCTGCTCTGGCCCGTTTTATTAGCAATGAGGGTGGCCAGGCCCGCTGTCTGAGGCAGAGGTTCCTGGGAACCCTTTGTGAGCCGAGATGGAGGCGTCGGAGAAGCAGTCACCGTTAATTTAGATGGAAAAGTGCGGGGTTTCCCAGACCCAAAACATGACTTGCCCAACCCTGCCAAGGACAACGACGCCGTCCAGGCTGACACTGATGTCACAGCCCTCGGAGCGCCTGGCTTCTCGGTACCTGAGCACACACCTTGCTGAGGAGGCACACACACCCTCAGACTCCAGTTACCCCCACACCCAGTCACACACACATGCACACATAGCAGTTACCTCACACACCAGTTATCACACACACACATACATATACCAGTTACACATACACACACACCAATTATCACACACACACATACATACACCAGTTACACATACACATACCAGTTATCATACACACACATACATATATCAGTTACACACACACACCAATTATCACACACACACATACATAAACCAGTTACACACACACCAGTTATCACACACACACATACATGTACCAGTTACACACACACACACACAACAATTATCACACACACATGCACACATAGTAGTTACCCCACACACACCAGTAACACACACACACACACATACACCAGTTATCATACACTATACATACACCAGTTATCACACACACATACACCAGTTAGATACACACACCAGTTACCACACACACCCCAGTTACCACACCCACAGTTATTACACACACATTAGTTATTACACACACACACGTTATCACACACACACACACACACACACACAGGATGGCACAGCTCCCAGCTGCGTCTCAGTGACCAGAAGTCCCTGACCGCTAAGGGTCACCGGATGACCCCGATTGTGAGTCCCTGTGGTACAATGGTCACTTCAATGTCTGAAAAGGCCCCGCGATGACAGGACATTCTAGGAATCTCCCGTGCCTCTGAGTCACAGCCACTGGAACGCTGGCCTCTGACAGAGAGATTGTTTGACTCACACAATCGACCAAGTCACAACTCACAGCCGAGAACATCCTTCTCCCGAAAACAAGGCTTTCTGAGGCTCCGTCCCCGCAGGAAGCCAGCGAGAGGTTAGGAGCGAGAGGGCCTGTGGACAGCATCGGGAAGGAACGAAACTCAAGTGCCACTTCCCGGGCCCTCACTCACCCCGCAGCCACCGGGTTCCCCGTGGGAGGTGGGATGTTCCAGCAGCTGAGGAAGGAGCATTGCCAGTCCTCGTCCCCATGGAGCGTACGTTTCAGGACCAGGAGGGCAAACAGCCGTGTCTGTAAGTAACCCGTCGGGACGGAGGAATCAGTGCGGCTTAAGGCGGTGCGCCACTGGACTCGGTTCACTGGGCTCAGGAACCCACGTAAATCTGACACCATCGAGGGGACCTCACTGGCCCACAAACAAAGCTGGCACCCAAACATCGGCAGGCCGTCCCGGTCCCGTCTGGCTCGCTTGCTGGCCACAGTGACTGAGCTTCCACCACGTATTGAAGGTAACGCAGGGTGTCATTGTACCCGTTAAAATAAACTCTGCACCATGCCCTCCTCCTTACTGAGGAGGCGGCCAGGGCTCAAAGACCCACGTGTTCATTAAACCACGTTTCCTTTTCAAAACCGAGCTATCGGCTATCGGAGCAGATGTACATTTCTTTGGGACATCCTGTACATAAAACATACGTATTCTTTCTCCTGTCTGTGGCACTAAAAAGAGATTAAGTTGTGTAACACACTCTAGTCAAAAGTAGACTTTGTAAAGCCGAAACAATAGTCATTTCAGTGAAGTATAAACAGAGTAAAGATGAGGCAATCGAACAAAATATGGAACTATTTAAACGAGTCACAAGGTGTGGGTCATTTCCCTTTACTAGGTTTAGAAATGTTACGCAATTTTATTTTGACCGAAAGGATCTCAGAGGTGTTCTTATGGGTTTTATAAGAAAAAAGAGGAAACATTGTTGTCGTGATCTTTCTAGAGGGTGTGGTGGTTGAACGCTTCAGCCCGAAGCCACATTCTTATCATTGGATTTTACAGTCCTTGGATTTCAATTTTCAACTCAGCTTGATATCTTCCGTTGGAAAAATAAATTCATTTTAAACAGGACTGTAAAAATGTGACAATTACAAAGGGAGGAATTTGAGAAACTAACCATAATGGGAAATTAAACGTCCCACGGCAGCACTTTAAGGGCTTCTTAGCAGAAGAAATATGAGCTATAAACTGTAATCTATGATAACAGAAACTTCTAAAGTGTAATTTTAAAAATATAAGGAAAGCTGCTAAAAGGCGGAACTTTGCTTGTTTCCAAAGCGTTTCCCCAAAAGCAACACTCCCCCTAACTGCATCAGCCAGGCTTCCCGCCTGAACTAACATGTCCAGGTGTAGATTTGTGTGGAAACTATGGAACGTTACAGCAGAAAGGAATCTTGAAATCACTTAATCCAACACCTCTATTTGATAAAAGTATAAAGTGGAAACTCAGAGTAATGAAATGATAAGCCTAAAATCAGTGCTGGACCCCAAGGTGATGGCGATGAGTAGCTGTGATGTGTTCCCTCTGCGTGCTCCCTGCTCTGGGTTTTCCGAGCAGAGAATTTGGGGTGCGTGGCGAGGCACTCATCTTTGATCTCTGAGCACAGGGCCTCCTTCCATGGCGGGAGTGTTTATGACAGAGGACGGGAGCCCCTTTGATGGGAGCCTTTGATTTACTTCTTAATTCCCCGCTCATCTCATCGCTGGCTCTGAGAGGCGTCTGCCCTTCCCTCCCCGGTCGGGCCGGTGAGCGCAGTGATGTATTTCATGTTTTACTTCCTCTCCAAGGCCTCAATCAGTTCTGCTGTTGGGGGAGCTGCCTATGATTTGTGTTCGTGTCACACGTGGTATTTTTCCAACATGGATGTCTTAGGGAAAAAACGGCACTTGGTTGAGGAAACAAAATCTTCTCCCTTCACTGGACTTGACTCTGAGTCATTTCTTTGGTCGTGTTACATAATTTTATGGGCACTTTATTTTTGCCATCTGTCATGTTGTTACTTGAAAAGTCCTTTTAAATGTAAGATCCAAAGGGTGAGTTTATTAAAAAGACCACCCAAGTTTTGCTGGGTTTCAGTGTCTGTAATATTTTAATGGTCATTTTGTTAGCGTAGCTAGCTCGATATTAATAAAGGAAGGGAGCCAAGGGAATCAGATATTACTAATCATAATCAACCAGGGAGCATAAGCCTGCTTCACCAGGAAGGCACAGGTTCACACACTCCCCAGGGAACCACGGGTCTCTCCCCACAGATCACAGGGAAGGGATGGAACCAGAAAGGGGAGGTGAGCACCTGCTCAGTAGCAGCCAAGATGGCACCCCAGAGGCTGTCAGCCTCGCCTGGGAAAAGATCGGATTGGACAAGAGACACAACCTGGAAGACCTAGGACATAGAATGGTTTAGGACAGTGGTCGGCAAACTGCGGCTCTCGAGCCACATGCGGCTCTTTGGTCCCTTGAGTGTAGCTCTTCCACAAAATACCACGGCCTGGGCGAGTCTATTTTGAAGAAGTGGCATTAGAAGAAGTTTAAGTTTAAAAAATTTGGCTCTCAAAAGAAATTTCAGTTGTTGTACTGTTGATATTTGGCTCTGTTGACTAATGAGTTTGCCGACCACTGGTTTAGGAGGTGGACCCACCAGAAGCCTGGGAAAGCTTGGGAAATTCATTGGTTACTTTGACAAGGCGCCTGGTCTTTCCCAAACCCGAGATGATCTGATCCCAGCTAACAAAGAACTCTCTCTCTATGTCTCCGTGTCTCTGTCTCTGTCTCTCTCTCTGGGTATCACACACTCACCCCTTCTGCTCGCCTGTTCTCTCTGTAGCAGCCATGTGGACCTACTAGTAGCAGTCACCTGGGCCCATGGTAGACGGGTGGGCTCTGAGTGTGGTCCTGGACACAGAGCCAGCCCAAGCACAGCCGGGAACACAGGCTAAGCTGTCCGGGTGGGAGAAAGGCTGGACTGGCCTGGCCTTGGCAGGGCACAGGGTCTCTGGACCTTGGCCCTACTTCCGGGCCCGATGAAGGCAAGATTGGACTTTGTCCATGGCGGGACAGATGGAGATGAGATGTTGGGTACCCAGGGCACTCCTTTCATTTTGCATCTGATGTCACAAATAATCTTCCCATGCCCTCCTGTGCATGGGTCCCAGAATGCACTCCTTTGATATGAACCCACTCCCACCACCAACAATGAAACTTCTGACTCTTCTCTGGAACGGGATGGCAACTGTTTTCCTACTGATAAAGGACTCTACCTTCTGAAATTGCGAAGGAAGAAAAAGGGCATAAAATTTTAGAGAATGGCTATGAGGACTGAACCCAATCCTATCCAAGTCTTAAAAACCAGGAGGCTGCTTGCGACCACGGAGATCTTCACAGTGATCCCAGACCGAGGCTTAAATCAGAACTCCCCAAATCGCGCTCCTTCTGAGATCTCTACATTCCAGGTGCCACTTCCCTGGGGACCTGCGACCCACGGGAGCTTTTTGACATCCTATCTGTGTACCTCAGCTTCCCTGAGGGGCCTCACTGAGTTTCCAGGCCTTAGAAATGGAAGTTATTTGGGTATGAGATTTGAGTGAAAGCGACTTCAATAAGACTCCAGTTGAAATGACTATATTTTTGGCACCTCAATACCCAAATTATGTATGCAAACTGGAGGCCATCCAAAGACCGGGCAGGAGAATGAGGAAGGGAAGGGAGAGCTGGCTACGGAAGGAGGGCAAGGCGTTCCAGTGCCCGGAGCGGGTAAACAACAATAAAGGACCCAGCAGCTCATAAATATTTAAAGGTGTAAACACCAAAAATGGACAGGCATGATTAATGCTGGGACAAGGGGATAGAGCTAGCCTGATGTATTTGTGCAACGGCCAAGAGAAAGAAAGGGTACCGGGCTTTCAGCTCCAGCAGCCACCCCCCACCCAGGTGTCTTCCCACCAACCGCCCATCTTTTCAAAAGCAACGTGTGAAATGCAGGAAGTGTTTCCACCAACACACACACACACACACACACACACACACACACACGCTCACGCACACACACACGCGCACACACACGCACACACGCACACACACGCTCCTTTAACTGCCAATCGCAGGCGATTTGAGGACTGGCTCTCCTCTCCAACGCTTGTTCCAGAGGCCACCCCAGGAATGCATTTCTGTCCACCTAAGATTTTCCTATTGAGATGCGGACGGTAGGAATAAAGCAAAGACTTTCCGTGTGCCAGTTCTCCTAATGTGATGAGTCTCATCCAAACCACACAATCCCACCCAGTCATTCTAACTCATCCCGGCAGAAATGATGATGGAAAAGGATATATAAAGCTACAATATCTTCGGCCCCCAAAAAAGAAGAACGGCTAACGCATCGAGCGGCTCACTTCCTTTCCGTGCAGTTGGACAATCCCTTTGGCCTCATTCCAAAAGCTCCTGCCAAAAAGTTGCAGACAGATTGGGAGGCCTCTGGAGAGAGCCTCACACCAATTCACCGAAACACAAAACCCCCTGCCCCCACCCCCATCCCCACCGTGAGTCTCAGAACGGTCCCCACTGCTGTCCAACTGACCGAGTGACACTCCACACACTGTGCCTGTCCCCTTTGCTTAGCGACCGCATTCCAGTCCCATTTCAACTGCCCTGACCCGGGTATTATGTGCATTATTAATACAAACAGAATTGTTTAGAGGTGACTGGCAATGCCCAAGCAGCAGTTAACCTGGCTCCTGGCCCTCCTTGGTGGCGGTGCGTGGGTCCGACTGTTTCCTGAGCTCCCCGGCTAACAGAGCGGTTGTGCTGTTCTCTTGAGCAGAGGACCCCAGAGGCGGCAGTGTCCGTGGTGTCCAGCATCCTCCACGTGGGACAGCTGTCACTCAGCAGGAACGGACAACATGGGATGTGTGCACGTGTTGGCTGCCAATGAGACTGGCCGATGCTGCAGCCCCAGTTCCTGGGGCTCAAGTGAGATGATGTGAGAGGGGACGGCCTTTCTAACCCCCAGGGACAACAACACGCTTTAGAGTTTCCTTTTGCCTCAAACGCCTAAGATTACAAGAAAAATGTCTCTGATAATGGCTGTGAAGGACGAACAGAGAAGGCAATTAAAACATCCAAGACGCTGGGTCACCAGACTCACGCAGGGAAGACTGAGAAGACTAGAATCTTTAATGTGGAAGATGAATACAAAGAACAGATCAAAACCGAGAAAACCTTGAAGGCTACATGCCAGGTGACATAACTGTATTTTCTACAATCTTAGGCTGTGGTTGGGAGGGGGGAGAACCCTCAGAAATAAACGGAGGCAAATCACACACGACAGAATTCTATTGCTAAGATAAGTCCTGTATGTTACAGAAGTAAGTAACTTCAAGAAGGTTGAGACAGTTTTGGGGAGTGCGCTCAGAGGTCAGAACAGGGAGGAGGGTCCAGAGTTCACTACCTGAGAACATCAAGGGGAAAGAACACAGCCCCGCAGGAGCCCCTCCCTTGTCTACAGATGGCGGCCTGGGAGGACCTGGACTGACCAACCACAGCCGGGCCCCTCAGGTCCCCAGGTTCTGGGCTTTGAGCTCTCCCAGTGCCACAGCAGGTAATCAATACACACCTGACTGAATGAATGGGCATCCACCAAGAGTTTACCTTGGGAAAAATGACCTAATTTCTACTTTCTCTGCCATCCAGTGAGGATCCAGTGCATCCTGCTGATCATCTCTGAAGTCGGAGCCAACAGGACTCATCTCCTGCAGGACAGGGTCTCAGAGGTTTGCTGGCCAGTGTCCTGGGCAACCAGGTACCTGGACCCAGGAGTGTAAGGGGGCTGGTGGGAGCAGAGTCCTCAGGGGAAGGAGGGCCCGGGGGCTACAGAATCAGGACAACCCTGGAAGCTAAGCTTTAGCCACAATAGTAGCCAAACTCACAGCTTGGCCCCCAGCCCCTGTGACACCCGAGGGGGGGCTGGCGCTCTTCCAAATTACACCACTTACAGCCTCACCTCCCAGAAGCCACCGGCTGCCTCCGGAGCAGAGATTCCCGTTGTCCCTGCGGAGTGTGACAGGGGAGGTGTGCCGTGGCCGGTGGCTCAGCTGGCTGGAGCAGCCTCCTGTACACCAACAGGTTGCAGGTTGGATCCCCAGTTAGGATGCATACTAACGGGAGGCAACCAATCAGCGCTCTGCTCCTCTCTCATATCAATGTTTCTCTCTCTCTCTCTCTAAAATAAAATAAATAATAAAAAACATCCTTGGGGGAGGATTAAAAAAATAACTGGAAAAAAGAAAACAATGTTTTGGTTTTAAAAATCAGAGATAATGTCTAAAATAATTGTTATTCTGTAAGTGCTCACTAGCAAATGGAAACTCTGTTCTGTAAAAAAGTTCTAAGTGCAAACACCTCACTTATAAAACTGTGAAAACAAATAGCTCATCGGAAGAGCATGCGTTACTCTAATCACTGGAGAAAACCTCAAACTGCTAAAGAGACGTCATGAGATGTGCAGAGACCCAGGTAGGCCACGGTTCCTGGCACTCTAAATGTTCACTGCTTAACTCTGACTCCAACTTAATGAAATGCTGCTGCTTATAGGTGACAATGTACACCAGAATACGCCAATGCAATGACAACTCTCACCTCGCTGTAACAGGGACCCAGTAAGTAACTGTGTGAAGCGCTCCAGGAACTGGAATGACACAGAAACATAATGGTGCCCCCCAGAGACCAGGTTGGTACTTTGTAACAGCCTCCAATGTGCAGACCGGAACCATGACTCAGCGGGCCTCCCCCTGAGCTCAGCACAGGGCAGTGCCCAGCCGCTCACAGGGAGAGAGAGAACACAGGGACTCAGCGCACAGCCTTCTGGTCGACCAGCAGTGGGTGTCCTGACCGCCCCCGCTGCCAAAAATGGGTCAGCTAATCTATCAGAAATATAAGAAAGTCCAGAGATTTCTGACGTGAAGAGAGTAAAAAATGCTTTGAAAAATATTCATCAAAACGAAATTTGTATTAGGCTAAATGAGTAAGCGGAAAGTATAGCTGAGGATCACACCCACATATTTAGGGTGATAGAGAATAGGAAACAGTCTACAGATACACTCCCAGCCTGGCCAGCGTGGCTCAGTGGTTCAGCATCAACCCGTGAACCAGGAGGTCACGGTTCGATTTCCGGTCAGGGCACATGCCCGGGTTACGGGCTCGATCCCCAGTCAGGGGGCGTGCAGGAGGCAGCCGATCCATGATTCTCTCTCATCATTGATACTTCTATCTCTCTCTCCCTCTCCCTTCCTCTCTGAAATCAATAAAAATATATTTAAAAAATAAAATGACCCAAAATGAACTCAGCCCTTCCCTGGGAAAGCGAAACCGTTTCTCCCGGGGCAGGTGGCTTCCCAGGGCCCGGGGAGGCTGCACACAGCTGTCCGGGGACGTGTCCATGTGAAGCCTCGGCTCTGGGCTCCTCTGTGGAATGTGGGGCACAGCCGGAGAGAAGCACCCTCCTTGTCTCTCCACGGGGTCCGCTCACCCGGAGCACAGCCAGGCTCTCCTCCCTCAGTGTGCGCTGAATGCTCTGAATTGATGCTGCAAGAGACCCTTTGATCCTCCACAAACAAGGCCTCTTTGAAGCTCGGGGAACAAAGTGCTGAGGAGGGTTTTCCCACAGGGGCCAGCCGGTCACCAGTCACCGGGCTCACTCTGTAGGTCTGTCCTGACTTCCTGCAGCTCCTCACCGAGCCTCCTCACACTGCTGACACCCAGGGTGCAGGGCAGACACAGAGACCCACGCACAGCAGAACTGAACCACAGTAGCGAAACCGGCGCCGGGCCCAGGTCCCGCCCTGGACAGACCACAGAGCAATGGAGAGGGGGAAAATTCTACCCCATCACGTCTGGATGCGAGAGCGGTACAGGCGGGTCATGGATTTGCAGGCTCAAGACGAAAGCTTAAAGATTAAGGTCTAAATTGCATGCAGCCAACATTATTTTTTTTTGTTTTTTTAATATATTTATTTTTATTGATTTCAGAGAGAGGAAGAGAGAGTGGGATAGAAACATCAATGATGAGAGACAATCATTAATCGGCTGCCTCCTGCACGCCCCACACTGGGGAGTGAGCCCACAACCCAGGCATGTGTCCTGACTGGGTATCAAACAGTGACCTCCTGGTTCATAGGTCAACACTCAACCACTGAGCCACGCCAGCCAGACCAATCAACATTATCTCCTGTTTTCTGGAAACTTCTTTCAAGGTTACAGAGTATAGTCTGAACTCAGCTATAAGGAGCCCCCTGAAATCTCAATAGGTGTTTTATAATCCCACAAGAAGTGGATAAACTATACCTTAGAGCTGAACTAATTATCTGAAAATTTCAAGCAAAAAATCCTCTCCTCTCACCTGCCCACGTCCACAACTATTTCAGGAACACGAGGCTCTATCTAGTCTGGGAAAAGGGCTGAGCTCTGAATGGCCCACTCTCTCTGGACACGCACATCCTCCTGCCTTGAGGAAGGCAGACCCCTCTGTTATTCCTGCATCACCTGCTCAGGATGCACCTGGAGGGAGGGCCCTTCATGTCTCTGGGTCCTGGGGAGAGGTGAGCGGCACCTGACAATGGACGCAGGGAGGACGGCTGGTCAGACAGCTCTGGGAGTGGTGTTCTCTCCTGCCACTGTTCACACATCAGTGCTCAGAATTAATGAAGTTTCCGAAGGACATAGCAATTAGGGGGGAAAAAGATTAGGAAAGCGTTTTAATGAATGGAATCAGGCGTAAACCATGTGGGCAGAAATGATAATAAAAAGTGAAACGTATCATCACCTGAAAACACAAAGCAGCGTCTCCTTAGGAAACGCACGCGAGGCTGATGCGGGAATCGATGCTCACCGCATGGCCGCAGAACCGCACCATTCATCCCACGTCCACTCACCGGCCTTCAGCGTGTGAGCGGCGGGACTCCGGGTAATATCAGCTGCACAGAGTCCTGGAGGAGGACTCTAATGAGGTCCCATGAGACGCAGAGGTTTAAGTCACTTTTTCTCCGTAAAAGAGCATTTTTCGCCCACTTAATGGACATTACCTCCCATATCTGGTACACACGCTGTCAGATCCGCTATTACATCTCCCATCAGGAACGGGAGGCAGCCTACCTCTCGTCTAAAATATGCCATGGAGCTGATTGCAACGTAATAGGGGATTTAGAAATCCACGTGGGAAAGATGCCACTTGATCTCGGATGGATAGCAATCCCTCTCCACCCTCGGTCACCGGCTCTCCTGGGCTAATGAGCCATTCACAATCCTATCACCACCCTACACGCCAGCAGACGCGCCGTCCCCTGTGCACTCGATTTATGCAAATTATAATCAATAGAAATAAAGTATCCACTTAGGCATAATCCACTTAGGTATAATCATTGTAAAATATTGCCCGTTAGACACGCGCATACATTTGCACAACCGAGTTTGTGGAAACCGTCAATAGTCACACGTGTGGGTCTGGCCGAATATTAACCTCTAAGCAGACAATTGGGCACCGTCAAGGGGAAAAACAGCCCGTGTTTTCCTGGATGGAAGCCTTTCTCTTAGGTCGAATGGCCTCCCGTCACAGGCCGGCCGCCTGGGTGGAGGTGGAGGGTCTCCCCACGCGGCCCTGTGCCCTCGCCACACACAGACTTGAACTGAAATCCCCACAAAGAAGCAAACACCTTGTTGTTAAAACCACGCATTCCCATAACATCATTAAATTGGGTCTCAACTCCTCCTGAGTCCGGATTCTTTAATCCCAACAACAACCTTGCTGCAGATCAAATCCACTCAGGCGCTGTGGGCCTCCACTGCAGAGCCGCGTGCCAAGGAAACACAGGCGGGTGGATCGATCCGGCGCTCCATCCACGGGCTGACGGACATCAGCTATTAGCTGCAATGAGCGCGGGAGAGATGTGCTGTCACTCATCTGCCCGGGCGGTGTGGACCGATGGGGGGCAGCAGGTGAGGAAGGCGGGTGCGCACAGGGGATCCGCCTACACTCACCACCCCCTGACAAGCACGGACCAGCTCCTGCCCTTTGGGAATACTGAGAGTCACTCCTGCGAAGCCAAAGTGACAAATCTCCAGGTAGGAAATGGGGCAACGTGGGGACAGAGGAAAAGAGGAAAACTCAGGAGAGCATGCCCAGGCCCTAAGGACAGGGAGCCGGGAAGGCTGGGAGGCCTGGCAGCGAGGCAGCCGGCAGGTCTGTGGCCCTTAGGACGAAACCTGCACAAGCCACACAGAATCCTCCTGCCGAGCGAGGACTGCCGCGCATCACCTGCGACCTCTCCCAGGTGCCTCTCCTGTCCTGGCTCCACACACATCACCGACTGCCGTCCAAAGCGATGTGTGCCCACCCTTTCGTCCTTATTTTCACGGAACAGCGATTGAATGTGTCAGAGAAGGGACAGGGTTTCCTTTGTGTTTGCTCCCCTTCAGCTCAGGAACACCCCCCCCCCGCCCCCGCAATCAGCCCCATCAGCCCCAGGACCCAGCAGACATCCTGGAGTGTGCCTGAACGCTGCCCACACAGGTGCTGTTCGCAACCCGCCTCCCGTCTACCTTCTGGGTAACACAGCCTTCCTGTCGCCCTGCTTCTTCTCAGATTGCTTTTTTAAAAATGTGTTTTTACTGACTTCAGAGAGGAAGTGAGAGAGAGAGAGAGACAGACAGACAGACAGACAGAGAAACATCAATGATGAGAGAATCATGGATCGGCTGCCTCCTGCACGTCCCACACTGGGGATCCAGCCCATAACCCGGGCATGTGCCCTGACCGGGAATCAACCATGACCTCCTGGTTCATAGGTCGATGCTCAACCACTGAGCCACACCGGCCGGACTCAGATAGCTTTTCTATGAGAGCCATTCAGCAGAAAAATATGGAAACTGGTTTCCAGGACGACTCCCCGCTTAGCAGTGACAGAGGCGCACCTGGGGGTGGTCATGAAGGGGAGCCGGGCGCGCCGGGTGCCCGTGCGGGACGTTCACGCCCCTCTGCAGCCCTGGCCTCTTCTCTTCCTGTCCCTCCGTGTACGACGGAAACAAGAATGTACCGACGCGGACTCCTGGTGAAATCATTCACCTGAAATAACAGGCATGAATTAACCTGACGTGCATCTCAGCTTCTGCCCCAAATTTCCCGGTTTAAACAGGAAAATATTTTGACAGGAACGAACACGCCCTGCTTGTTATGTTTGCAAAACTCCCCCACGTGACGGCGACTCAGAAGGCCTCTCTCCCGACTGAAGAGTCTCCGAGGCACTGGGGCGAGGAGGAAGCATTTGGAAAATGAGGGGGAAGATAAAAACACACGCACCACAGGGTAAACGATGTTCCCTAAGAAGTCATAGAGATGGTTCCGCTTTAAAGAAGGCAGACGGGGTGGGGAATCGCCCCCCTCGGTACTATTCCAGCTATTCCTCCCTGAATTTCAGGTCGGGAAGCACAATCGTTTAGCTCCTACACAATGCTGTTGTGTGTGTGTGTGTGTGTGTGTGTGTGTGTACAAGTGTGTGACCACTCATGTGTGTGCCTGGGCATAAGAAAACGTGTTAGTGTCTGAACCGGCTTTCACGTGTTTTTTTTTTTATTTTACATTTTTAATCCTCACCTAAGGATATTTTTCCATTGGTTTTTAGGAGGAGTGGAAGGGAGAGGGAAAGACAGAGAGAAACATCAATGTGAGAGAAACACATCGATTGGTTGCCTCCTGCATGCACCCCGACCAGGGCCCAGGCTGGGGAGGAGCCTGCAACCAAGGCACGTGCCCTTGACCGAAATCGAATCTGGGACCCTTTGAGCCAAACCAGCTCTATCCACTGAGCCAAACCGGCTAGGGCCATGTTTGCTTTATGACCTGTCCTTATAAGGAAAAAAAAAAGTAATGCTAAGAATTCATTGTGGCTGCACCTTTCTGGATGGTTCTCTACTGTATTCCTCTTCAGACTTCAGAGATGCTACACCTGGTTTGACTCTAAGGGACAAATGAAGGGCAGTCTGATACCCTGCGCCACGCCCATCACAACAGGCCTGCTATTCACCTGGAACGTCCACCTGCCAGCTGCTGGGGGCCCAGCAAGCAGCTCTCCCAGGCAGCCCGCTGCACTGCGTCCTCTCTGCAGGCCCGTCCTGGGTCCCCACCACCCAGCCCCACTGGTCCCCCTCCCTCTGGCCTGCTGGCCCCAGGTCCCTCTGCCCTGCTGCGGGAACACCCTCCTTACAGAGCCTTCCTGTGACGTCTTACACCCAAACCCCTGCATCAGCCGACTAGAAGAATACACTGCCTCCCTTACAAAAGCCCCTCTCCCGGCCCAGTTCAGGCCCGGCTGTTCCCACCTCCCACGGGGAAGCCTGGACCTGGCTCACCACACCCGCCCCTCTCCCAATGGGAAAGGGGCGTTTTTATAAATCAGAATCCGCGTTCCCACCCAGCACCAGGAGGCCCTGCAGAATCTGCCCCAACATCCCCTGTAGGACTCACCCATGAAGACTGTGGAGGTCAGGCCTTCTGTGGGTCCCAGAGACACCAAACCTCTTCCCCCGCAGCCCAGCCGCCCTCCTCCCGCTGCCCAGACCTGTTCCTCTGGCCGGACCCCTCCTGCCTTCTTCCCCCTCGGGCTCAGCTCCTCAGAGTCACCTTCTCCGAGAACCTTCCAAAAGCCACTTCCCACTCTCAGGTTCCTGTCCCACAGACCTCTGTTTCTTTCTGTGATGATTTGTTTGCTTATTTACTGGCTGGCATTCAGTCGGGGTGCACTTGGGGAGGGCGGGAGCTTGTCTCCACCCTAAAGCTTAGCACAGCCCTGGGATTTATGAGCAGCTCAATAAATATTGGGTGAGTGAATGAATGACTCCTTGGACTCAGAACCACACACACACACAATGCACATGTACACACAATGCACATGCACACATGTGCATCATACACACACATGCACAGAGGTGTCATGTTCACACATGTGTGTGCACATACATGCACACAGATGCATCACACATACATACACACACACAAACATACACATGTGTACACACACTTCACTGGGAGGCACGGGCTCTTCTTCTGTCTTGTTTCTGGGCACAGGGACCCCCCCAAAAGGTTTAGTTTCCTGATACTGCTCTTCTCCAGCAGGAATCCGGTGGAACCAAATTGCTCAGCAGGTGCACAGAAGGCAGCTGCCTCCCCGATGCACATAGGACTGAAGGGGAGAAAAGTGAAGCTTCTAAAAAGCCCTCCCTCTGCGGCTTCCAGCTGCTGATGCTGCTGATGGGCACAGCAGCCGGCACAGAGGTGCTGAGCTGGCACCGGCCAGCTGCAGGCGGGCCAGCAGCTCACCTGGCTCCTGGAAGCACTGACAAAGAAGATGATGACTTGCAGTTTCTCTGCACCGCAGCGCTGGTGTGAGCTTCCGTGCCTCTATCAAGGCACTTCTGTAAACCAACACTGCTGAAGAAAGCACGCTGGGCGTGGCTTCTGGGACCAAGTGCCAGGCGGGGGGGTGAGGGGGGAGGGAGAAAGTGGAGAATGCTGTGTTCTGGGTAAGAATGGCCTGGTCAGTAGCCCTTGCCCAGAGGCATGGTCCCTTTGTGTTGTCTGAGGAACCTCCAGCAGCCATCCTTGGGGGCCGATGGGCTCTTGGGAGGACGGAGGCAGCACACCTCCTAAATGCATGGCCAACACCAGGGGAGGAGTGCTCAGAGCTAATGAACCCCCATCCTCCGCAGGAGCCACAGCTGACTCAGGGCATCTGCACCCACAAACACTTGTGGCTTTTTGTTGATCCTCACCTGAGGACACTGTTCCATTGATTTTCAGAGAGAGTGGAAGGAGGGGGAGAGACAGAGAGAGAAACATCAATGTGAGAGAGACACATCATTTGGTCGCCTCCCGCACGCACCCCGACCAGGGCCTGCAACCCAGGTTAGTGTCCTTGTTCGCAATCGAACCCTCCTCACTGATGTCCACTCCCTGCCACTTGGGGGAGACGGGAGTGTCCCATGGGCAGCAGCTGTCCTGCCCACCCCTTCTCCGTTCCCACGGTGTGGTCAGTGACGTGGGGAATGTGGTGTGGCAGTGGGTTTAATACCTCCGTGCACTGGCAGGTCTTTCCTGGATGCCCCCTTCCCTGTCCACTAGAGCCCGCCATCGGGGTTGGATGACAGCGCCCGGCCGGTCTCTGACCACTGGGCGATGGATTACAGGGCGCGGTCAGGGCGCCTCAGGCCCCCGCAGTCTTCCTGGGGCTCCCGGGGCCCTGAGACCTCCTGTAAGAGGTCCACGGACCAGTGGAGAGACCCGGGCACACACACAGCCACCTGAGGAAGCTCGCTGCCTTCATGGAACTAAATAACCAAAAGGATCCCAGGGTGCACCTTCAAGGGCAGGAAATGCGGAGTAAATCCAGTGAAACCAAACCTATCTGGCCCGGCCGGCATGGCTTAGTGACCAGGAGGTCATGGTTCAATTCCTGGTCAGGGCACATGCCAGGGTTGTGGGGCGTGGAGGAGGCAGCTGATCAATGATCCTCTCGCATCATTGATGTTTCTATCTCTCTCCCTCTCCCTTCCTCTCTGATATCAATAAAAATAAATAAATAAAAATAAATAAAAAACTAGACTGGGCACTGCCTCCTCTTCCAGGTCACAGAACCGAAGTGCAGCCCCATGGGCCTCCCTAGAGGCGATCACCGGACCTCGCAGCACCAGCCTGGGACGCGAGGACACACCCCGCAGCCCCTGCCATCAGCTCTGAGGCTGCAGGGCACAGGGAGTGGAAGGGATGAGGCCTGAATGCTGGGCCGAACCAGACGGCTTCATTGCTAAGTACAATAATGGGTTTTTAATGGCTGCTGTCCAATATCACACAGGAGAAAAATGCTTTATTAGTAATAATAATAGCTGGCACTTTCCTCTTCAAAGCACTTATTAGCTCATTAATCCTCCGACGACCACTGGGAGGCCCCGGTGCACGTTTCTTTCCCCAGTTTCCGGAGGGGGACACAGGCCAACAGGAGGCCGTGACCAGTCCTCCACGGGAGGCTCTGTGCGTGGAGGTCAGTGCCCAATAATCGGACGGCATTCACTGGGATGACGTGGCCCTTCCGGAGGGGATGGAGGTTAAGGTCAACTCCAGTTTATGTGAACTTGACTAGCAGAAGCTCCCGTGAGTTGCACCTGAATTGCTCTTTGTTGGTCCTTTATTCTGAGTGCATCAATGGTGTTCAAAACCTATTCAGCCCAAATCAATTACAAGGGGAAGCTTGCGTGCCTGGCCAACGCGGTCTGTGAGACCTTTGAAATCGAGCTCCGCCGAGAGTGGCTGGAGGTTACGGAGCGGAGCGGGATCGAGGTCAGGCATAAACACCTTTCTTTCTTTGCGCTTTGTTTTCATCCACTCGCTTAGATCGCTGTCTCAGAACATGGAGTATGTCTCCAATTGGTGAGCAATAACAGCCTCAAGCAGCCCATTATTTGTTCTGATGTAGTCTATAGATGTTAACACGGTTATTTTTGTATGCTCACCATTGTTGGCATTTTTTTTATTTCTTGCCATTGCATGTAATTCCTTAAATATTTTAATCCAGCCCTAGCTGATGGCTCAGTGGGTTGAGCATCATCCTGTGCACCAAAAGGTCATGGGTTCAATTCCCAGTCGGTGCATATACCGAGGTTGTGGGTTTGATTCCAGTCGGGGCTCGTATGGGAGGCACCAATTGATGTTTTTCTCCCCCCGCCCCCCCCTTCTTCCTATCTCTAAACGCATCCTCAGGTGAGGATTAAACAAATATATTTTAATGTATGAATCAATCTTCATTGTGCACCAGGTGCCTTTTACTGAAGTTCAGAAAGTCTCTGAATTTACAACAGAAAAATAAACGTATTGATTGGGAGGCCGAGCACCGTGCTCTGGAGAAACAGGCAGGGCTCAAACAGAAGCTCAGAGCACGCCGATCCCCCAGGGTCCAAGGGAACAAGAACGGGCCTGGCCAGACTGGGAGCAAGCGCGTTTCACTGCCCCCGCTTCTACACACAAGCGTCGCTGCCGTCACTGAGACTTGAGAGTGGTATTTCTATTTCACACATAAAACATCAACATTGGCTTCTAATCACCTCAAACCAAAAAATCAAACACCTTTCTAAAACCCCAAGTATATTGGCCATGCCTAGAACCCAGGTGGATTGCTGTTCCCTCTGAAAACGCATCTGAATTGACAGCTGATAATGAAGACCTGTCCTCAGAGGTCAGGTGTCATTTCCAGAGCGGGACGCCTGCCCTCCCTCCATCAGAGCCTCCATCTCAGCACAGGCTCCGTTAGGGAAGAGCCTCAGCTGAAACTACAAGCTTGTTAGCCCGGCTGGCGTGGCTCAGTGGCTGAGCGTTGACCTATGAACCAGGAGGTCCCAGTTTGATTCCTGGTCTGGGCACATGCCCAGGTTATGGGCTCTATCCCCAGTAGGGGGGCATGCAGGAGGCAGCCCATCAATGACTCCATCTCATCACTGCTATTTCTATCTCTCTTCCTCTCCCTTCCTCTCTGAAATCAATAAAAACAGTTTTAAACATACAAGCCCGTTGCCATAGAAGCTGAACCATGCCCTCTGCATGTCCTCTCTGCTGTACCCCCGTATCTCCAAAAGGAAAGCAGAGGTAGCGTGGATAGGACAGGCGTGTTCTGGTTTGGAGGCTGCAGCTGACCCCCCTCAGGACAGGAAGGAATGACCAAGGGAAGTGGGCAGAGGGCCCTGGAGGCAGACATCAGGATCCTCCACTCAGAATGCTTCATGCTCCCCGTCACTGCGGTCCACAGACCTGAGGCGTTCGAGGTGCTGGGGGCCCTTCATCAGGAATCGCCAGGACCCCAGCAGGCTCAGGTGTGCCCTCCCCTCCCTCCCTCCACAGCATGGAATGGAAGGATAACAATTATATCAATAAATGCCAGCATTAACTGAGTGCTTAGTACATTCACTAAGCTGACTACGTAGACTGGCCCACTTCACACTCACAGTAATGCCCACGTGCCGGGTCTGAGTATTATCCATTTCCTAGGAGAACTCAGTCTCAGAGGCCACCTGACCCAGCCAAGGCCACCCACATAGGATTTAGGGGACTTGGATGCAGCCCCCACGGCCCCATGGGGCAGCCAGTGCACCTCCCCGCACACCTGTGTCTCCCGCTGTGCCAGACAGCACAGGGTTTATGAGATGCATAAAATGTGCCCGAAGGGTTTTACGACCCGAGGAGGGAATTGCGACGCGCACTAAAATTCATAGGCTGAGTCGGGAAAGTGTAGATGATCGCCGTCCCTGGAGGCGGGAGGGGAGGCTGAGGAGACAGGCAGCCAAGGGCTTTGCTGAGCTCCTGCCCGGAGCCTCCAGGGGCAGCGAGAGGCACCTGACACCCAGCGGAGAGGAACCCGGGCCCAAGAACAGCGGGCATGCCTACATCTGCCAAACTCAGTGCATTAGCATCCCTGTCATCATCCTCCAGCGACCTGCGGACGGAATGCCCATGCCTCCCTACTCTTACCCAATGGTCAGTCCAACCCGCAAACCATGGTTGCTGAAGACTTCATCTCAGTTAAAATTCTGTTTCTGGCTCTTACTGAAAAACTGTGAATAAACACACACACACACATACACACACACACACACACACACTCACTCCTAATAATTTGACCTTCCAAAGAGATAAACAAGTTGTAATATCTTGGTAGAGACAAATTCATATGAAAATGAAGTAAACCTTTTTTTTTTTTTTTTTTACAGAAAGTAAATGTTAAAAAACTGAAAACAGAATATGCTTTGTATTTGTGTCATCTCAGCACGACGGGAAGGTAAGCAGGGCCATTTTTTATCCACAACACATAAAATCTCAATTAGTGATGGTCTATTTGTGCACTGACTAAAAAACATTCGTTAACAAAACAGAATTTTCTAGTTTACTGGATAAATATCCCAGAAGAAACTGCAGAATAATGCTAGGTTGCCAAGCAACCGCAGCCCGACTCCCCGTCTGTGCTCAGCCACCTCATTCATCAGGGTTCCTACCCCAGAGCTGGAGGATTCCAACCAATTTGCTTCTTGGGAAAATTATAGTGACTTTCGGTAACACAATAACACTTTTATTCTCAGAAGATAAACTTAGATGTTTTTTGATCCAAGGGATGTGTTAATTCATTATTCTCCACACGGTGCTAATGAGAAGACTATAATTAACTAACGACTCTACTGCGACACACAAAAAATAAACTGCAGTAATTAGTAACGTTTAAGGCGCTAACCAGCCCCCAAAATTAGAAAAGACAGACTCTTCGCTCCAATAGGATGTAGAGAAAGGAGCAAGCACCATGTCTGAGGAAATGGAGACCTGCTTCCCTCCTTTCTCCCCACCCACCCCCAAAGAGCGGTGAGAGGCATGTGATGGCCAACGTGAGAGATTCCACCTTAATAGCCGAGAAAATGGCTCCGTGCCAGCTCTCCATGCAGGTAGAAGAAAGTGCTGGCGAATAATGGGATCTCTTCTTGGAAAGAATGCTTAGCACAGTGTTTTTCTAGGAATGCATAGAAGGACTAGCAGGCTTTCGCTCATTAGCTGTGTTAACTTAGCATATTGTATGTAAATCACCATAACAATTGCATTCTCTTCGGGCTGAATTCGTTAGGATGAAGCTGTAATCTAAATGTTCATAATTGAAAAGGCAGTATTCTTGGTCTGAGTGTGAAAAAACCACAGGGAACATGGATGGCATCAGACAAGAGAGGGCATCATTAAGGACAGCCCCCACCCCCACCCCACCCCCAAGTGCAGAGACGGAGGGAGGGCTCCGAGCACACCTTGGCAGGCCCATCAGTCCCCCGTTTAGAACTGACACCTCCAGAACTGTCACAGCTTTCCCTGTCCCCTTTGTCTGTAGCCTGACTCAAGCTTCCCATGTGCACGGCTGCTCCGATATTTAGGGAAAACACAACGCAATGTGAGGCTAAATTTTTGTCTCTAAGATATATTAGGCTCCATGGCACGGTGGCCATCATAAATCAAAGGCCAAAATAATTTCCAACAAGTGAAACAGCAAATGCCAACGCTCCCGGGAAACGCTATGTAAATGACCATGTGAATGTCAGGCCGGCTGTCACGCTAATTCCTCAAGGCACCTTTAACGATGACACAGTCACTGGAGGGAGGGGTGTTGTCACGGGCCGTCACCCTCGAAGGCAAACTCTACACACTTAGCTGATGCTCCTGGGGCCTCCTGGCACCCATCCCTCAATCCCTCAAACCCGAGCCATCAGCCCCCGTCTACGACTTACGTTTCCTTCATGAGATAAACACTAGTTAGGATCTCAAGTCAGCCTTGATCATTCCTCTGACTCAATTCTTCATCAAAATGAATGGGCCTCATTATTTCCACAAAGCAATTTGGGGCCCAACTGCCTCCCACCTTCCTGGGTGGGGTCTGCTTTATAGTCCTGGGAGCTCTGTGAGGGGGACATCTGTGGGCTTCTACTAGCTTCAGATCTGAGACAGGCCTACCTTTTCACAAGCGGTTTGTAAAAGAAATGAGGTAAAGCCAGGTCACCGAATGTGTGAACACAGGTAAAGGGAATGTCAGCTGCATGTCAGTCCTGTCAGCCTGGCAATCCCGTCCTTGGTGTATAATTTGCTCATTACCAGGTAATGGAGCACCTACGGACCCAGGAGGGAGCAGTCAACCTCCACAGCCTCTTTCTTTCTTTCTTCTTTCTTTCATTCTTTTTTTTTTTTTTTAAGGAAGTGAGAGAGAGAAATATCAGTGATGAAAGAAAGAGAATCATAGATTGGCTGCCTCCTGCATGCCCCCTCCTGGAGATCGAACCCACAACCCGGGCATGTGCCCTGATGGGGAATCGAACTGTGACCTCCTGGTTCCTAGGTCCACACTCAACCACTGAGCCATACTGCCGCGTCTGCCTTTTTCTGAAAGGAAAAAAATCCCTCCATACAGGTGAAACAGAGAACAGTCCAGAAAACATAATCATCACCATAGCCTGGCTCTTCGGCCCTGAAGGGGCCACAGACATGCGAGAAAGAGATTTCTAAGGATTGCCCTCACACCTGCCCAGACATGGCTGCTGGTGTCCACGCGGTCACTGTATGCAGGAGCTTGTGAGGCGTGATCACACACATGCTCTGCTATGACCGCAGCATGTAAGGCAGTCACACGGAAAGCTGGCTCGCACACCAGACCCCAGATCCACCTGCCATGAAGGCCACAGGTGGAGGCCACAGGTGGAGGCCACGGGGGGGGGGAGGGACTGGGGTATCTCAGAGAAGGGAATTCAGACACACCCACGGCAGCCTCTGCAGGCACCAGAGGAAACACCGTCTCACACACATTGTTTCCTTGTCAGCACGTTTCCCCAAATCACCCTCTGAGCGTCTCTCTCCATCCATTACGGACAAGCCAACCTGACCAGCAGTGGTCGGTGTCAGCGTCCCATCGGCGGCAATCCAGAGCTTTGGGGAGCTGGCCGCGTGGCAATAGTCATACTCCCTGATAGTCAAGGAGACTGGAAAACAGAGGCCTTTGGCATCGATAGGCGAGCGGGGAAAAGAGAAGGCACCAGGGCGAAGGACACTGAGGAATAGCGAGTAAGAACAGGAACAGGACCCGCCTCCGCAACCAACCCTCACTCTGGAGCGTCTATTATGCTCCACTGTCTACCTGGATGCTCTCATTCCAGCCCTGCAACAGCCCGGAGGCAGGTGTGGACATGACCCCTAGGACCGGAGAGAGGAAACTGAGGCACGGGGTCCTGAAGTCGCTGCTGCCAAACCACACCTCCCAGGTGGGGGCGCTGGAAGTGGAACCACGTGGGCTCGGAGGGACTCTGCCAGGCTCCCCCCCCCCCCGCAGGGAGCTCCCCGGTGCCACCTCCAAGCGCATGGCCTGCCAGCACCACTGGCCCCCGCCCGCTCCTGGAGCTCGGGACTGCGCCGCTCCTGCCCCCGGGCTCCCCCGGCAGAACGCGGAGCCGGGCCTGGTCCCCGCCCGCCGCCCTGAGGTGCCGCTGCACACCTGCTCCCTCCGGGCCGCGGCCTTCCCCGCCTCCGGCACGACCCCCGCGCTACCTGGACCGCGTGCCTGGCTTCTCTGCGGCGTTCGCGGGGGTCCCGGCCCCTGACCGAGCTGCACAGCCTCAGGGAGCGGGGCTGCGGGCGGGGGGCTGGGGGCGGGGGCGCGGGCGGGGGGCGGGGCGGGCTGCGGGCTGCGGGCTGCGGGCTGGCGAGCCGGCCTCCCGCTCCAAGCCCCGCTCTCCGAATCAATCACTGCGCCCGCGCCGCCCCAGCTGCCCGCACTCAGGAAAAAGGTGGGGGGGGGGGATGGAAAAGAGGGAGAACGGGAGAGAAAGGACAGGGGGAGGGGCACCCAGCGCAGGGGCGGCGTGACCCGCATCTCCAGCGCCCCAAGTCGGTCCCGGGAGCCATGGCAACCACCATGCCCTGCCCTCCGCACCTCCAGCCCCCCACCTCCCGGTTTCTTCCCCCCCCCCCCCCACCCCCCCCCCCCCCCCCCCCCCCCCCCGCTGCCCACAGGTCTCCCGCCTCAAGCTGGCAGGGCCTGCGGAACCCCGCGGGGCCCTGGCATCCTGTTCTGAGAGTGGAGGGCAGACAGGGCGGCGGGGTACTGCGCCCCGCTTCCCCAGAGGGGTCGGGTCTGGAGGGGGGAGGCGAGGCCGGGATTGCATACCCAGCTGGACCTGCCCCTCCCCCACACTTCCCCGCACCCCCGAAAGGGCTGGCCTGTCCTGGGGGGTCCGGAATCCTCCCGGAGGGCAGGGGGGCGAGGGGTGGGGAAGCGGGAGGCTGCCCGCAGGTCCTCCCGGTGGCCCCGCGGAGAAAGTGGGCGCCTGGGGATCAGGGACTCGCCGCCTCCCCCTCCCCGGGGACCCCGCTGTCTGAAGGCAGCCTCCACCCCCAGGGGCTCGGCTGGGAAAGGGGGTCCCCCCCGGGGAAGGGCTGCGGGGCCAGGAGGGAACCTGGTCTCGCCCCTCTGAGGCCACGGCGGGATGCCCCCTCCCAGGAGTCACCCCAGCCTCCGCGCATCCGCCCCCTGAGTGGGGTTTGGCGAGCTGGGCGACCCCCAGGCGAGCCAGGCACCTGCCCCCCTTCCCACCGCGGACACACCTGCGTCGCCGGCGGTCCCCGGCCCGCTGAGCACGACCCTGGGTCCAGCTGGGAGCGAAGAGGACGCCCAGGTCCCGGTCCGGGCGGCGCGCTTTCCCTTCCCCGAGTCCCGGCAGCGCTGCTGTGGCCGCGGGCGCCGGACCTGCTCGGGCTGCCTCGCTCCGCGCCTCCCGCGCCTGCCGCTCGCGCCTCCGCTCCGCCCGCGTTTGCGCCGCCTCCCTCCGCTCCCTCCCGTGGGACACGGGCGGTCACGGCTCGGGACTCTCCGGAGCGCAAACTTGGGTCCTCCCAGCCCCCGTCTGCGGTCGGAGGAGGTGGGGGTCCCTGCCGCTGCTGCGGGCGCAGGAGGATGCCTAAGGCCTCCTGCTGCGGGGAGGCTGGGCTCCGCTGCCAGAGGCGCTGTCCAGGCTGGTTCCCTTCGCCTCGGGAGGAGGGCGTGGTGCCGCCCGGGAAAGGCGCTTAGCTCACTCTCCCCCCTCTCACCAAGGCGGGGGGCGGGAGGGGGGACTCTCTCCCACTCCGGCCCGCTCCACAGGCTGCCTAATTTTAACCTGTAAATTAAGGCACCTACCCCTGTTCCCACTTTAAAACATGTGTGTCCTGATACTTACCGGTCTGGGATTTCACCATAGTGCTCCCCAATGTTTTTCTCATTTATTCTGCGTTAATTCAGGCATATGGGGTAGAAGAAAGCCCCTCCACTCATGCCCAATGCCAAAGGCCATTTCCCAGGACTCCCCAGGGCCACCAAAAAAATGTAAATTGTATTTTCGGATCCCAAAAAACGATTTGGGGAAAGTGACAGTCTTGCAGAGTAAGGGATTTGCATATTTCTTTCATTTTATTCTCACCATGAATCAGATTTTCCGATTGTTCACACAATACCACTTTTTTTAAAAATGCTGTTGCATTGAAGTCCCCTTTGATGAGAAGAGAATCACTGATCTAATTTTCGCTCCGCCAGGGGAGTGAGGTGGGCTCCGGTCTGGCCTTGTTCTCACCGGCATCAAACAATAAGGACATTCAGGGCTGTGGGCCACCCTCGGGGTGGGTGCCGCCGTCCCGAGGGGCACAAGGGTGGACTCAGGACTCCCCTTCAGGAGCCTCTGCGTAAGATATTTTGAAAATGAGTGAACTTGAAAACGAGTGAGTCTTACTAATTGCTGGCCCTGGATCCGGCTTCTGCCGGTTCATGAGTGGGCACTGGGCCCGCTGACTGCCTGCCTTGGCACTGCCAATGCAAGTGAGGGCAGGACTGGCCCTGAGTTTCAATTGCTACAGGAATCTCTCCGCCGGAGGCATCGTTATTCCAGTGGCATGTTTTCTGAAGTAGAAACAAAGACAGAATACCGACTACAATTTCCAACAGGGAAATACTGTGCCTGTAGGAAAACACGGCCAAGGTCAAGGAGACGCAAAGCCAAGTTGGGTTTCCGGAGCCGGCCACCCTCTGGGTGCGCGTCCACCCAGCAGAAGGCTCAGAGCCCCGCCCGGGCCGGGCCCACAGGCCACTCCCAAACAGGCAGCTCTTCTTTCCTCTGCGATTTGTTTGCTTCGCATTAGAATCATTTAAAAGTCAAGCATTTGCCCAATCGGCGTGGCTCAGGGGCTGAGCGCTGACCTATGAATCAGGAAGTCACAGTTGGATTCCTGGTCAGGGCACATGCCCGGGTGGCAGGCTCAATCCCCATTGGGGGGCATGCAGGAGGCAGCCAGTCAATGATTCTCTCTTACCATTAATGTTTCTCTCTCTCTCTCTCTCTTCTCTCTCTCTCTCTTTCTCTCTCTCTCCTTTTCCCTTCCTCTCTGAAATCAATAAAAATATATTTATAAAAAAATAAATATAAAAGACAAGTATTTATTGAGGACCTACTACTTATCAGTCATTGTTCTAGGTGCTTAGTCCAGTGGGAAATTCAATAGATAAGACCAGCTGCTTTTCTTTAAATCAAATATCAAAATGTATTAGAGAATAGCAAGGCATGATACCCACGGCAAGATGAAGGGTCGGCTCTTAAATATGGGTTTTCTTTGAAGCGGAACACCTAAGTCCGAGCACCTGACACTTCGTATAAATGAGGAACCAAGAGCCCCACCGTGAGCCTGGGGCTTCCCAGGGGCTGTCCTGAGGTCAGCATATGCACAGTGCTCTCTGCCCCAGGCTGGGGGCCTTAACACAGGAGGAAGGGAACAGGGGTGGGGGGGGCGGGGGGCGAGGGAGAGGTAAGGGAGGAAAAAAGAAGGGAGGGGGGGGAGGAAGGGAGAGAGACAAATCACCAGCCAAGAAAGGAAAACAGTATTTGAGAGAGAGATGGAAAGTACTTTAGCCAACGCAAGGATGTTCCTTTAAAGGCATGCCGAATGGAGGCAGGTGATGTCCATTTCCACCTCCAAGAAACACTCCTAGCTTTATCTCCAAGGAGAGGTTCCACTTTCCAATCACCAAGAGCCATCAGCCAGAGGGGATGTGTGTGCACAGAGCCTTGGGCTGCTAAGCTGGACTCCTCCCCGGCTCCCATCCTGACACTTTGTTCAGACCCACCTGCTCTCTATGAGGACTCTAATCTACCAGGCACCGCGTGCACGTGGGTGCTGGGGAGAGGCTGGGCTCTCAGGCCTCACGTGGAACTGCCCCTGCATTCGCTTTGAGAGGTGTGGATTTATCTCTCCCAACGGAGGTCGGCTGCGTGCAATAAAACCACACTATCCAGCCACAAATGAGGAGGCGAGGGGGGCTGGTTCAGGAACAGAAGCAGAAGGTGAGAGAGATAGGCCGGTCATCTGGAAAGAGAGAAGGTATTGGGGGCTGGGGCGTGTTCAGCCCTTCCTGCTGATTTACGGCCCACGCTGGCCTGAACCGGGCCTGGTGTCATTCCCAGAGCGAGGCCGAGGGAGGAGAGGGGCCTTTGGCAAAGCCCAGAGCTGGTGATATGGCATCTTTCCTAGAAAAACTGCTCAGCAGAAGAGCTGCAGTTTGCAAATGCCAGTCCTGTCTGGCAGGTCTGACACTCACAGCCCAGCTGGCTGCTGCATGAAGGAGGGCAGGCTGCTCCGTCCAGGGAACCCTGCCCACAGCCTCCAGGTACAAAGCCGCACCTCCGGCTCCCGTGTCAACAAAACAAAACCAGAACCTGCTAAGTGCAGAAAGGAACTCACCGTAGATACTCCTTGAACTCGTCCTTTAACGCAAGAACAGAAGACGCCTTCTGCAATCAAAGGGCAACGCCTCCGGAACAAATCAAAAGGGAAACCTTGTCGTTTGTGCCATGGATCATTAATATGTGTGATCCAGCTTCGGGGCCATGGACCCAGATAACTTGGCTGGATTTTAAAGAAGCTAGACAATAGAAGGGCCACTGATAACATTACCCTTACGGAGCTAAGGTCGGGCTGTGTTCTCAGATCCCATGCTTTCAGCATTGGTTGCTTCATTCTGAGGCACATGCCCACCTGTCTCAAGTCTATGCTCCCCAGACTCCCTGGTGACCAGGTCTGGCCCCAAGGCTAAAGGGACATGAGGAGAACTGCTGTGGGCAACTTCCAGGTCACCTCCTTAAAGGCAATGTAGATTCTTTCCCGATTAGCAGCCCCACAGTGAAGAAAGCCTCATGTTGAGGGGAGCAGAAGGCCCCCCACTTGTCTGAGTACCCAGGTGACTGCACCAGAGCCCGCATATCACCATGAATATCTCTGGAATCTATTCATTATAGCTGCTTCGTCACCCCCCTGATGAATGCCATTGTAATCACTGTCATCAGGACAACCTTAGAACAGTCAAGGAAAATAAAATAAAATGGAGGCCACAGGGGTATCTGTTGGCTTTTCCTTTGCCCAGCATTTATCTACATTCCTGCAGCTCAGCCCTAGAGAATGGCACCTCTGGCATGTGGCCCAGTAGAGGCACTTCCCGATGCTCCCTATCAACCTCTGGTCCAGGTGTGTGGCACAGGTAAGCACAACCAGCATTTCCCTCCCTGTCTGGGGTGATGGAGTGATGAAAGGCATCAGACTCACAGTGAGGAGTGAGATGGGATCAGGCAGGTAAGGGGAAGGGCCTTGGGGAGGGAAGATGCTACCCAAGGAGGGAATGAGCCAGGTGGTCAGGATGTGAGCAAGACAGGCAAAATGTACCAGTCAACTTAGAGTTGCCCTTCCCTCTGAACCCAAGAGCAGGAACTAAAAGCTGGGAGATGAGGGCAAAAGGAGATTGGCTGGTGCTTGTGTGAAAGAGACCAAAGAGGGCAAGAGGAGGAAATATAAACCCCTAGACCAGTGAGCTTCTGCGGCTACTCATTTTGGAACCCCTCCCGCATGCAAAGAGCTTTGTTACTTTCAATATAATAAACTTCGCTTCCCTTTGCTTACACCTCCCTTGCCCCTGAATTCATTCATCACCTTCTGGAGACAGTGAACCCAACAGCTCACACTCCTGTCTCAAAAGGAGCCAATGGGAGATCTGCTTTGGACTTACACTCGAGCTATCGGAAAAAATGAGGACACAGCAGGTGTGATGTAAGCAGGAGAAGCTGGCTGCGTCCAACACCCCTTAGGAAGAGCATCCCTGAGAATAAGAAAATGAGGGACAAGAAAAGGAGAGAGCCAGACACTTGACACTCCCATTTCTCATCAGCTGAGCATCTATTGTTTATGAAAAGCTGAAACTGGAATACATCTTGACCCTGGATGAGGTGAGCAAAAATTGTTGTAAGCGGAAACAGCTGGAATTGGTCATCTGTTTCTTGTGATCAAAATCATTGTTATTCACTACAGATTCCGAAGTTAAGATTATTCTCTCAGGATAGGTTGGTTAGTAAAGGGATGAGCGAGGCAAAAAGTCTTCCTTTCATGAAATAACCCATCTAATTGGTAGTGACTCCCTGAGATACTGTGTCCGGAGGATCCCAACCCTGTGTGTGAGTCGGCAGAAGGGACAAAGGGGTCTTTTAATGACGCTGGTCACTGATATTATAGAAGGAATGGCTCTCATGTGCTAGATATTCACCACCCTTGTTTTAAGACATTCCTCGTTTAACGATGGCATAAATCTAGACAGGTGGGGGGGTGTTGTAAAATTATGGTATATTGGTAAATTCTTTGTGGGCACATTTTTATCAGTTTTAAAGAGAGCCATGGACCAATTAATCCTCTCCACGCAGTATTTAGGGGCCATAATTCATGCTTTCAATTGACTTTTTTTTCCCCAGCAAATAAACAAACTAATTAGCAGACAAGCATTTAAATCACAAATTGCTAGCATGTGATACATTGTGTTAACACCACCCATGACTCAGGTACTGGCACTGCACTGGATTTGTCTTCTTTCAGAAAAATGGTATTTCTTTCCATTTATTTAAAGTATATAAAGCTGTTCAAACCAAAAAAACAAAAGAGCCTAGCTCTTGCTTTCAATAAAACTGACAAGTTCCCTAACTCAAGAGAAAATGCACATTATCACACGTACATAAAAATATTTTATATATGAAGATATGTTTCAATACTCTGTATTTCCTGAACCCAAAAGATAGCATTTTCATAATGTTGCTTTCACCCAGCGTGTTTATTATTAGCACAACTACAGAAGCCCACGGAGGTTTTGCAGAAAGATGGTCCCAATTAGATAAACATGAGAATCCTCTTTCCAGATCCAAATCTGACATCATTATCTCCCGGGAAGAGATCATTAAATTATGATTTAGTCACAGGCTCTTCCCAGATTAGAATGCAGAGCACTTAACTATTTGCATGGGAAAACCAAGTGGAATAAAGATAGCCACTTAAAAACAAAGCAAAAGGACTTAAAATGCACCTAAACCTGACTGACTTGCTCAGGGGGAAGAATATAGCAGATTTCTGTGGAAAGAGCCCTTTCCGCTACGTATGCCCCAAGGAACACGGTCTGTGGTGGGAACAGCGAGGGCGGACTCATTGATCAGCATCTTCTACACAAGGCAATGAACAACCATTCTGGTTCACCAAACATGTTTTCTTTGCTTTATTCCCAATGAGGAATGGATTTTGGGTGGGGGGAGACAGGCTCATTTTTTATTCTGATGATTACTTGAGGACCAGACGCAATGGCTATGAACCAAGAGGAGGTTTCTCTGTGGTATCTCATCTGCTCTCATGTCAGACCTACCCTCTCACGCAGCAGCTGGATACCGTGAGCGGCAGAACGATGATATTTCTAACTTTTCATAATATCCCAATAACCAGAGATGGTGAACGCATAATGCCTTTCTCTGAGTTCTCAAGACCTTGACAAGTGCTAGCCATCCAGTTGAAAGGGGGGACAAGATGGGATAAATAAGGATCTTTTATATTCCTAAACCCTCTCCTTTTACGGAGTCGAGGACACTGTACTTTTGAACATTCATAAAAATACCACAAATATAATGTACATACAGGAGATACAATTTTCCGTCATTGCTACTCAAGTAAATGCAAATGAAGTTTGTATAAACTGGTATTATCTGGCAGCCTCGTACGTCTTTAACTGGCCCACCGATGACAAACATTCAGCTATAGCGCACATCTAAAATGCTCACCAAGACATCGAACGAAGCATCATGGTATGCCTTTGGAGAATGTGAAATGCGACTGAAGTAATGTGCATTTGGATAGTGAGTTGTAGTTACGGGGATGGAGTACCCAACCTCACTGACTGATTCTCACGGAAATGACCTCAATTCTCAGTGCTGGCGCCAGGCTTGGAAGGTGTCCCTGGTAGTGAACTTCCCCGAAAGTTGGTGAGCACAGCCAGGCAGACGCTCACACTGACAATCACGCACATCCATCCCCAGAGCCAAGAGAAAGGCACTGCCATGCCAACCTTCACGCCCGCCCCAAGAATCCACTCAGGCCACAACTCGACTCCGAGGACCGAGCAGACCACAGCCGACCGACGGGGACTCTCCCAAAGGCCTTGTTTACCGAAGGGTCAGAGGACGTTTCCTGTAAACCGGGGTCCAGGCCCCACGCTTTTGTCCTGTTTTATACTCTTACCGTAATAAACTCCTGTCCCGTAAGTTATGGGGTTTTCTCACCACCACGTGACCTCAGATGTCAGGTGAAACTGCCCCTTGTCAGGATCGTCTCCAAGAGGGGAAATGGATGTGCCCCCGATGGGACTGGGGTTTTGTTCCGATCCTTTGGCAAACGAATCTGTTTCCTCGGGAACCAGTCCTGGGGCCTTCTCACCAGGAGCATCCCCGTTCTGTCCACTCTGGGCAGTAGGTCTGACGCTGTCTGTCTCAGGAAGACAGGCGACTGGTTTCCCATCAGGAAAAGGACACAGAAAGTGTTGTTAAACGGGGCAGGGACAGGCATATTCAAGTCAGAAATGTGCCCAGTTGCCCGGCCAGCATGGCTCAGTGGTCGAGCGTTGACCTATAAAACATGATTCGATTCCCAGTCAGGGCACATGCCCAGGTTGTGGGCTTAATCCCTAGTGTGAGGTGTGCAGGAGGCAGTTGATCAACGGTTCCCTATCATCATTGATGTTTTTTCTCTCTCTTCCTCTCCCTTCCTCTCTGAATGCAACAAAAATCTATATATATAAAAGCCTAAGTGACCATCCGACCGGTAGCTATGACACGCACTGACCACCGGGGGCAGACACTCAACGTGGTAGCTGCCGAGCTGCAGTGAATCGCCCTCTTGCAATCTGGGCCCCCACTCCTCAGATACCCTTGGAGACACAGCATGCCCCCCCCCCCCCCGCGCCAGGTGCAGCCAGCCAGGGAGGGACCGCGGGAGGTTGGCTCCAGGGCGTGTCCTGCCCTTCGTGCCCACTCCCGCCAGCCACCTTCTAATTAATTTCCTTACAGTGTGCACGAATCTGTGCACCAGGTCACCAGTATATCATTTAAAAAAAGAAATGTGCACAGTAAGGTCAGAGACGTAACAAGCCAAAAACCTGAGCAAACACTTCCCTGAATAAACAGAGGTAATGGGGAGGGAAAAAGAAAAAAAGACACAAGTTCCACGATGCAAACTAAAAATGCTTCACCCACAAAACGGATATTTATACCCTTACTTCACATTTCTTGAGAAATGAATATTCCTATCAGTAAAACACGAGGTACGCGAGGTGCAACACGGTAACATGGGCTTAAAACTAAGATCGTGAAGACTTTAAAAGGGAAGTAGGAAAAGATGCCCCGTGCGCAGCTGACGGCGGGAGGCATTTTGTGGACCTCACACTTTGCACGTATTTCTCGGCCCTGCGAGAGAAGGCCCGGGCTCAGGGAGTGCATTGATACCGTTGTCCCTGCGAACTGGTTTCGGATACCGAGTCGCCTGGGGTGCCGCCCGGATCACCATCTAACACACACACACACACACACACACACACACACACACACACACACACACTGTACAGGCGCGTCTCATAGATCGAGAATAACCCACTTCCTCACATTTGGAATAAATGGAACTTGGGTCTGTTTTACAGTTTCCTCTGTGGTTAAAGCACCGGGGACGCAGCAAAGACCATCCTGGACACGTAAGGAAGCACCGGCTCCTCCCACACCCCCTTGGAGAGACCCCTCCAGGGCCTCCCTAAGTCAGAGCCCTGCCCAGGGAGCCCTGGCACATTCTCAGGATGGCATCCGGGGCCTGTCCGTCCCTGTGAGGCTCTGACAACAGATTCACCTGCAGGACGCTCTGGATGAAGAGGATGAACATCCTGCTGTGAGCTGGAGAGCAGGGCAGGGTCCCCACCCTGGTGGGATGCCCATTCTCCGCAGCCCACGCCATGGCTCCAAAGACCAAGGGGCTTCCCAGTGGCAGGTTCACCCCGCCAGGTAAACCGCACCTGCTGCGGCCCACGTGCCTTCCCAGCCATTACGGTCCCTTTCTTACAAACAGCCTCTGGTTAAGGCCCTCGGTGAATCCGCCAGGTTACGCTGAGAGGTGAGCTATTTTCAGCAGCTCCTCTGGCTTTTATAATCAAACAATGAGCCACCACAGCAGAGCCAAGCAAGCTTCTCTGACGAAGAAGGAAATGTCATAAAGGCAAGAATTAAACAGGAAAGTGCGACTCCATGAACACAGCAGAAAAGTATGTCAAGGAAATGGAACTTGGCAATATTATATAAATAACAGGCTTTGGATTAAAAAATGGCTGACTTTGGTGATATTTTGGTAGGATTCTGCTTGTATAAATTGTATTGCATTCAGGATGGGGTTATTAAGATATTAATAAACTATCACCAAGCTCTTACCAGGTACCAGGCACTGATCTGTATCTAGATGAACTCAGTAAGTGCACGCAAAGCAGACCACCCTCATCTGCTGTCATGCTGTATCCACATAAAGGATGAAGGAACTGGGCCTGGGGGAGGCAAAGTGGGGGCCTGAGTCCCAGGCAGCGACTGAGGGTCTAGGGGCCACAGCGGGGTCTGACGGACTCACACATGCTTTTTTTGCACAATTTGGCAGATCTGGCAAATGTACAGAAAAGACAGAAGATTCCCAAGAAGGCACTGCTGACACAAAGGAGACGGGTGAGTGTGGAAGGACCACGAGGAGACCATCGCTGGAAATAGGGTGAATATAAGACTCCTCGGGATTTAAGAAACAGTGCTTCTGTTTTCATGGGCAAGAAGGAACAACCCTGCCTCGAAGGCAAATCAAGGTCAGAGGGACTAACCATAGCATCCTCTGGCCGTATCCCATACTGTCTTCGCTTCCTGCTTCCTCTTTACCTCCTTTGCCAGCTCCAGCAGGTACCTGTGGTTCCAAGGCCAGTTTTCCCAAAATACTTTGTTCTTACTGAGTGACAGGGGATAGTCCATGGGGCCACCCAGGTAAATCAGAGCACAGCACCGCCATATTTAATTATATTTATCGATTTCAAAGAGGGAGAGAGGGATAGAAACATCAATGATGAGAGAATTACTAAATATCTGCCTCTTGCACGCCCCTTACTGGGGATATAGCCCCCAATCCAGGCATGTGCCCTGACTGGGAATCGAACTGTGACCTTCTGGTTCATAGGTTGACACTCAACCACTGGGCCACACTGGCAGGGCAGCACTGCCATACTTTGGTGGCCCTCCTGGCGGTCATGCAGGCTCAGCACCCGTGCACGATTATTCAACCACAAGACTGAAATTCTTGCAAAATGACAAATTCCCTAATATGCCGGAAGAAGGGCTGCCAAACCAGGGCCTGTAGGCCGAGACTGGCCTGCCAGCAGTTTTGTAAATAAAGATTTATTGGAACGTTGTCATGCTCACTTGTTTACATATTTCCTGTGCATGCTTTTGCGGACTACTCCGTAGTTGAGTAGTTTCCACAGAGACCATCCGAACCCCCAATGCCTAAACTATTTACTACCTGGCCCTTTCCAGAAAAAGTTTCTCAACCCTGTCTTGCTTGACCTTTGGGATTGCCAGCAAACATTTACACTGTGAAGAGCAAATCCTCCAAATCCTGATGGTCTTCTGAATATGCTTGAGAGAAACATGTCCCCGTCCCCGTAACAACTTAGCTACTCGTCTCCCTCTCCATTGTACGTAACTCTGCCAACTAAACGTCTGCGGGATCACGAGGCAGAGGCTGCAGTGGTGGCCAGTGTCCATTCTCCTTTGGTTCCCAGGCACACCGCTGAGTGAGATGTCCCAGGATGCCTTGCACCTGGGTGGAATTGGGCGCCTGAATTCCAGCCATTGGAAGGTTGGAAGAAGAAACACCTGCCCCTTCTAAGGAGAGCAATTCTGTTCTCTCCCTTCGTCCCTGTGGCTCAGAGCCCAGGGGTGGAGGGCAGTGCTCTGAGAGGGAAGAGTCCGCTCTCTGGATTAGCCCTCAGAGAGGAGACACCCGGCCTGGAGCACTGACAGTGGGCGATTCTTGGTGCCTTTATGGGCTGAGTTGTGTCCCTTCTGGAAGCATATGTTAAAGGCGTAACCCCAGTCCTCGGAATGTGACTGCATTTGGAGATAGGACATCAGTAAGGAGTCAGTAGGTTAAGTGAGGCTGTGGACATGGGCCCCATCCAGTCTGACTGGTGTCCTCGGGGGAGGAGGAGACTTGGACACGGAGATACCAGGGAGGTGGGCACAAAGAGAAGCCGCATGGCCAGGGTGCTCCTCACCATTTTCCTCCTCTTATTTCAGAGGTTACACCTTTATGGCTTTCAAAAAATGTCTTGTTTTTTTTTAAGAGTGGAAAGATGAAATACAGTACTTATAGCCACCATTACAGTATATAATAATGTATATATTTATACACATTATATAACTCAAACATGTCTACTTGATAATTTATATCAACAAATTCGAACTTTACCGTTACTGAAACACAACCAATGAATTATTTAAAAATCGTGACGATTCATTTTAATGCCATGACTTCAACCATATCTGCACCAAGAAAAGTGAGTAACTGAAGTAGTAATCAAAATAATCCTGAGCAAAATAATTTTAGGACAAACTATGGAAGCAATTTTTCCTTCTGAATCATCCTGTTCATTGTTTTTACCCTGAACTTCACTGCACTGTGTGGAAACAGCATTATTTCCAAATCAATATCACTATTAAGTCTGGATCATTAATTAGCAGTCTATTTTCTGAGTTCAGAGGAAATTACACAGGAGGCTATGGCCATAAGGGGTTGGCTCTGTCCAAAGACTAATTTTACGATCAATACAGTAACAATCAAAATTCAAAACGGTTTTTCAAATTGGTTTAGTCAAAACAATGGAACCGTATCAGTATAAAATAACAGTTTAACTCTCACTTTTTCCATGGTGTTCTCAAAGCTAGCAAGAGGAGCCCAGCTGGCGTGGCTCAGTGGTTGAGCCTTGACCTATGGACCAGAAGGTTATGGTTCAATTCCCAGTGAGGGCACATGCCCAGGTTGCAGGCTCGATCCCCAGTGGGGGGCATGCAGGAGAAAGCCGATCAATGATTCTCTCTCATCATTGATCTTTCTATCTCTCTCTCCCTCTCCCTTCTTCTCTGGAATAAATATCAATATATTAAAAGAGAAAGAAAGAAAGCTAGCAAAAGGTGAAGACTCATTCATGGACCTTCTCTCCCGGAGTGCCCTGGGCAGGCCATAGAGGGGACATTCATCTTGGGGATCCTGAAGGGGGTCTTTCATTTCCAGGGAACTCTCCTAGTGTGTTTGGTGGAGGCAAAGGGACTGAACTTCAGCTTGAACTGTGGGGAAGATGATGGAGAGTGATTAGGGCTGTGTGTGTGGATGAGGTTAGCAGCCTGGATCATGACCTCCTGAGAAAATGAGACGGAGCATGCCATGGATTTCTCTTAATCTAATGAAGAGATGACGTTGAGTGATGGCTCTGAACCAGCGTCCTCCTCCTCACCTGCCTTTGCTGTGACAGCCACAGTGCCATGGGTTCCCACCAACGCAGAGCTGAGCCCCCAGGGCCGCTCCTTCTCTGCCAGGGGCACTAAAGCTGCCCAGGGCAGACCAAGCAAGACGGCCCCTCCAACTGCCCACGTGTGACTTCCGTTTGTTTTGCAAGGTCATCCAAAGGCTGGACAAAGGACGCACGGAACACACCTACTTCCTCACAAAACTAAACTATTTACTCTGGACTCATGACTCATCAGCTTCAGAACCACAAACACAGCAGGAAGAAGCTGGTGTGGTGGGGACCCCATCACGGCTCTGCCGTGAGCACTGAGTCCTTGCACTCTAGTTCCTCCCACGCTGAATAATGGAAGGAAAGGGGCAGGTTTGTTTTCTCCTTGTTGCTTAAAAAACAACAACAGCCTGTTGTCCTGCATTCTCCTCTGTGAAACAAGGAAAAAGTCAAGATAGAAAAGTACCTGAAACCCTTCTCAGTAACCTGTTGCGGTTTCCGGACCTGTGGCTAACACAGCCCCTTGTCCACAGGGCTCACTTGTCTTGTGAGATTTCTCTGGAAGTCTGGTGAGAACCTCACACAGATGTAGCATGTTTGCAGGTGGCAGTTGGGGGGCGGGGGCTTGCTGTTCTCACCCACGTTGTAAGATAACCTCACATCAGGAAGTGAATTCAACTTTCAGAATCATCCCAAGGCCTCATCTGCAGAACCTTCACAGCTGGTCACATGCACTGTAGGTCATATGCAAGCACTAAAAGTCATAGGTCATATGAGAACACTGGAGGTCATATGCAAGCACTGGAGGTCATAGGAGAGCACTGGAGGTCATAGGAGAGCACTGGAGGTCATATGTGCGCACTGGAGGGTTTTGGTATAATGGGGTGGTCATTTCAGGGTTGAGCTGACATTCTTGGGCTCCATCAGACACCTGTGCAGAGATGACATCCACCTGCAGTTTGACTCCTCCTGGCGCGACACATGGTAAATTCTATGGCTTTGCAGAGTGGACATGCCAATGGCAGCTGTGACTGCAGATCAGGGAGGTAGCTGGGCGGGTCCAGAGGAGGTGGAAATACTATGAAATCCATGAACTAAGTCTGACCCTGATAAATCCAATCATCAATTTCAGGGGTGCATTTAAGAGGCAATTTCATAGCACCCCTTGAAAAAACAACCCTGATGCCTACTATTGCCTGTGATTCCTCATTGTTATTATAATGCCGTGTCAGGCACCACAATCACCATCATTTCTGGAGTTCTCAACATCACTGCGTCATGGACTTGGCCCCGCCGTGGCTATGAGAGGGATGCATCCGCTTCACTCCGCCCTGCAGACACCCTGGCGCACAGCTCGAGTTTACACATATTTGTAAAATAGGAGTTCCTTAGTTGAGATAAATATTTATTTTAAATCCACGTAAATTCTGGTGGGTTATTTATAAGGCATGATAAACATTGAAGAACATAAAATAGGAATTTTAAAAAGAGAAGACATCCTACATGAGCTTAAAACACTTGGAGGAGAAGGAGAAATGGGAAGGTATATTTAATGGGGACAGAGTTTCAGTTTTATAACATGATATCTTCCCAGAGATCGGAGACACAACAATGTGAATTTATTTAACATCAGTGCACAGGCCTCACGCACACACTTGCGCGCACACACGCACGCACACACGCACGCACACACGCACACACGCGCACGCACCCACACACGCACACGCACACACATGCACACACACAGCTATGCTTTCGTTGTATGTGCTGGTGACCAGTTCCCGTGCACCACGATTTAGGGCCTGGAGATTGACCCTGTCTTCCTGGCACCGCGATCTGTAAGGCCACCTGCTCTTGACTTTACCTGTGAGAAAGCAAACCTTTAAGAAAAGGGCATTGCCCAGCCAGCATGGCTCAGTGGTTGAGCATTGATCTATGAACCAGGAGGTCAAGGTTTGATTACTGGTCAGGGCACATGGCCTGGTTGTGGGCTCGATCCCCAGTGTGGGGTGTGCAGGATGCAGCCGATCAATAATTGTCAGCATTGATGTTTTTATCTCTCTCTCCCTCTGAAATCAATATATATATATATATATATATTTTTTTTTTTTTAAAAAGAACAAAAAGAACAGGGCATGTACAGGCTAGATGTGAGCGTGGTTGGGGGCTTCCCATCCACTTGCTCGATACCAGCTCCCCGTCTGACAGACAGACGCTGGATAAATACTCCACAGACACAGCTGAAGGATGGGAAGAGCGGGTCATTAGCAACTCGGTCACTTTCCCCTCCCAGGTAAATAATTACTATTCAAAACCGAACCCTGGTGTGGAGCGTCACAAGATCAGTGCATGAGAGCCGCCACATCGGGGAATGAAATCTCATTGTTAGAGAGGAAAGGTGGCTTATTAGCTCCTGCCTCCCTCCCGGGGGCTGTCCGCAGGACTCGGGCAGTGTGTTCAACCTGGCGAGCGAGTCCCAGAGACGGCCTTAATCGGGGCCTGCATCTTCTCACTGTTTTCAATCACACGCCTTAATATATAGTTTCCCTGCACCTCGGGTCAGATAATAAAGAAAATTCATTATACGGCAGCTCGGTGGCTCCTACACACACCTCTGCCAGGGAATTTTAATAATCAAAGAAGTTGCTGATGTAGGACTGTGATAAATTGCTTTGCTACAGGGTAATATAACCCTCACCGGGTGTGATGAACACTGCGGCTTCCAGGGAAACGTCAATGCTGAGAACCATCTAAATGGAGATCGTCGTGGGCAAATATTTTACAGGAGACGCAACGTGTCTCCTCCAGGAGGGAAAAAGAGGCTCAAAGCAGGACGTTTGGGGAAAGGAAAGGTCTCCCGGCACCACGCACTCTGCGGGAACGGCTTTGGAACAATGAGTTTTAAAAATTCATTTTCCAATTGACAATTATCAAAGTTAAGAATAATTGGTTTTCAAAATTCCTTCTGCGTGCTCATTTTCATGACTGATAATGAAGGTCTTTAACAGCGAAATCCCGGGGGCTTGAGGTCATTTACACTCCAGACACTTGCTTTCTTAGCTTTCCTCACACTTGGATGTTAAAGTGTCACACACACACACAAATACACCCAGCTGAGGGGTCGCCGCAAGACACACCAGAACAGCAAAATGCCGAAATCTCACAAAAAACGTGGCAGCAGCAACACGCTGGCGTGTCGATGCGCAGCTGGTGCCTCCTTGATCTGGGGGTGTCCGTTTCAGATTGTGATTAATATGCTGCCCCTTCATTAATGCACCCCCCGCATTTGATTTATATATATATATATATATATATGTAATTTTCTCCTTTTAAGACTTAGTAAGGAGTGTGTGCTTATCATAATCTTTCAACACATAATGCTTGGCTATTATTTAATTCTCAATTGTCTAACTTTATTTCCTCTTGATTGAATTATTTAAGCTGTATAATTTCTGCTTGGAGACTATAAAATTTTCCTTTTTGACCTAATACTACAAGAGCATAATTTTTTAATAGTTCATGTGTTTAAAAATATGTCTCTTAAGGCCCAGCCGGTAGCCGATCAATGATTCTCTCTCATCATTGAAGTTTCTCTCTCTCTCTCTCTCTCCCCCTCTCCCTTCCTCCCTGAAATCAATAAAAAATATTTTTTAAATTAAATTAATAGACTTTATTTTAAAGAAATGTGTCTCTGTAGAGTTTAAAAATCGAGATATTCTTATTCATTCTATGAAGCTTATTAATTATATTATTCATATTCACTTTCTCAACTCATTTATATGGTCAACTTGATGGGTCAATTGTTAAAAGGGAAATGACTTCCATTGCGATTGGGTCTTTAACTTCTATGAGATTTGCCGATAATATTTCAACTTTATGTGTTCATTAGGATACCACATTGCAGATGGGATAGAAAAGAGGGAAATCTTGAAAACACCCATCTCCTCTGCTGGATGCTTTTGGCTGGAGGTGACAGGTCCCACCCACAGGGAAGGCGGTCACACAGGGCACAGACCCCGGAGGAAGGGAGCGTGGGGACCAGCTGGGGGTTCTCCACCCAGGCAGAAGTGAGAGGGGGTGCGTGGCTTCACTTAAGGGGCATTTTAAAAGCAGCAGAACTCTTCCAGGAAGAAGGGGCTACCCTCTGAGGAACGGCCCGGCCAGCTGGGTGGTGGGGATATCGGAGACGGTCAATGTGGCCGAGGGCCGTTCCCGGCAGCCCGGCCACCTTCCCCACGCGCTGTGGCTTCTCCAGAACTCTGCCCCCAGAGCGGCACCCCGACTTTTCTTGAATCACATCCCAGTCGTTTGCTTTGGAGACCAACACCTTCCGAAGACAGGAGCAGCAGGAAGAGGGAGGAAGGCGGAACAGGACCGAGTCCACCCTCCGCTGTCCCCAAGCACCTGTGCAACGTCTTCTCCCAAGACCCACGCCTTTTCCTGTCATGTTGTTGAGAAGGGCAGGGATTCACCTCACAGAGACGCAGGTACATGGTCCAAAGAAAGACAGCGATTCTACTGGCAGAGAGGTCTGAACAGAGAAGTTTAACAGCTGTACTCCCCAGCCCCTGTGCAGAAAACAGCAACTGAGCTCATTAAATATTTGTTTGACGCATAACGCACGTTGCTTGAAGTCAAGAGCGAGAGTGGGGTGGGCTCTACCCCTTCCCGACAATTACTTGGTGTGACCCGGGGCATGTGATCTGATTGCCAGGTACCTCCATTTCAGCATCGGGCAGGGGAGGGAAGGGGAGGGGAGGGAGGGGAGGGAGGGGAGGGAGGGGAGCGATAACACTGCTCCTCAAACAAGAGCCGTTTCAGGATTAAGTGGATTTACTCCTGTCAGTCTGTGACGAGGCACGTCCTCGGAGCTTAAAACCTGTTAGCTATTTTCATAATCCTATTGACTCAAAATGGATGAAGGATGGAGGGGAAAGAAGGCTCTGGAAATGGAAGTCTTTTTAAAAAATATATTTTGATTTTTTACAGAGAGGAAGGGAGAGGAATAGAGAGTTAGAAACATTGATCAGCTGCCTCCTGCACACCCCCTACAGAGTATGTGCCCGCAACCAAGGTACATGCCCTTGACCAGAATTGAACCTGGGACCCTTGAGTCCACAGGCCAACGCTCTATCCACTGAGCCAAGCTGGTTAGGATGGAAGAGTTTTTTTAAACTAACGGGTTCTTGCTGGTAAGTCTGTAAACAGCCACCTGAGCTCAGCCTTCACACTCCGCCACACCCGCCCGTGGGTAGGTCACGGGGCACATCGGGCAGGAGCCGGTCCTGTTTGCTGCGGCCCCACCACAGAGCTCTTGTTATTCTTTTATTAAAAATGTTTTTATTGATATTTGGAGAGAGAGGAAGACAGAAGGAGAGAGAGATAGAAACATCAATGATGAGAGAGAATCATGGATCGGCTGCCTCCTGCACGCCCCCTATTGGGGCTCAAGCCCACCACCCAGGCATGTGCCCTGACTGGGAATCGAACAGGCTGCCTCTTGGTTCATGGGTGGATGCTCAGCCACTGAGCCACACCGACAGACCAACCGGGCCTTTTGTTATCCTAAATGAAAACCTCCAGGAGACTGAAATGCAGGAAAAGAGGTGGTTTTGCTCATTTTCATAACAGCAGGGTAATGAAGCCTTCCCTTTCCAGCTGAATTAATAAACTGTCCCCGTTTTGATCCAAAAGCAGTAACAGCTTTTGGTAAATACCCGGCCTGCCAATATCAGTCCAGCTTTTCACACCAACCGCAATCACTTGGCTGTAAGAGGCCCAGGAGCCCGCCCCGGTCTTCCCAGGGGCCCGTGCGAGGAAATCAGCTCCGGAAGAACAGGAGGATTTGGCAGCGCTGATGCGAACATATCAGAAGGCGTCTCCCAAAAGTCCTCGCTGACATCCCCGCACAGGCTGAGCACGCTACGAATTCCTGAGCAGAAAACAGATTCCTTCCCTCCCTCTCTTTGTCCGAGGGGACTGACAGAAGAAGAACTTACACTGATGCTGTTTCTGAACTGGCCCGATGCTGAAACGTGCGGCCTGCCAGAACGCCCTCCTCAACCAGAAGGCTTTCCCTTTAACTGAAAAGTCACACCCAGGGCCATGAGGGCGACAGACACCGGACGACAAGGGGAAGGACTTCACCATGTTTCCGCTCAGGACCAATCGGGTACCAGGAGTTTCTAAGAGGCGGGATTCCGTCCTCCATCCCTACCTTGCCATTCCTCCTGTTTGAGAGACACTATTTGTATAATGACAAAGTCACCCATTACAAAGACACAATAGGGAAGGCAGTTTGGAGGTTTCTTAGGAAAAGAAACATAACTCGGAACCACACTCAGCAATCATGCTCCTTGGTATTTACCCAAAGGAGATGGAAACCCTTGTCCACCTACAAGCCTGCACAGTCACAATGACCCAAACATGGAGGCCACCAGGGTGTCCTTCACCAGGTGCCTGGATAATCAACTGTGGTCCATACTATTCAGCACTAAAAAGAAATGAGCTCTCAGGCCCTGAACAGACGGGGAGGAAACCTAAATGCATATGCAGAAGTTGATCTCAAAGGCCACAGATGTAACTACAACTCCTGGAAAAGGCAAAACTGTGGAGACAGCAGGAAGATCCGTGGCTGCGATGTGTGTAGAGCAGAGAGAGGATGGGCCGAGAGCAGAGGTTCTGAGCGCCGTGAAAATGCTCCGTGTGACACAATAATAACGGGCACGTGTTATTACCAATCTGTCCAAGCCCCTCGACTACACACATCAAGAGTGAGCCTGAGGTAAACCAGGGACCGGGAGGGATTACAGTGGATCACTGTAGGTTCTTCCTCGATAAATGATGTACCTCTTATAATATAGAAACCCACACCTGAAACCTATATATTGACCAATGTCACCACAATCAATTAATATAAAATAGTAAAAGCAAATAAATTACACATATGTGTGGGGGAGCGCTACATGGAAAAATCTCTGTACTCTCATCTTAATTTTGATGGAAACCTAAACATGCTTTAAACAATAAAACTCCCTTTAAAAATTCATGTGTTTTTGTTTTTATAAATTTATCTTTATTGTTGAAAGTATTACAGATGAGATGTCCCCTCCCCTCATTGACACCCCCAACACTACACCGCCCCCCAGGCCTTCACCGCACTATTGTCTGTGTCCATGGTTATGTGAATATGCGTATACAAAATGAAAGAACTATGCAGAGGCAATCCTTCACAAAGCACAGAGCAGCCGCTCCCACTAACCCTGACTCCTCACAGCAGAGGCCCCTGCCCAGGCTGAAGGCCCAGCTCACAGCGTGCCCTCTTCCCTGTGCTTGCTCAGTTACGGGCCCATGAACGCGGTGCCGCTCTATCTGCAACGTGAGCACCTGTGTCCCAGCCACCAGACCAAGACAACGGCTGACTTCACGTTCCATTGACCGGCAAATAGACGGCGTTATGACTCAAGCTATACATTTCACCCACATCTACACGCATGCCCATGACCCTGGGAGGTAGAGAGGGTTGGGCCAGCGAGAAGAAATGAGAGGAAAAAATAGGAAGGACAATAGAACATTTCTTTTCTGAAAATGCGCCAACTTTAACCTAGAGAAGTGATAGAGTATAAGAATGCTCTGGACTCAGAGTGTCTGATTTCGCTTCACACGGCCTTTGGGCAAGGCATTCAGTGCTTTGAATCTGATTCCTCAGTTTCTCTCATCTGTAGAATGGGAATAATAATGGATTCTGTATCACAAGGTTGTTATGATAGTTCAATGAGTTAAGACAAGTAAAGTGCCCAACAGCATCTCATCCATTGTATATAATTAATGAATACTAAGTAGAAGAAATCTGAGTAATTGTAACAGCCACAGCAATATGAGTTTATCTTCTATTTTTTCCAAGTCCAACAAGAAATTATATAGAAGATAGATGGAAACACTGGGCAAAATCCTCAAAATGGCAAGCATCTGCCTTTCTTTCTCTATCCTACTCCTCAAATAAAATCAGCATGTTCAGTTCATGTCAATGACAAATATTTCACTAAAATTCCTATTTTGGGGGGCATAACTTACCTCCAGGAACTCCAGGAAACAGAAATATCCTTTGTGATAAACACTGCTTTCAAACAAGGTGTGAGAACTGCTAAAAGGTAAACTGAGGCACGAGACAATTTTTTTTTTTCCAGGAGTCTGAGGATGCATTGACTGGAGTGGGGCCATGTCCAACCACAGGTGGTTCTGAGTGCCCCACCCGGAAGCCGGTCAAGGTGTTTATAGAGAAGATGCTGAGGCAAAGCAGAGAATTTGATTGGCTGTGGCTTCCGCAGCTGCCTTGTTTGGGAGAGCCGGGTGGCTGTTTGTGATTGGCTGTTCTCAAGCACCCTTTTCTGCGCTTTGAGTGTCCTGACTCAGCTCTGGATTTGCATGGCTCACATAGGTCACCACGGCGAGAGCAGCTTCCGCCTCATGGCCTCGGGTTTGACTCCTTTCGCTTGGTGCTCCGGCCTGACTGTGGCCACAGGACTCATTCTGGCGAGGAGCCGGCCCACTTTGCATGGGGTCCTTCCTGATTAGAGCCACATTTACCACCTGTGAGCACAACACGTGTAGAAAAGGGACTTGCTATTAACCCTTTCAGAACCAATCTGGAAATATTATGCATTGTGATGGAATTCACCTGTATTTTTCCTCATTGATATTGTTCTTCTTGCAGTGGCCATTTATATTGAAAAGATAATCATTTACTTGATTTATCTTTGCTTTAAAAAATAAAGCGAAAAGCGTGGGCTAAATGACACGACGCATTAGGCGGAAAGAACGTATATTCTTCTTCTCTCTTTTCTCTCTGGAGAAAGGGCTGGTCCCAGGGCCGAAGGAGGAAAAGAACAATGCACCACCTGAGGCTGGACCACCTGGCTAAGTCAGAGAGCAGGGAGCTCTCACCCATGGCTGGAGCAGGGCCAGCGGGGGCGGGGCCAGCGGGGCGGGGCCAGAGGGGCAGCGCCAGCTCAAAGAAACCCCACTGGGAAATGAGCCCCAAACCTCAAATAAATCAACAGCAAAGGCTGAGGCCTTGAACAAAGAAGGATCCATGCAGTCCAGTACAGACATAGTTAATGAACTAAAAGTTGAATGATAAACAGACTATGATATATTTTCTAAGTACCTCCCAATAAAATAATGATTTAATGACAAGGAGAAAAAGAGGATCCTTACGTTGGGGAAACCTGGCAGACCAATTTCTTAATCAAGTGGCCAAGACGAGGGAACAGAATGCCATAAACAGGAATCGCTTGCTCGGTAGGGACGGGCGAGAACAGTGTCCGGCTGTGACGTCCCTGCCCAGTCTGACTCGGAGGAGCACCGCACACACTCAAGCCGGGGACGGGTCTGGACAGTAACCGGCCTGGCCTTTCCAAAGGGTCCGGGCCATGCGTTTCGGGGACATCAGGGACTGCTCCAAACTGGAGGCTCTCCCAGTCACACCAGACGTGGCCGTGATCCTGAGCGGCCCCTTTGCCATGAAGGTCCTTACCGGGACAGTTGGTGAAATGCCACGGGGTCTGAGGACTAGATGGAGGTCATGTATTAGTTCTGATTTTCCGCCCTGAGGGCTGCATGGTGGTGGTGGCGGGGGAGGGGGGGCGGCGCAGGCATCTTTGTTCACAGGATACTGGATGGTTCCATACCCTCAAAGGCTTTAGGAAAAACAAGGTCTGGGTTACTATGCTCGAAACCTTTCTGTAGATTAGTGGCTGTTTCAATAATTTTTTTTTAATTATAAAATCCTTTGTATCAGAGTCTCCCACAGGGTGATATGTTATTCTCTCAATTTAAGGACAGTTGTAATATAAGTCCGGTTGCTTTGGAATCTCTGAATTTTAATGGCTGTCATAGATGTTGACCTCCCTGGGGAATTTCTATAAAATTCAATTATTTTTCCAGCCGGTTCGATATCTCGCCGTGATGTATTTACACACAGCACCCTGGGACCCAAGGATAATACGGAAAATCAATTGTTAAACCACGTGGACCGCGGGCCCGCGACAGCAGGCGCCAGCCTCGTGCTTGGTTTCAAGCGCCTGTGTAATCCGTTTTAGAGTGAAATCTGATAAAATTAAAATTCTGTTAACGTATTCCCCGGAAGTTAAATGAATCCCCTAAGTAATTAGCCATAAAGAAATGCCAATTAGCTTGATGAAATCTGTCTTTTAAGCCGTTGGAAATTTGGAGATCCAAAAAGAGGATGTTGGGTTTCACTTTAAAACAAAACAAAAAAGATGAAACCAGGAACTGAAATGCTCTGTGTGAGAGGAACAGGGACGTCCTCCCGGCCAGTGTGGCCCAGGTGGTGTGGCCTGTCCCTCCACAGTCCTCTCTGTGGTGATGACCTTGCGTGTGGGCTCCAGGGTACCCCCAGGTGGGCAGTGCCTGGAGTGTGAGTGCCGGGATGAGGGCAGACAATGTGGATTAGTGACATTATATTGTACTTGATGCCAGACAGGGCAATGGGCATGACCGGCAAACCCCTGCTGTCAGGGCACAGCCGCGGCCACTGCCCTGCGTCAGGGTGAAGTCCCTTCTCAGAGCCGCCTCCTGCGAGGGCTGGGAGCTCCTCTCTGTGTCTGCAATCATCTCAGGCTCCGGGGCTGGAGCAGCCTGTGAATTGTCGGGAGGAAGCATGGCCAACCCAAGGCTTCCAGTGCTGTAGGCTGTGCGGCTGAACTTGCAGACTGGGGAGACCAGCTGCCTCCCCCGCTCCGGGAACCCCAGGGAGCTGAGATTCCAAATGCCACCCATCAGAGCCTCTGTCCCGGGAACCTGGCTGCTGTGCAGATTTAAACAAAGCCCGCTCAACCCTTTCTGCCCTCCTGCTGGCGGTTTCTTCACTCATGGTTTTGTGGTTTTGTTTTTTTAACAAATACATATTTTTATTGCTTTCAGAGAGGGAGAGAGAAAGATAGAAACATCAATGATGAGAGAGAATCATTGATCGGCGGCCTCCGGCAGGCCCCCTACTGGGGATCGAGCCCACAACCCAGGCATGTGCCCTGACCTGGAATCAAAGGGTGACCTCCCGGTTCATAGACTGATGCTCAACCACTGAGCCACACCGGCCAGGTTTCACTTGTGCTCTGTGCACAGTCCCAGGCACGGAGAACAGGGAGCAGACACACCAGGATCCCACCTATGGGTGCTTTTACCTCCAAACTATACACGCAGGGCAGGGCAGAAAGAGGGAGGGACATATGAGCAGGGATCATGGGCACTTCCTAGTTTTATAGGCAGGTGTTCAGAAACAGAGGTGGCCTGGAGACCCCCAAACCCTGCTGGCACCTGGAGAGAGGACAGGCTCACGGGGGCCCTGCCCTTCCACCCGTGGGGTCCGGTGCTCCTCGGGTGTGGCGTCAGGGGGCGTTAACGTGCTCCCGTGAAACATGAAGGACCGAGGCTGGAGACACGAATGGCGCCTGGAATTCTACGATACTGCCTGCTCTACCGCCCAGGGTTTCACATCACTTATTTTAAAGTTGCCAAGACCCTTTGAGAACAATGAGGCCCAGACAGGCTCTGTCCATGGTAGAGACCTACAGCCAGGACCGCTCACTTCCTATTTGGATTTAGGTACTTTGTTGCTCGTTACATGATACATTTATTTATAAGGTGCCAAAGAAAGCGGTCAACACATAGGCAGTGCTCCATCCACGCTGGCTTTTTTCATACCCACCTCTTCCCAGAGCTCAAAGTATCTCCTCCCAGCGCAGACTCTGAGAAGGGTAAACCAGAGGCAAAGAAAAATTCCCCCTTTTAATACCTGCTCAGAAAAAACAGGCCTCCCATGCCCGGCCGGCGTGGCTCAGTGGTTGAGCGTTGACCTATGAACCAGGAGGTCACAGTTCAATTCCCGGTCAGGGCAGGGCACATGCCTGGGTTGCGGGCTCAATCCCCAGTGTGGGGTGTGCAGGAGGCAGCTGATCGATGATTCTCTCCCATCACTGATGTTTCTCTCTTCCTCTCCTTTCCTCACTGAAACCAATAAAAATATATTTAAAAATAAAAAAGAAAAGACAATCCCCTTGGAGGTGGGGGGAGGACCCCATCAGAACAGAAGAATGGTCCCCACCATGGACCAGTATAAAGGCCTCATTTGCATTCTCGTTTCTGTTCTCACTGTCATCCCCACAGCAACTATATCTGAGGGAAAACGCATGATTTTTTGTCATTGGGATTGGGGATTTCAGAACTTATTCTATAAAACCACCAATGCTTTCCCAAAAAAAATGAAAGAATGGGTGTTAGAGACATGGGTTTCTGGCAGGAATGAGGCGTTTGGGATGAACAGAGGTCAGAAATGATGATCAGTATCTGGGGAAGGACCTCAGTCACAACTGGGATTCGGTTCTCTTTGTATGAGAAGACAATTCTTTTGTGAACAAACGTTGGCTTCTCTGGAACGCTCCTTGCCCTAATTCCTCCCATCTCCGGGGCTCCGGCTCATTTGCATGAATGACCCACAGAACTAGCCACCGCCTCGTTTATGCATCTCATTTTCTAAAGGTCGCCCGGCAAGTCAGGGATGACACTGGGCGTGTTCTCTGGGGTTTCTTCTAATAATCGCTCTCCCTCCCCAGTGTCTTCGGGGTCTGGCACGTTTGTAATTGACAGAAGGGTACCCATGCACTCTGGCTGGCGTCCAAGGCCACCTCAAGTACAGCAGGATGGCATGAGATGGGGGGAAGGGAGTAAGAAAATCCAAGATAAATAGATTATCTGATTGCATCATTGTTTGTTTCCTTCATTTAAAAAACGCGCATTTAATTAGCCATGTGGCTGCTTCAGCAAGCTGTGAGCTCCGAAGGCAGCTGAAACTCTCTCCACATCTTAGGGCGGGCAGTCAAGAGGGCACATCCTATATAATAAAACCCTAATATGCAAATCGACCAATTGGCAGAATGACCGGCGGAATGACTGGTCACTGTGATGCGCACTGACCACCAGGGGGAAGACCCTCAACACCGGAGCTGCCCACTGGTGGTCAATGTGCTCCCACAGTGGGAGCACCGCTCAGCCAGAAGCTGGGTTCACGGCTGGCGAGCGCAGCGGCAGTAGCAGGAGGCTCTCCCACCTCCGGTGCAGGCGGGCAGTAAGGACCAAGGGGTTCCAGACTGCGAGAAGGATGTCTGCCAATTGGGCCTAAGTCAGCAGGTGGACATCCCCAAGGGGTTCCAGACTGCGAGAAGGATGTCTGCCAATTGGGCCTAAGTCAGCAGGCGGACATCCCCGAGGGGTCCCAGACTGCGAGAGGGTGCAGGCCGGGCTGAGGGACCCTCCCCCAAGTGCATGAATTTCGTGCACCAGGCTGCTAGTATTTTGTGTCCACGACACCCTGTCTTTTAATATGTTTTTATTGATTTTAGAGAGAGGAAGGGAGAGGGAAACATGGATGAGAGAGGAACATCAATGGGCTGCACATCCCCCCCCCACGCCTCAATGGGGATTGATCCCACAACCTGGGCATGTAACATGATTGGGAATCCAACCAGTGACCTATTGGTTCATAGGATGATGCTCAACCACTGAGCTAACTGGCCAGGCATGACACCCTATCTCACTCCGGCACCCACCTCACCATCGTCAGCCAGGAGACCTGCTCTGGCATTCCACCCCCACTCCTGGTCGGGCAGAAGGACACATCGTCGGGAGACCGGGTTCCACCACCTGTGGGCGCTCTTCACAGTCAACAAATGAGGCAAGACATGTATTTGTCCAGAGACCCACCCATAGGGCCAACACGGTTTTCTGAATCAGTCTCAATCTCACAAACACTTCCCAACAAAACGGAGGGTGGGGCTGGCTCTAGTTACAGCCCTGACCCGTTTTCCCTGGCTCGGGTCCTATCACTCCCATCACATCTGGTTAGGGAGGCCCTGGGGCTCCCAGCTTGCCGCTAAGGGCGCCGGTGTTTGTATAATAAACCTCGCTGAGTGCGCAGCGGGCTCAGGATCGGGGGTCTCGGGTGGAAGAAACATCCAATCATCTCGTTCCGACACGCATCCACGGTTCGACACTTTCCCCAATGTTCCCCTTTCAACCCGCTAAAGAAACACAGGGACAGGCCTGGGAGACAATGTCTGTGCTGGTCCATGATGTGGGTCAGTCTCATACTGAGACCCACAAAACGAAGACCTCTCAGTGGCCAGCGGAGCTACACGAACCTTCTCCTTGACTAAATCCCGTAAGCATCACACAGTGATGTTGCTTTGCATTTCAAAGATATTCTACTGCCTTTTGTCTGAAAACACTATCTGGTTTTCACATGGATACAAAAACACACTGAATTTTCGAGAGAATTTGGGGCCTATCCAGTGGACAGAGCCTTGACGAGAACGTGTGGCTGGGCGGCGGGCTGGTCTTCACCGTCCATTGTTTTATTGATCCACACCCTTTTCATTGTGTCCTTGTTTTAATGGTCAATGATACACTGTTTCATTACTAAGGCGTCCTTTTACAACAATGAAACAATACAGGTCAACTGCGTGCCCTCCTGCCTCCCCTCCCCCAGAGAGTCCAGGCTCCTGAGAACCTGGTGATCAGGGGAGGAAGCTTCCCTGACCTTTAATCTCGGTCTCATTCAGCATTTTGAGTTGGATTAAGTTTAAGTTTAAGGTAAAGGAAATCTTACTGTCTGCCTGACTCAGGGGTCCAGTCCAGATAATGGAGCAGAACAGGAAGGAGAGGGTCATGGAGCAGAGACATGGCCCACACGTGGGTGTCAGGGCTCTGATACTCAGCAGAAGTCCCCGGGAGAGAGGGGCCCCTCAGCAGGACCTGTTCTAACCAGGCAGGCGGGGTGGCCGCCGGGGTGCTGCACAGGTGCCCGATATTGTAGCAATGCGCCTGTCTGCCCCCCTGGGCCCAGCCATGGCCAGAGGACCTGAGCCCCTGGGTTGTGGGAGGTACATGAGCTCCGAGTGGCAGATGGGGCCTCGTGCCCCTGAGTTTCTCTCCGCGTGAAGGGCCTGCGAGTGTCTGACGGGCTGGGCTGGTGTCTCCCTGCAGCTCCTCTGCCTCCTCCCCGGGACTCACAGGAGAGTCAGAGGTGGAGCCGAGTGGGAATCCATGCCGGTTCTCGCCGTGGTTTCATCATCACTTTCTCCGGTGACCAATTCTGTTTTTACTGCTCTGCTGGCTCCAGAGTGGCGTGCGCGCCGCCCTCCCTCACTCTGACTTCTTACTAAACAGACTCCCAGGCTGCTTCCCCATCCGGCCTGCGTGCTCAGACACCTCGCCTGGCAGGGAAGGGCGGCCCGCAGGCAGGAGACATCCCGTCCGGGCCCGACCCACGCCCGTGCCTGAGCGTCCACACCCTCCCAGTCTCAGTCCCATCCTCACAGCCGACCCTTCCCCTTGGGCGTCTCTGGCCTCTTCCGTCAATGCCGGGGTGGCCCCTCCTGGGGTCTCACAGGTGGAGACAGCGCGGCCTTCGCTTCTCCCCGCTGTGTCGCCCCGGGGTGCTCGCAGGTCACAGGAGTGGCTCTCAGTGGGGAAGGGGCTGTTCTGCCCCTGGAGACCCCAGGCAAGGGCATTCCTGACTGTCAGGACTGGGGCGAGGCTGTTGGCAGCTGGTGAGTGGGGCCAGGGCTGCAGCCACACAGACACGCAGCCCTGGGCAGGGCACACCCCCCGCCCTCCCCCCAGCAGAGATGATCCAGCCCCAAATGCCCCAGGGCTCCCGTGGAGAAACTGCTGGGTGAGAATTCACCCTGGCTGTGCGCCGCATGCTAACCTCCTGTCGCCACTTCTCAGGGAAGGGAAGGAACACAAGGGCCTCTCTCTCCGGCCTCACTTTCTATCCGTGGACTGTGCCAACGGTGCCATCTATCTGGTATCCCCGCCGCCGTGGCTCAGGGATAGCACACCATTGGCCACACAACTCTCACGGAGAACAGCGGTGCGGAAAGAAACACGCTGCTTGCTGCTAGTTTCCTTTCTCCTCCTCCGAGCAGAGAGAGGCAGTCACCTTCCACTTTGCTCCTGCTGCTCCCAGCCCGGGCGTGTCCTTCTGGCTCAGGAACGCCGGAGGCACAGACACTGCCGCTGGGAGAACGGCCCCCGACCCCACGCGGTGCTGAGCCCGAGGACGCCCCGGATGTCTGCACAAAATGAGGACCCTGAGCATGCCTGGGCTCCCCCAGTGTCTGTCCATTGTATTTGATTATTTTTTAAATATATTTTATTGATTTTTTACAGAGAGGAAGGGAGAGGGATAGTTAGAAACATCGATGAGAGAGAAACATTGATCAGCTGCCTCCTGCACACTCCCTACTGGGGACGTGCCCGCAACCAAGGTACATGCCCTTGACCGGAATCGAACCTGGGACCCTTCAGTCTGCAGGCTGACGCTCTATCCACTGAGCCAAACCGGTTTCGGCTGATTATTTTTTAATATATATTTTTATTGATTTCAGAGAAGAAGGGAGAGGGAGAGAGAGAGAAACCTCAATGATGAGAGAGAATCATGGTTCCGCTGCCCCCTGCACACCCCCCACTGGGGATCGAGCCTGCAACCTGGGCGTATGTCCTGACTGGGAATCGAACTGTGACTCCTGGTTCACAGGTTGATGCTCAGCCACTGAGCCACGCCGGCCGGGCAGCATCGTCTATTTCAGATGGTGACATGTCCGCGGTGATGTCCCTGGAGCAGGCCTGAGCGCCATCCAGGGCGTGGGGACTTCCCGGGCCCTTCGCTGTCCTCACGGTGGCCCAGGCCTTGCACGGAGCCAGGACGGCGGCGTGGCGGCACCATCTTAATTATCAGAAGCAATTTCACATGTGGTTTAACAGTCGTGATTGGAACTGTGAGTTATGCTTCCTCCACAGCAGCCCGTTTCCTTTGTTTGGATACACGCGGGCCTGGCGACATGACATATGACGCCCTTTATTTAACACGCGGGCTTCGCTGGCGGGCGTGCTGGCCGCCTCCCGCAGCGGGAATGTTTCACAGACAGAAAGCAGGCCATGCGGCCCGTTCCCAGCCCCCGTCCTCACCAAGGCCTCGGAGGGCCCTGCCATCGGGGCTGCCTGCCCAGGGGCCGGGGGTCCCGGGGAAGGAGCCGGGGCAGGGAGGGCAGCCTCGGGCAGGTGGGAGGGGAGGCGACTCGGCTCAGAGCGGCCGCGCTCTGAGACCCACACAGACCTGCCCACGTTTCCTCCCGGGCTGAGGACCGCACTCAGCCATAAGCCCTTTCCCAGGGGTCCTCTCCTGACGCCCTGGCCGATCACATGGTGTTCATTTCTCTCCCTCTGTGTCCTCAGGCCACTGACTTCCTGCTTGGAGATCTTAGGGATCCTCATCCCCAATCCTGGTCCCGGTGCACAGTGAGCCCCCTGCAGACCAGGGCTGACTCGGCATCTCCAGGCTTGTTCTCACAACAGCCCCTGGGAGGCGACAGGTGCTGCAATGTCCCCCATTAAACAGATGAGAAAACTGAGGCTGATGGGGTGCAGTAATCCACTGAAATCACACGGCTCACGAATACTTAACCTGAAGTCAAGGTCATATTGGTCTGATACCAAAACCCAAACTCTTAACTAATAGGTTATGTCATCTTAACATGGTATTAACATGCATGTTTTAAATTACATTGCATTTATTATATTATATATTTAACATACATATACAAGGTGGGACAAAAGGCTTACAGTTGTATAAAATACAATAATTAAGTAATAATACAAGAATAAACTGTTTCCCATACTCACAACTGTAAATCTCCTTTTGCTCCACCCCGTATTTATCACTATATATAATGTACATGTGCTCTTTTTATATGCGTGCACATACTAACATGCCATGATCTATGATAGAATGTTTAATACAAAACAATATACGATGAAGATGAATTTTGCTACTTAAATTACCTGCCTCTTCCCCCCTCCCCAGGCGATTACGTCATTCATCTGGTATTGGTCAGGGTGGGGGTATTGTTTACACTTGGGCAACCACAAAGGCTACAAATCTGAGTTATTTTTTCCTAAAAAGCCAGGTAAACATTTATCCACAAGGCTGATTATTTTATTTTGTAGTTGCTGGCGTAAGCATCCATGTCCCATACCTAATTGTGAGGAGAGATGGTGTCTTAATGGCATTTTTTCAGAGGTTGTCTAACACTCGGCGCCTAGCACGCAGTTGGTGCGTGGTAACCATTCCTGTGTGAACGAGTGAATATTCTACAGCATCTTTCACAGCTTTCGCAACATTTGCTTCCATTAGTCTAGCAGCCTCCACATCTGAATCATCACTACTGTGCGCTGCCCAGGGACAGACCGTCTGTCTGTGTGCAATTCTTGCTCTCGGCCGAATGCTCCCCGGCCGCAGGTGCACAGCCAATACCCACCCAACACCTCCGTCCACCTGAAGTGGCGGCTCTCCGGCCACTCGGAAGCCCACAGCAGCTTCCCACAAAGGCCACAGACACTCAGCTCAAGGACATGTATTGGACCTCTCATACTCGCCTTTTCTTTTGTTTTGTATTTTGTTTTATTAATCCTCACCCGGGGATATTTTTCCATTGATTTTTAGAGAGAGTGGAAGGGAGGGGGAGAGACAGAGAGAAAAACATTGATGTGAGAGAAACACATCAATTGGTTGCATCCCCCACGCACCCTGACCAGGCCGGGGCTGAGGATCAAGCCTGCAACCGAAGTATGTGCCCTTGACCGACATTCAACCTGGGATCCTTCAGGCCCTGGGCTGAATGCTCACCTTTTTATGTAACAGTCAAACCTCGTTTCTCGAACGTCTCCCATCTCGAACCATTCGCTTTCACGCTGATGCCTGCAGACTCTCTCAGGGGACAAAGGAGAGAATGCGCAAGTCTACTCGGGTCAGTTCACCTGTTACCATCTCCGGGCACCGTGCTGTGAATGTTTTCTGTGTTTTGCCCTTGTTGCTGCTTATTATTATTATTAAATTTTCATTTCTTACTGTACACTTCATTTCCTTTTTGTTAAGTTTTCATTTACATTACATGTCCTTTTTGTTTTTAATGTGTTTATTTATAGGTTAAACAGTAGATGAGACATGTACTGTACATAAGGAAAGGTTAACCCAGGAAATCATGTGGAAGTCTGGAACGGATTAATTCAATTGACATGATTTCTAATGGGGAAAAATGGTTCGGTTTTGAACAGCTTCTGGATGAAATAAGTCTGAGAAACAAGGTTCCACTGAAGTTCTCTGGTTTTCCCTCCCCCAGCCCCCACCCCCGCTGTTCTTTGTCTTAACTTGGCTTTTACGAGATCCTCGAATTACAATTCTAGGTCTCATTATAAAAGAGAATTATTTCCACAATTAATAAACACACAACCTCAATCACATCTCACAAATGATGATGATGATGGTGATGATTTAATCCAGAAATTTAATATTTTTATAGAAAAATATCCCGGAAACCATTCTTATCTCAGATCAACACAGACGTCAGCATTTAAGAGACTGTTTCTGCATCCAGCTCTGCCCTGACCACTGCGTGGCCCTGGCCTCAGTTTCCTCTTCTGTAACCCAGGTGCACTCTGCACAGCACAGAGTCGAGTTTTTCAACATCTAGCACATGACTTTTAAATTATATATATACACTGAGTGGCCAGATTATTATGATCTCTGAACGCATAATAATCTGGCCACTCAGTGTATTTGTATCTCAAATGGGTACCAAAAGTATTCTAGACTTTTGCTGGAGATCAACCACCTATGTGCCCTGAGCTTTCTATCAGCCAGTGCAAAGGGGGAAACTGATCAGGTGCGTGATTTATAGTATCTTTGATATCAAATAAGTGAGGTACTCAAGAGAAGTACACTGAGTGGCCAGATTATTATGCGTTCAGAGATCATAATAATCTGGCCACTCGGTGTATATATTAGAGGTCCAGTGCACGAAATTCATGCACTCAGAGGTGGGGGTGTCTTCAGCCCAGCCTGTGCCCTCTCACAGTCCAGGAGCCCTTGGGGGATGTCCCACTGCCTGCAGTCGGACGTCTTTAGCACTGCCTCAGAGTAGGAGAGGCTCCGACCACCACCGCTGTGCTTCCCAGCCATGAGCCCAGCTTCTGGCTGAGCGGCGCTCCCCCTGTGGGAGCGCAATGACCACCAGGGGACAGCTCCTGCGTTGAGCAAGATCAAGCTGGAACCAGCTCTCTGACATCCCCTGAGGGGTCATAGCGAGTGGTTGAGCGGCCTTAGCATATCAGTAACATATCACGCTTTGATTGGTTGAAGGGACGACCAGACGACCGAACACTTAGCATATTAGGCTTTTATTATATAGGATGTTTAAATATATTTTTTTACTTCAGAGAGGAAGGGAGAAAGAGAAACATCCAGGATGAGAGAGAATCATCGACTGGCTGCCTCCTGCACGCCCCTGACTGGGTAATCTGGGCACGTGCCCTGATCGGGAATCGAACTGCCCGACCTTATGGCTCATGGGTCAATGCTCAACCACTGAGCCACGCCAGCTGGGCTTACATTAATATATTTTGAGTGAATGACTAAGCGGGATAAATAAAACTAAACCAAACAAAGATGAACAGCTCCTGAAGGTTTCAGCATGCACCCCCTTTCTTCTAGCACTGTGTGGTAAAACCCTGCGTGATGGGGGGGGGGCATTATGGGTCTCCGCCATCCAATGTGGTGGCCGCCAGCCCCGTGTGGCTATGACGCACTGGACCCACAATTTCATATCATTTCAATCCATTTAAATTTAATGCCTGCAGATGGCTTGTGGCCACCGTATTAAAATACAGTTACAGAATCAACCACATGAAACTAGATTATATTTTGAACTCAGAACAACATTTTCAGAAAGTAGTAGGCATTTTTGAAAGACAAAATAAACACGTGTCCTTTTTTGGCCCCAAACCTGCTCTGTCCCTTCCTTAGGCTGTGCCCACCCACAGAACTTCCAGTGGAATCTTCTGCTCTTGAGAGGTGGCTTTGTGCACTGCGATTATAGCCCCTGTAGAGAGCCCAGCAGCCTCCCGGGAAATGTTTAAGCTCCACGGAATCCTGACAGGCACAGGGGTCCATGATGGGGGACAAGGTCGTTAGAAGGTCGTGGTGGCTGGTCCGGGTCCTCCAGCCTTGTCACAGCTCAGAGGCAGCTGAGGTTAAAGGTGGCAGCAATTACGCTGTGTTTGCTGCTGATAAAATTGACTCGGCAGCCCTGCCGGCTTCATTTATTCTTAAGTACTCGATGAGGGAGGGCCACGTACATAAATTTATTTCAGCTCCTGCCCCAAGTAATGAGGAGAAAAGACGCTACATGCACTGAAACCAGGTGTGGAAGATAGATGCTCTGAGTGTGGAAATCTGCAGGCGTTTAAACCACGGAATCACACACAGTGTGGCCCTTGGAGAGCGTCTCACGCTAGGAACTGTGCTGCTGAGGGGCTGAGACGTGAGCGGCTCGGGCCAAAGGACAGCAGCCAGGACAGAGGACAGCAGCCAGGACAGAGGACAGCAGCCGGCTAAGGCTCGGGCCTCTTTCTAAGCCCCCGCAGACAGTGCGCATAGAAAATAAAGAGCGGCAGGCCTACTGGAGAGATCGCAGGAAGGAGGAGCCCGTGCCTCCGAGAAGAGTGACAGGTAAGAGACTGTAATGTGATTTGGGGGGGAGAGAGGGTCCTCCTGGCCTCTCCCTGGCCCCCACTCCTGCCTGCCCCCCAGGCACACACTGACCGGGTTCTGCCGAGGACGCCGCACCCTCCTGGCGTCAATGAGGGGGATGGAAACTGTATTACGAGCGTCCACTCCCCGGGGACACATTTGGTAAATGCCTCGTGTTCTGCCTGGTGAGTGGCTGTTGCCCTGGAGACCCGGGCTCATCGTGTGCCCAGAGGTCAGGCCCACATTATGGAGACTTTATTGCCAACGAGAGGAGCCGAGCCTCCCATGCCCATCAAACAGCCACATCGGGCCTGGCGGGGGCTCTGGCTAGGCGATTTCAAGGCCACCAATGGACGGGCTGCGATCGGTCCCCGTCCAGACACCTGCCTGTAGCAGCCACTGCATTTGCCAACTGTCACCTGGTGATACGCAGCCTGACCTCCCTGGACCCTCAGACTGCCCCACGCCTGCCATCTAATCGGCTACGGGACGGAGAAGCCACGCGGGTTCGGGACTCCACCCCATTTCTCCAGCGCACACTCTGAGCCGGACACGGCCGTGGTCGGGACCAGCACGGCTTCCATGTGGGAGGCCCGAGCAGCGTCATCACCTCCTCAAGGAAGGACTGCTGCCTGTCCCACGCATCCCAGCTCCTGCCGCATTTCCACACACACTCTCACACACACACACACATCACACACACACACACACACACATACACACTAACACACATATACATACACACACACATACACACACACACACACACATACACATACACACTCACACACACACTCACACACATACACACACACACACATACACACTCACACACACACTCTCACACATACACACACATATACATACACACTCACACACATATACATACACACACACATACACACTCTCACACACATACACATACACACTACACACACACACACACACACATACACACACACATACATACACACTCACACACACATACACACTCACACACATATACATACACACTCACACACACACATATACACACACACACACTCACACACATACACACACACACTCACACACACATACACACTCACACACAGTCTCTCACACACACTCACACACATACTCACACACTCACACACACACACATACACACATACACACACACATACACACATACACACACTCACACACATATACACACATATACATGCACTCACATACATACACACATACACACACACACACACACACACACACACACACACACACACACACACATGCTCGTCTTCCTCTCAAGGGAAATAAAAAGCTAGAATTCTCCCACAAAAGATGAGACTGCAAGTGCCCTTCTCGACTCCAAGGGCATGGTTTTTAGAAAATAAAATAAGAATTCACGATCCTGGGAGTGGAGTTTTATGCCTGGAGAACTAAATTCAATCAGCATTAACCTTCTGGAATCTTCTCCATGTTTTCACCAATTTGCAGGGAGGAAGTAGAACTGTCCCCACGAGTGGTAAGGATTTCCTTCAGCACTTTCAGGGGTGCAAATGGAAGTGAGGGGTGCCCTGGGGTGCCAGGGGGTGTGGCCCGGCTGCAGGAGCCCAGGCAGAGCAATCCCAGGGGCCAGGAGCCTGCTGGGAAGGGGCCTTGGCTCTGGGATTCCTTCCAGGAAACCTATCTGCCCCTCTGGGTGCCTCCTGTTCTTCTCTCTCATTAGGAATCAGAGCAAACAATCCCGAGTTAAACACCCGGAGAGGGTTCCAGAGGCCGAGGCTGATTTTCATAAATGAGCTTCAAGGAGCTCCCCTGGGGCTAGGGGCGGGGAGGTCCAGGGAAGGTTCCTGAGGAATGCATCTCATTACCATGGTGATGAGATGCAACAGGCTGTGGCAACAGTGCCCTGGCTTGGGGGAGTGGTCTCTCACACACACATACATACACACACTCACACACACACACACTCACACACACATACACACGGTTTTCTGGGGGAGCAGGAAATATCAATTGCTGGTGCCAGGGTCCCAGCAGCTGTTCCTCTCTGAGCAGGATGGGGGAAGCCAGATCCAGGCTCCAGCTCCTAAGGGCAGGATGCAGTGACTGAGACAGCTCAGAACATCCTGCTTCCCAGGGTGTGGGGCCCACAGGGACAGCGACGCATGCTTGGTGGAACTCAGACAGCTGTCTAACCCAAGAGAAACAGCACCCACGGGCACAGGAGAGAGACAGTGCGGTGGGGAGCCCCTGGGCTGGGAGGCCACGTGAAGTGGCATAGCCCTGCCTTGGGGCCTTTGCACTGCTCTCCCTGCCCCCCACACTGTGCTCCTGGTCCCCGAATAGTCTGCCCCTCACCACCCGGGACTCATTCTAACCAGAAGTGCCAGGGAAACGATTGGCGGGATTCCTTTATCTAGGGTGCCTGCTCCGCCCACCTCACACTGCACGCACTTTACGGATTCATGTCCTTGAAGACGTTTTATTATCAGAAATCCTCTAATCTAGTTACATGTCATTTCTGTTGTCTTTCTTATTAGATTTGAGGTCTAAGAGGGCAGGTGTGGGGCTGTTTAATTACTGCTAATCCCCACTCCCAGTGTAGAGCCTTGCGCATAGTAGGTGCTCAGTTTATACTGGCTGGATAGGTGCTATGGCGGGGGCGGGGGCAGTTTCTGACTTAATGGAACAGAAAGATACACGGGGTGTTTACACACCTGAAACCTGAGGATTATGAGTGTGACGTAAGGGTCAGGGAGACCACGGCTGAAAAGGATCACGGGTAATGGAGGGGGAGCTACGGTTCCATGGACCAGGGAGACCCCTCCCCAGAGGAGTGAGACTCGGGGTGAAGGGAAGGCTGGGAGGACGGTGAGACTAAGACGGCACTTCTGAAAAAAAAGGTAAAAAGGGAAGAGATCCTGGGGACGAACCATATGAAATTTGCAGAAATAACAGAAACTTTATTGACCATAAAATCAAAGTTAATGAAGTGGCTGGGAGCGCATGCACAAGGAAGGAAGCCTATTTCCAGTCACATTTCTCAGTCCTGCAAGTCTGCGCCGGAATCGGGAGGAGAGACGGCGTTTGCTCTCCCGTATGTGGTGGTGGGGGCACAGACAGATGCCCAGACGCACGGACAGGGCCCCGGATCAGTCCCTGTCCCTTCTCCGCCCTCCCCTCTGACTCTCCCACTCACCCTGGGTTCCAGCTGCCCTTTCCAAGGGCTCTCCCTTTGAGAGGGGCAGGGGCTGGTCTCTGGTCCCTTCCTCTAATTCAGGCGTCCACCCTCCGAGACAAGTGACTGAATATGCCACAGGCAATGCAGGCTCCGTGCTCAAACCTTCCCCAGCCTGCCCAGCGTGGATGCTCGGATGCTCATTCCAACCAGAACTGCTAACGCCCCCGAGCTGTGCGGGCAGCTGCTCCTGTACCTGGAAACCCTCTCGTCACCTCTGCCCACCCCCACCCCTTCGTGCCCACATCCAATTCACCGTCATTTAGAACAGAGGCGGGAAACCCCTTTTCTAGGGCCATTTGGGTGTTTATAACCTCATGGGCTGAATGTAATTCCCAGACGCTCCCCACCCCTGATTTAGAAGCTCCAATGCTACCTTCTCCTTGAAATCTTTTCGAGTTCGAGCAGCCTGTTTCCTTCAATGACGGCGAATCGAAGCAACGCGTGGATCAGAACTGAGCGTGACGTCCTGTCTGTGAATGTGTCCCTGCATTTGATCCTCCTGACTCCCTGTGACTTCACTCTCAGATCGATGGGGATGGGACGGGAGATCCTCGACCCCCACGAGTGCCTGGAGGAGATGAACGATCCATCTTCCATCGTTAAGTGGTGACATCTGCCCGCATGTGGCCCGGGTCCCCGCGAGCCTGGCTTTGTCTAATTCCCTGGGTCATTAGCTACGTAATAATAATTATCCTCCGCTGTGCAGATCGCTGGTATTTCCTCATCCATTTCCCTCCCCTGTCTCCCGTGTCCTCGGTGACGGGAACCAGGAGCTCGCCATCTGTGGCCACCCTGTGAGGCGGGCGTGGGGCAGTCCCTGCGAGGCGGCACCGAGGGACCCCGGCCTGTGGGGGACTCGTTCCTGTGCCTTGGCTGCTCTCACGCCATCGACTGTCCCCCCACCTGACTCCACGCAGACCTGCCGCCCCATCACCTGGGCTGTCTCGAGCTGGCTCTGCAGAAGGCCTGCCACGGGCAGGGATTAGGAATAACTCTTTGCAGAGAATGAACATTTCCTGCACGTCTACAACCGAGTCAGGCAATGACACAGGAGCTGTGGGTGAGTATTCCCATGACTGGACAAGCCCCCCGTGTGGTCGGTCACTGGACTGTGGGGCTCCGGCTCCCAAGAGCAATCCCTCCAGTGCAGACGATGCCCACCCTGGAGCAGCTGCAGGAGCCCTGCTCAGGGGTAGAGTCGGGATGGAAAGGTGGCAGAATGAACATTCCCTCACCGACCACAGAGAGAACACCACAGAGGAACAGCCGCAGGGACCAGCCAGCCAGGGCAAAAACCAAGGTCCGCGTCATCAAAGCACCGGACAGAGGCAGAGAAGGAGGCAAAGCTGGAAAACCACTCAGAAATAAAGGTAAAACTTCCGGATTTGCAGGAGACATAAAACCTGCAGAACTGAAGAAGCGGATCTGATGCAGCCCCGGAGGAGCCCAGAGAAAGCCATGCCCCGACGAACTGTAACCTTCCGAAAACTGAGGGCAAGGAGAACCTTGGAGGCAGCCTGGGGGGTGGAGGGGAAAGGAGAGTTGAAACAACTGGGACAACGCATCAGAGACCACGGTGCCGGAAGGAATGACAAAATAGTTTCTAGTCCACAAAGGAAAGCAATGTCGACGCAGAATCCTCGGACCAGGGAAAATACCATCAGGAAGGATGGGAGATGCGATAAAGAAAAGCAGAGAATCTGCCGCCATCTTGTCATATGTCTTGGGCAAGAACTCTGCCACCAGGGCCACCTAGCTGCAAGGGACCCGGGCAATCCTGCCATCAGCTGGGCATAGGGGCATGGAAGGAAGGAGAAGGGCAACAGAAGTGTGGGCACAAGCAGTGTCTGAAAGTGACTGTGTGTCAATAGCAGATTCTATGAAATGCTATCTTTAAAATGCTTGTTTGAAAAGCAAAATTCAACCAGGTAAATGTGAAGATCTAATTGGCTTCACTAAGCTCTTGGGCAGCAATCCAACCAGCAGCTAAAAGGGGCTCCCAAGGGCTGTGAAAATAGAAGGCCTTTATAGGAAATGGGTGGGCAAGGGGCTGTTAGGGAAAGAAGAGAATGCATTTTGGGGGCCAGGACACCCTTCCTGGGCGCGGGAGAGAGGAGCAGGGAGGGATTTCATCATGCAGACCGATTGCCTCCTCTTTCTATGGGGAAAGGAGAGGCCCACGGACAGGGACCCCACGGGTGCTCAGCCAGGGATCCCAGGTTGGTTAAGGGGATGCTGACACCGCAGTTAGATCCGGTGTAAAGGCAGGTGTGGTGCCTTGGCCGTTAGCACGAGGGGCGCCATTCTGTGGCCCATGGTTTGCTCGTTGACAAAGCCTGACACACGGAAACATGGAGAACAGTGCATGTGACACGACACGTCCGAGCTCAGAGTGTCACATGCAGGGGGCCTGGTCCTCACTGCCAAACCTGGTGTCCGAGATCCCTAGAAACGTGGTGGCAGAAAAGTCTTATTTAACGCGGGTGTGCCCTGTGGCTGGAGTGAATGTGCACCGTCGCTAACGGGGATCCAGGGGATGAGAGAACTCAGGGGTGGAAGGAATCCCAGGCCATCCAGCCCTTCATTAACCAGGAAATAACTCCCATTTGTCAATACCTCCCACATCAGACACTGTACACTCGGTCCCACCCACTCGGCTAACGCAGGCCTGCTCTATCCCTCAGACAGAAGGAATGGGCTCAGAGAGCGGAAATACCACCTGGGACCACACATATCTGGGGCGGGGGGGGGGGGGTGAGTCACTGAACCCACTCCCCCCGCTCATTGCTACAAAGAAGCTCAGAGCTTACCCCACGACACCCTAAGCCCCGCCTGATGGCTGGACAGCAACTGGGCCGTCTCCCTCCTCAGGTGTCCGCCTGTGGCTTAGCTCTGCACCTGCATTTACCTAAAGGACCCGGCTCAGGTAACCACCCCCAGCAATTAGGGCCAAACCCACCCCTCTTTTCCGCGTGGCGATGGTTAAAGTGCAAGTACCTTCCCTACACATCTCCGCCTCCTGGGCCCCCTGCGAACATCAGCGTCCCTGGTTGTAAAGCCTTCGGAGGAGAAAACGTTCCAAGCTGCTGGCCAGGTCCCTCTGTCCCTGCTGCAGAGTCTGAGGTAGACATCTCACTTCTGATAGTGACCTTTGCTCTGCACGCACTCCTCCCCAGACCCTACCCCGCCTCTTCCGGCCCCCACGCCCCTCCCTCCAACCCCCCCACCCCCATCCTTTCCCATCATCATGGTCCAGGCATTCTTACCCTACACGGGCGGGCACTGTGCTCTCCTGCTCCCAGCGTCTGCCTCTGCCCAGAACCTGGCTGGTCAGGTCCACATCCAAACTGTCTGAGTGCGCCTGTGAGAAGCCAGAGGTCCTTCCTGGAGGCAGGAAAGGCCAGTCCCTCTTCGGGGGGCAGGGCGGGGCTCTCGGCTCCCCACTCACAGACAGATCTCCTCAGAGTAGAGCCCCTCGCTGACTCCTGGGCTGGCATGACCTGGATGGCAGCTCTCAGCCCAGCCACTCGGCGCCACCAGCCAAGAGTGCACGGCAGACACCACGTGGAGCGTTTAAGAAACAGGGCCGGGCAAGAATAGAGCCATTCACTGTGTCTGTGCAAAGCCAAGGGCTCCTCCTCGGCCCCTTCCTCTGAGTCTGCCTTTTCCTCCCTCCCCTTAAAGGCCACAGTCACCATAAGGCTGTCCTTTCAACTGCAAATGCAACCAGCTCTCCAGACTCAGGAGCTGCTCTTGGCAGGCCCAGGGAAAGGATGCTGGAGAGCCCAGATTCAGCGTGTCCCAGGATTTCAGATTCCGAGCCATCACTCTGATCCCCAGGGACGGTGCTCTCCGTGCTCCCCCAGCTACTAAACATGAAGGTTAGGAAGGGAGTGAGGGTGCTGCCTCTATGAACCCCGCAATATCCTCTGGGTTAACTGCACCCACCTGAGGCTTTCCGGGTGAAATCAAGAGGGGCGGAGGGAGGAGCCCGTGTCCGAGAAACCACAACAGCCTCTGACACAGTTTCACCCACGAGCCATGGAACAGGGTTAGCCCTGGGGCTGAGAGGCAAGACCTGAGGATGAAGAAACATATACACTACACACACATGCATGCACACACATGCATGCACACGTGTACACAGGCACACCCACACACACACACACACACACACACACTCACGCTAGGTGGGGACCGTCCCAGCGGTAGACTGTAATTCAGGGGTATGGACGGCTGCTGGATGACCCAGCCTTGGGCTTTCACAATGACATATGGGGATCCCTGTGGCTCCGCAGGGCATGTGGATGGGAGTAAGGGGGTGAATGTCACTCAGAGGCCCTCCCTTCCACTCCGGAATCAATGGGAAAATATCCTCGGGAGAGAATTAACAACAACAAACAAGAGAGAGAAACGGCTGCACCTGGTGCAGGTAGGTGCTGAGTCCTCCTCCCTCCGGGCTCCGCGTGTCCCAAGGCCGCCTCTCGTGTCTGCAGAGTAGGTGCTCACGCGTGACTCTTACCCTCAGAGTCACAGCTGCCACACGGAGGACACATGCTTCCCGTCAGCTTCCCTGGAGCAGCAGAGCCACCTCAGAGCTTTGCAGGTTCCCACGTGTGGACCCCAGGGGGGTAGGAATTCCCACACTTGGAACTGGCCTTCCATTTGTAGGACATGCGGACTTCACCATTCCGGCGCCTCTGGTCCTGTGGTCCTCCCCACTCAGCCAGGGATGGAGCTGCGTTCTGAGAGCCTGGCCCACCGGGGAGCTGTCAGCCCCACTGGGGCCTCTGCTCTGAGCAAGTCCAGCTTCTGTGGGTTGAGGATCAGGAAGCAAGAGCCGCAAAGCATGGGTTTCCGTCTTTTTTGCCCTGTCTGATGCCTCACCAATGTCTGCAGAACAACTGGCTACCAATGTTTCCATAAGACATTTCTAAAAATGTGACAACCATTCTTCGGCAACATTTGGCTTCATTACTTTGTTGCTGTTGTTGGAGGTGTTCTAATCTGAAAGCTAGAACTGAAAACCACTGTTTTAATTTGATTGAAAATTACTCTGAAAACATCCTCAGACAAAAGCTTGTTACCTTGAATATAAAAATTCTTAGCTTGAAAATTTCGCAGAATTGTTCTAAAGACGTTTGCTGACGCATCCCTGCATGCCAGCTTCTGGGCTGAGTTTCCCATGCAAGTGTGACGTATTCTGTCAAATCCTCAGAACAAAGTTAGGAGTGAGGCCTTACAATGAGCAGACTGAGGCTTCAGAGGCAAGCTAACTTGTCAGGACACTGCCTATAAACTGCAAAGCTGGGGTTCAGGCCACCTCCTTCCCACTCAATGCGTATCTTTCCATCACCATAATCTACGAGCGATTAAGTTATATTTGACAAAGGAGATGATACTCATGCCCATTCATTTTTTAAAATGAAGCCACAGCTTGGAAAGCCAACAGATTCATAGCATCCACGTCATTGGGTTCAATTTACGCTGCGAGCATGTGGGCTAGAGCCGTGGTCAGCAAACTCATTAGTCAGCAGAGCCAAATATCAATAGCACAACGACTGAAATTTCTTTTGAGAGCCAAATTTTTTTAACTTAAACTTCTTCTAACGCCACTTCTTCAAAATAGACTCGCTCAGGCCGTGGTATTTTGTGGAAGAGCCACACTCAAGGGGCCAAAGAGCCACATGTGGCTCGTGAGCCGCAGTTTGCCGACCACGGGGCTAGCGGAAGGCTACCGAGTCAGTGTTCAACGCCATGACCCTCAGTCATCAACCGCGGGTCCCTGGACGTGGGTTGATGCGATCCCATCGCTCACCTAATTTTCACAGCCCCCGTCTGCACCTACTCAATAGCATGGATTTAAACGAGCTGCCTCACATGTTCACAAGAACAGTCTGTACCATGTGACAGTCAGCACTGTATGTGGTCACGTGGGGAACGCACCTTCGTTGTAACCAATGTCAAGTTGAAATGTGGTCAGTTAACCGTCGCTGGGGATGGAAGAGATGAAGGTGTGGTTGGAAGACAGCCTTGCAGAACTTTAGGGTTAAAAAAGGTGACCTCTCTTATTCCGAGGCCACCAATGCCATGCCGTTATCCGCCCTGCACACATCCATCCCCTTCACTGTCCCACACCTGGAGGAGGTGACAGTGACCCGCACACCATGACGGAGCAGCCGAGGCACATGGGGGTCCTTCGCCCATTAAGAACCCCCGCCGTCCGTCCCAGGCCTCACGGCAGCTCAGATGAAGGCTCGTGGCTCCGAGGGCTCTGCTGTGAAAGCTGCCGCAGCGCCGATCCCTGCAGGCACCTGGCCGAGGTGTACCCGCCCCCCAGGCTGTATCCCTCCCAGGCTGAGATAACAGGAAACTGAGTTGCATTATGTCAACGTAAGAAACATTCAAACCTGTGCAGAGTTTTTGTGAGTTTATTTGGGCCCAAACTGTCGACAATTGCTGGGAAACGAATGCTCACTGGGTTGAGGTAGTGCTCAGAGAATGGCAGCTTCTCACCTTGTTTTAAACATTGCCATCGAAGGAGAAGACGTAAGTGGGTTACTTGGACTCCACGGGTGATCGATTAGGGAGGCGGGAGAAAGGAAAGCTCTGGAAGTGGATAAAAAGTGAAATGATAGACACACACTTCTTTTACTCAGGTGGGTGCTGGATAGTTCACAGTCAACGATTAACTCAGTAACAATGAGGGGATTTGTCATCTCCACAGAGCGGTGCCTGGGCTTTGAGGGGTCCGGGAAAAAAAAGGAAATCACTTTGACATTCCAAGGTATGTTACTGTAGATGCAAAAAGACTAGAGACGGGCTCAGTTAGGGTAAAAAGGCTGGTTTTTGTCAGGGAAGATTCTAGCCTAGGACTTGACTGCCTGCCATCAACTGCTTTTAGTTAAAATGCTTTCATTTCAGAGCAGCCTTTCTGGTGACTCGGCGGCTCCGTCATGGTGTGCGGGTCACTGTCTCTGGGTCTGCAAGGCTGCCACGCAGGCCTCCCCTGAGCTAGTCAGGCTAACACGTGGTCCCTTTCTGTCCACAATTGAGAATACTGTTCCTTGGTGAAGGTGGCAGAGAGGCATCCGAGAAATAACCAGGTGCTTAGACTGATCACCGAGTCCTCCCGAGCTGAGAGAGGAGGTTTGTGTAAACGCCACGGGCGACAGAAGGTTCCCAGAGGCCCGCCTGCCTCCCTCAGGAAGCCCAGGCCAAGGCTGGGTGCAGAGGATCCCGGGGCCACCTGTTCCTTCCCCTTTCATTTCTGTCTCCTTCACAACCGATGCCCAGTCACTCACCCCAGAGGCCACCGTCCACGCCCCTGTCCACCTGCAGCCTCTGAATGGGTGTCCTGACAATGCCACCCACCTGAGTCTCATCTAACAACCCTGTGATCCACCCGTCTCTTTGTCCCTTTGTCTCAGGAAGCCAGGGGCCCTGCAGGACCCGCTGGGAAGAAAGGTGCCCTGGCCAAATACTTCACCAGAGAGAGAGAGATTTCCTGGCTCCCCGGAAGAATCACCCGCAGGGGGAAGACGGATGGCCCTCTGTCTGAGAGCTACCTGGGAACAGGTGCTCCCAATTAATTTCCCTGAGCCACACTCGCCTGGGGTCAGATAATTAAAAACTAACCTGGCAACCTTCTCCTGCAGTCTAGTTATCACGGGTGAGGCAGGGAGATGGCACTTAGGAATATTCCACAGGAAAAGGGTTAGTCTTTATTCTGGTACATATTTTAATGAATAATATTACTGATGTTCTACATTTTAAAATTAAATCCGAGCTGCCCCATAAAACAAAAGGAAGATAAGGTTGTGATGGAAAATGTACAAAATATTAAAAAGTATAAAGAAAAATGTCAGCACACAGAAACAGGTATGACTTACTTCCATTCTAAGTTGGCACATACATTGATATAGATGCAGCCTAACATTATATGGAGTCTTATGAATGGTAACATATTCATTTTAAAATTAACCAAGTAACATACACACTCATCGTAAACCGGAAAACCACAGGGAAGTAAAACCAAGGCACGATGTTTTGTCCGGTACATGTTCTTTCTGTTTGCCTGACGCCTCGGGGTGCTATTTAACGTGGAACTGAGGTCTGTGGTCCGTAAGGAGCGCTGAGCCCTTGGAGAGGGTTTAAACATGGGACTGAGTGCTCTCTCAGAGCAGGATGAGAGCCCAGCCCTCAGCCAGGACTCGGCCGATATAAAGAGACAATTATGTGGCTATTACCCACTCCGATGGACCTCATGGTATTTAGATGAACAAAGCTCTCTTTGTCATTTCATTCACTTGAATCTTTTCAGAGAATGAGCAATTCTCTTCCACTTCCTCCATGTGGGGAAAACAGCTCATTGGGAAGGGAAGAGGTTGCCGGTCTCTCCGGAACCCGCTGGTGAGCGTGGCCTCCTCGGGCACCTGACCCCAGCTTACCTCAGGCTCCGCAGTGCGGGCGGGGCCTCCACCCAGGGGCTCGACAGGGGTCTGGACGTGCAGAGCAGGATAACCGCCTGACCTGTGACCCAGGGCACGTATTGATATGTTTCTCTTCTCCCTCTCAGGACAGTGGCCTGAGCGGCATCCGTGACCAGAACACAGTGTTCTCAAGGAGCTCGACTCTAACAGGGCGATTCCCTCATCCGATGTTTACCCCAGACAGGACTTCAGTGTTTGCAGAGTGTTTTTCCTTGTTCCCTACACAAAGCAATTTTACACACTAGGCAGTGTTAAAACGCAAGAATCAACTGAGTGGCATTTAAAGATCTTATTCCTTTGCTGCAACAATTGGTGAGTCAGCTGCATCCCACCCAGTGGAAGCAATGGAGATGTACACCATGAGAGACTTCCACGGGCAGAAGGGAGTGGGGACAAGGAGGATGCACACAGCCAAGCATGGGGGTTAGGGCTGTGGCAGCTCACTGTCCTGCAGGGCAGTGTCTCTCGGCAGGCCCCTCCCTGGTGCTGACCAGGGGGTGTGGAGGGACTGGTCTGAGGCTCCTCTCTGGGAGAACTGAATCTCAAATGAAGTCTCAGGTTGCTGATCTTAGCACGAGCAACTCCATCTTGGGCCTGCTGACTTGTTTTTAGTCCATTTTGCGTGGACTAAAATGTTTGCATCCAAACTTCCCCTATTTGTAAAGCCACGGGGAGCATAATGAAAATGATGCATCTCACATTTCTCTCTGGCCTACTTTAAGAAGCACTTAACCCGGCTGGCATGGCTCAGAGGTTGAGCATCGACCTATGAACCAGGAGGTGACATGTTTGATTCCCATCAGGGCTCAATCCCCAGTAGGGGGCATGCAGGAGGCAGCCAATCAACGTTTCTCTCTCTCATCCCCTCTCCCTTCCACTCTCTCTAAAAACCAATAAAAATGCATCTATATATATAAAACCCTAATATGCAAATAGACCAAATGGCAGAAAAACCAAACAACCTAATAACCGGTCACTATGACGTGCGCTGACCACCAGGAGGCACGCGCGGAACATGGCGGGCATCGGCAGCAGGTGGCAGATCACGGAACATGGCAGGCGTCAGCCACAGCAGGATGGAGAAGCAGGTGAGTGAGGGTACCAGACCAAGGCAGGGCGCCAGGTCGCTGTCATCAGAGCGAGCCGCTGGTGGTTACTGAAATTTCTTTGCTCCTGTGCACTGCGGTCCCACCCGGTGCTCTCACCTGCTGCCAGCACCAGCCCCACTCGCACCTGCTGCTGGTGCCGGAGCCACTGCTCACACCCGCTGCTGGCGCCCAGTGCTGGCCCCAATCGCTCGGCACCATCAGGGGGTGCGAGAAGCAGCTGCCAGCCCCAATTGCCCCCCGCCAGGGCTTCTCCACCTCTCCCTGCTCCTGAGGGGCAATTGGGGCCAGCAGCCACCTCTCGCACCCGCTGCTGGCACCCAGCACTGGCCCCAATCGCTCCACACCATCAGTGGGTGCAAACAGGGCTGGTGCTGTCAGCGCATGGGAGCTGGCGGCGGCGGGAGTGGGGCTGCCTGCAGACAGGGGACTGGTGCTGGGGCGGGAGGAGTGGGGTGGGGGCACGGAGGATTGGCTGAGACCCGCCCCTGTGCCCACCACAGCCTCACAGCCCACAGTTCCTTTCAAGGTGCATGAATTTGTGCACTGGGCCCCTAGTTTAAAAATAAAGAATGAGGCCGAAACCGGTTTGGCTCAGTGGATAGAGCGTCGGCCTGCGGACTCAAGGGTCCCAGGTTCGATTCCGGTCAAGGGCATGTACCTTGGTTGCGGGCACATCCCCAGTAGGAGGTGTGCAAGAGGCAGCTGATCGATGTTTCTCTCTCATCGATGTTTCTAACTCTCTATCCCTCTCTCTTCCTCTCTGTAAAAAATCAATAAAATATATATTTAAATAAATAAATAAATAAAATAAAGAATGAGAAGAAAAATCAGCCTTGAGGTTCAGGCCACATTCCTCCAGGATCTTTGGACAGTTTAGAAACATATACATGGAAATGGTCCCGGGTTGCCTCTTGGATTTTCTTCCAGAAGGAGGGGCTGGAGAGCTTAGTATCCTTGCAAACCTGCCTGTCCCTCCCAGCCCACCAGGTGGCCTTCCTGCGAGTGTCCCCACACCGGAGTGCAGCATCTCTACCTGGGCTTCCTTAGGTAGAGATGTGCCAGCCTCCAACACCAGCACCTGGTACCCTGCAATCTTCAGGGCAGGGAATCCGAACCCTCCCCACCTCATCCCCAGCTCCCAGCACAGTTCTTAGAGTCTGAACTAAATAAATATCTCCCGACAGCAGCAAATAATGCCGTACCACTTCCTATCTGCCAGGCTCCCTCCCAAGAGCTTTACACAGACTCACTCTGCCTTGGCTGCCATTGCCATCAACACTAAACAGGTGAGGAAACCGGGAAATCACCTGCCCCAGGCCTGAGGGCCAGTTCTAGGGGGGCTGAGGTTCAAACCCACAAGGCTAAGGCCAGGACACGGGGCAGCACTGCCAGAGAGGGATACTCTCCGCATCCTGAGCCGAGTGGCGTGGAACTCCAGGCCTCCAGGCACCGTTTGCTACAATGACCCTCCCGATTATGTAGGCCCTGATAATCCAATCTGTGGGTTTCTGAAGACAAAGCCTCTTACCCCCGACCCCTCACCCCCAGCTTCCCGCCTGGCCTGCGGGGATCAGTTAAGGGCTCCTGAGACCTTCCCAGGGATGGAGGGGGAGGGGCTGTGGCGGCCCTAGTGAGCCTTGCCCTCAGATTGCCCTTCAAGCCCAGGGGTGGGGCTGGACTTGCAGTAGCTCCCCAAGAATCTTGGATTCCAAATAGGATGCAGCTGCTTATCATCTCCATCTGCCCTTCCCACCCTGCAGGTGCTCCGCCCACCCGTCTTCTCCTGGGAGTGCACAGTCCAGGCTCAGAGCGCCCCCTCTGGTGGCGTGGAAAGACTGGAGGAGAATGACAGGGTGAGAATTGCATTTAAGGAGGATCAGGAGCAGCTGCAGAGGGGAGGAGGAGAGAGATGGGAGGGGGGGGGGGGGGGGGGGGCGCGGGGCGGCCATCTGGTCATCCACGCAGCCGGCTTCCAACGCAGACACACTCACAGTGCAAACCTGTCAATCGTTGCCAATGTTTCACTTCAGAACAATCACTTGCTCAAGTTCATTTCAATTTTTCAAGTCTATTTAATCTAACAGTCTTGAATATCTTATTTTTTAAAATCTCGGTTTTGAAGATAAAATATGCATCTGCAATTGAGTTCATCGAAGTGATAGTGTACACTGTACTCTCTGGCCAGCCAGCCACGTTTCCTCAGCTCCCCGTGCCCAGGCCCCCTTCGGCATGCAGGGTTTTCTCTTAGCAGAGTGAGGAATAGGGGCCCCGGGAAGTGCCCCTGCAGAGACCAGCAGCTGCAGAGGGACGGTGCTGACATGGCGGGATGGCTTCTGTAACTCTGTACGCAGACTCTATGTTTCTGCAACATTAACCTGATCGTTTTGCTCAGACGAGAGGCTTTATGTAGGTCCCAGCAAAAACCGGCATCCTGACTGCCCAGGGAAGTGGGTGTGGGGATTCGGTTCCTGAAACACGTAAAGTATCTCGGAGCTGGGCAGAGGGAGCAGAGATACTCACAGCACAATTCACTCGAGTGAAGGGCACTCACGTGAGTTCATGGTCGCATGGAGGTCGTAGTCACATGGAGTTCGTGGTCATATGGAGGTCATGGTCACATGGAGGTCGTGGTCACATGGAACAGCTGGGTGACCTTCACCAGGACTCCACCCACCCCCATGGAGTTCCAAGAAACCCACTGAGGAAGCCAACCCTTAAAGCAACTGCTATCACTTTAAAGGAACCTGATAAACTAATTAATTATTAGCTCCCATCTAAGCAGGTCTTCTAGAAATTTCTTATGGGTGCTACTAGCTCAGCTTGAGCTTATTTATGTTTTAATTCCTGTAAACCATCACCGCCATGCCTGCGTTTGATGCAGTGAGTTCTACCCTGACTTAATGGATGCTGTCCACCTAAAGCATAGAATGTTTTTGGCAAATGACCCCTGATACCTTCCAGCACTGGATACTTCTCCAGCATGGCCGAGCGGGAGACTTTAGGGATGGTTTTCACATAAAGGATTTTAGGGCTCACATCAGGATGCCTTTGGGTGCCTCCAGTGTCCTTGTCTCTCTGTTCATTTTCTGGCAGGAAATGCTTCCTGGTGAGTGGGGAGCCCAGCCTAGAACAGTGGTCGGCAAACCGCAACTCAGGAGCCACATGCGGCTCTTCGGCCCCTTGAGTGTGGCTCTTCCACAAAATACCACGGCCTGAGCGAGTCTATTTTGAAGAAGTGGCGTTAGAAGAAGTTTAAGTTTAAAAATTTTGGCTCTCAAGAGAAATTTCAATTGTTGTCCTGTTGATATTTGGCTCTGTTGACTAATGAGTTTGCCGACCACTGGTCTAGAACTTAGTAGATGCTCATCATGTTTCCTGAAAAGTGAGTGATTGATGAATCAATGAGTGTTGCCACCTCTTACATGTGGCCTGAATGGGACATCGGTCTTGAGACAGAATCATTTGGGCGAGAAGATCCCAGCATGGAATTCCCAGGGACCAGTGGGGTGCAGTGGCTGCGGGAGGAGACTGGGCAGGCCCCGGGTGCCCCACAGGCACAGGGCCAGGGAGCCAACGAGAAAGGCACAGTCCTCGAAAGGTCCAACCATGGGCCGCACAGGTTAGCTGTGCCCGGAACTCAGGGTCCATAACAGGAGACTGCCTCCGCGTTCGAGAAGCTCTGCGTTCCTTCATCCGGCTTCTGACTGGTGGTTGGTCTCAGCATTTACTGTGGACGGAGATGTTCCTGTGGAGTTACCGCTGCCCGAAAGGTATTGGGATGTGGCATTTGGTAGCTGTTCAGGAGGTTTACTGCATAAAGTTTGGTGACGATGCATAAGGCTGAAGTAGGTCTGGAACAAGGGCAGACAAGCCCGAGGTGCCCCCGAGTGGAGTAGCAGCTGGGGGTGGGGTAGCAGCCGGGGGTCCCTCCACAGTCTCCCCTGCACCTTCTCAGTGTCAGTGACCGTCCTTGTCTGCACACTCTCCACTCAGGAATGCGATCCCACTCCACCGCTACATCTGATACAGTGTCCCACTGTCCTTCCCACCCCAGAGTACAGAATGGCCCTGCGTGAGGGATGGTTTTGTGGCTCCTGAAGAAGGGGCTGAATGTGACGCAAGGTCGTGGTCCCATCTGGACTCAGTAATGACCACAGCAGATTCGCTACGACTGGATGAACACAAAGCTACAATGTTTACTAACTGACCATCACTCTTGCTTAGATCGGCTAATTGTGCAGACGCAGATGAACGGCACGGGCAGGCGGGCACAAGAGCAGCGGAGCCATGGACACCTTTTCCTCTCACTGAAAAGACTTTGTGTTTAGTTTTGCATTTGAGTACAGCCCTGCGTCTTAGAGTGACACAGTTCATCAGAGCCACAGACCTTCCCATTTTCTGGTTACTCCTAAGGGCTTACATATACACACTCACATCGAGAGCACACACGTGTGCAGATACACACACTGGCACATGCACACACCCCACTGGACTCCCCACACATAATCCCACACTCACATATGCATGCCCGTACACTGGTGCACAGCACACAACGCAGGTCCACATGGGTGCACAGGCACATACACTCACAGGTGCCACACGCATACTACATGTGCACCTGTGTGGACATACAAACAACACTAACACTGACATGCACGCACATGCTGTAGTGAGCCCACACACACATAACACTTGTGGACCCATACCTATACACACATGCACACCGACCCCACGCAGACATTCACATGAGCTGCACCTCTGGAAAGAAGAAGCCGACTAGAGCGATGAGACACACCTCTGTCAGAATTTCAGAAATGTTTAAGCTAGAAAGAAGAGAAATGAAGAAAAAGGGAAAGCCGTTCAAGAAGGACAGAGTGTTTTCCAGTCCCTGAGAGGGCCCTGTGAGGGGCGGAGATTTCCATTTCAATTCAGAGGGAAAGGTTTTAATGCCACACACGTCGTGGTGGGTGTGGCCTCCCAAAGCCTGCACAGCGTGTGATCCTCTAACCCACGCAGCCCCCAGCCTGGCCGAGCAATCTGGGCAAGGTCACTGGGGACAGAGAACAGCAGGCGCCCCAATAACATCCCAGCAGGAACCCGGGACCAGCCCTTGGGTTCCCTTCAATATTTCATCTCATAAACAAGAGGGGAAGTGGATTTAAAATAGAGATCTCCCCATGGAAAATTCTATTTGATGTATCATGGCAGATTAGCAGTCTGACAGTGACAAGGGGCGCATGCTTCATGCATGAATTCGCTGCGTTTTAAGCGTGTCCGGGCACACAGAAGCCCAGGTATGTGCTCCCAGGGGCATCTGCATCGAGGGGTCCAGCCAGCAGCCACCCTGCCCTGCGGATGCCACACAAGGTGACTGAAAATGTACATGACAAAGGAGAATGTCCCAAAGCTCAACGTGGAATACATTTTCATAATTATTTCTACACGGGAAGAAAAAGACCAGCATTCTTGTGGGCCTGCAGATAAAAAGCATAATTCTCTACCGCCCTCGTGTGGCGATGTCACAGAACAACCTCCGGAGCAATGCACACCCACTTCCTCCGCAGAGGGCTAAAGGGTCACTGGCCTCCACACATCCCCTGAGTGAGGAAACCCCATGTTCACACAGAGACGCACTCAAGTGCGCCCACTACGGAATTTGGGGTAAAACTAACAGTTGGAAACAGCATGAATGTGGGGCAAGAGGGAAAAGAGTGAACAAGAGAGTGGCATGCGGCACAGCTAACGTCTTCAAGCAGATCTTACAAACAAACACAATGGTTAGAAAACAGCAAATTGAGAGAGGATAATTACCCATGCTGCCATTCCGATTAACGGGAACCTCCCAAACCAATGCAATGCATACGGTGTACGTAGATGCACTTAGGTCCTGGGAAGCAGACCCAAAGAAGCCTATAGGAATTGGGGTGCAATGACATTCGTGGACGAAAGGGGCCACATGCTAAGCTGACTAGCTCAGGAAAGGCCTGCGTGTGGCGGACTTGCAAACTCAAGAGGCCTAAAATAACCACAAAGGATGGTCTGAAATTAAAACGTGAATTAAGAAGCAGTTTATAGTGGGTAGCCCTGTCTAGGCCAGTACCTCCCCAGATAAAGATGAACTTCAATCTCTACTGAGCCTCTTGTCTTTTTGCATCTAAAATAAGGTAACCTGTGGAATGTCAGGGTACTTGTAACTTCCCTTTTTTCCAGAGCCCTCAGGGCACAACCAATGCATTGTTATTGTTATCTGTTGTTGGCCTCATTGTTATTGTTATCTGTTCATTGTTGACTGTTAACTATCCTGCACTCACCTGTGTAAAAGAAGTATGTGTCTATCATTTCACTTTTTATCCAATCACCAAGGTTCCTGTTCCCTCCTGCCCCGCCCCTTTGCTTTCTCCCGCCTCCCTAATCTATCACCAATGGATTTCATGGAACCCACTTAAAGTCTCCTCCTTTGATGTAGTGTATGAAAGACTGTGAGAAACCACCATTCTCTGGAGCACTATCTCAATTCATGGAGATTCTGCTGCCTGGCAATTGTCCACAGTTCGTTTCAAATAAACTCACAAAAATTCCTTACAGATTTGAATGCTTCTTACGTTAAGGTAGTACATGACCCCTCGATCGCTCTGGGAAGAAGCAAAACGGATGCGATGTGGGGAGTAGTCAGAAACCCTCATTGTGTTTACAGCATTTTACCTTCTTTACCTGAAACGGAAAGGGGCATGAAGGCAAACGTGGGCCTTGGTTGTATGGCTACATCCTTACCGATCCTTTTACATCTCCCTCCAAAGGGCAGGTGACGACACCTGGGCCCCAAGCCACACCCCGAGTCCACAGCTGTATCCACAGGAGGAAGAGAAATGCCACAGACTGTGCGAGGGATGGCATCGCGCCTGCCTGGGGCAGACAGACATGAGGCCAGAGGTCCATGGGAAGCACAGGTCCGTGACCTCAATGCCCTGCAGGGGTTGCCAGGACAACCTGGGTGTTCAGCGAGGCCCCTGAGTCCTGGGGACTCATGGCTGAGGGAAGCGAAGGGGAAGGGATTACTATGGAAAGAAAGGAGTAAAAGTGGCCACACGAGGGCCCTGTGGCTGGGACTGGAGGGTGGGAGGCATGGGGCCTGGTGACGGCAGATAATAGCCCTGGAGTTTAGAGCCGGCGCGGGACTCGCAGGCAATCAATCAGTGCCTCCCTCCATGAGACAGAAGAGCGGCTGAGCACACACACGGGACGGACACTGTGGAAGGTGCTGAGAAGCAGATCCAAAGGAACGGCTCGGTTTTCTCAGAGGGAATGGCAGTGACAGGGCGAGAGGGTGCGTGCACAGCTGAGATAAAGGAAAAGAAGGTTTTCCAACAAACTGGCATTCTGCTGCAGGTGAGAGCAGGAGGGTGGGGCTGTGGCCTGCGAGAGAGCGGGGATGAAAGCAGGCGGGTCAGCTCTCTGCTCCCATGGAGGGGGTGTCCTGGTAAAGAGGAGGAGGGGGGCCCCGAGTGACCTCCGACTCTAACCTGGGCCTTTGAGATGGTTCATTTATGCACCAGCTACTACAGACTTCAGAAAAGTGTCCATTGCTACGATAACACGACAGTTTTCCTGTGAGCCTGAGACGGCAGGGTCACGCCTGCAAACAGAGGTGTCCCTGCTTCCGGGCGGGAGCGGAAACTGCTGCTCACAGCCACTCTGTTAGCTGGAGGCCGTGACCCACACGCAGCAGCTGAGGGAGACCCGTGCCCAACCTCGGGGTTAACCTCAGACGGAGAGGCAGATGCTGGGCCTGAACTCCCTGCCTGGCGGCTGCCCCTGCCCTCCCCGGAGACCCACCAGGAGATTCCGGTCTCATTCACCGACTTCCAATGTGGGGTCCTGGCCACGGGCTGCGGCTGGGGGTGACGTGGGGTCCGGATGTGCCTCCTTGACCCACAGCCTGGCTGTGTGTCCCTGACAGAGGGGACCTTTTAGTGTCTTCCTCGTTAGACTACAGAGTGTCTCTCTGACTACAAACCGGGCCACAGGCCCACCCCTTGACATCTACCTGCACTTGTCCTGCAGCCGAATTACAGCAGGGAGAATGTGTGTCCCAGACAGTTTAAAAAAACCAACAGTAAATGTGAGGACAGGTATCTCTGTCTCCGTCAGTCACCCCGGTGGGAGCCCTGGGTCCCCAGCAAAGGGCGAACAGGCCTGACTCCCTGGTCAACAGTAGGTGATACTGAGCGAATCACTCCCTTATCCGGGTCCCACGCACTCACCTGTCAGTGCGTGAGCGAGTGGCGCCCCTGAGTGGCTGGTGCTGTGCCAGTACCTGTGTTTTTGGACAGGTGGCCTCACACTGGCCTCCTGGACCTCCTCTGCTTTCAAAAGGGGCCCAGAGCTTCAGAACTCCATCTCCCAGACGCCCCTGACCACTGCGGTCACAGCCCAGCCATAGGAGCAGCAGCAGGTGCTGGGAGGAGAGGAAGGAAGAAGTAGTCTCCATAGCAACAGTGCTGGTTTCCCAGGAAGACTGCCCTTCGCCCGCCCCTGCTAAACTTGTAGAAATGCAGGAAAGTCCCTAATTCAAGTGCACCACTGTGCCTCACCCTCTCATTTTTCTTTCTTTAAATATATATATTTTAGTGATTTCAGAGAGGAAGGGAAGAGAGAGAGAGAAAAAAAAAATCAATGATGAGAGGGAATCACTGATCGGCTGCCTCTTGGACGCCCCCTCCTGGGGATGGAGCCTGCAACCCGGGCATGTGCCCTTGACCGGACTCAAACCCGGGACCCTTCAATCCCCAAACTGATGCTCTATCCACTGAGCCAAATCGGCTAGGGCTGCCCTCTCATTCTTCAAAGGAAGAAACTGAGTTTCACACACAGGAGATGAATTCTCAACCGGAGGATGAGTGGAGCCCCTGAGGACACAGCCACAACCCCCAGGAGTACCAGCTTCCTTCCTTCGCTCCCTGGGGCACCAGAACCCCTTTATTCCAGGAGGAAGAGAACGCAGGTAAAGCTCTGCCAAAAATCAGTCTCCAATACCATCCTCGCACGTGGCTCACAACACATCCCATCTACTTTAACGCGAAAGTCAACATCCCACGTTTCTAGACCACGAAGCCAGATTTTCTACTTTAAAGTATTTCAGAAGCGTGTTAACCATCGAAGTCCATTCTTTCTTTCACATAAACGCCCTTAAAGTTATGTCAGCTTGGGTCGTGTTTCTACCAAATACTTGAGAGGAAAAAATTCCACTCTGCCCGCTGCACCAAGTGTCCCCTAGGGACACGTGTGTTCCCAGCCGCATACATGTGGGTCATAAAACCCTGAATGGTGACAGGTCACTGTACCTGGATGCACATCAGGTGGTCGCTGGACGATGGCAGGTGCCCTGTCTACGCGAGAACTCATCAAAAGCAGAGAAATGGGGCACACGCCTGCCTCTCTTGGAGCCGCGTGACTGTATCTCACCCGCAAACCAGTGGCACCAGCATCCTTTGTGGTGGCTCGGCGGCTCTGTTAAGGTGTGCGGGTCACTGTCTCTGAGTCCGCAAGGCTGCCAGGCAGGCCTCCCCTGAGCTAGTCAGGCTAACACGTGGTCCCTGACTAGGGGAAACCCCGTTAGTGACCTTGGGTGAAATCCTGGGGCGGGGCCCAGAGGAAGAAGCTTTGTGTCTGTCTGTATCCGCTTCTAAAGCCCCACCCCCACTCTTACACCATTAAACTGAAAGTCAGCGATGCGCAAAGGAGGCGGAGATATATCACTGAGTAAAGCAAAGCAGACCCGTTACATCGGAAGGTGCGCTCATCTCAGCCCGTCCCCGGGACCCCACTGTCTCTGCTCAGGTGTTTCAGGAGATTTGCAGGAACGAAAGACTCAAATCCTCGGCTCCGGCGGCCGTGACTCGCACTGGCACTTCCCACGCGCTGCTACATTGCTGACTCATCACGTGCCCCTCAGCGGCTTACTCACCACGTGCCCCTCAGCGGCTTACTCATCACGTGCCCCTCAGCGGCTTACTCACCACGTGCCCCTCAGCGGCTTACTCATCACGTGCCCCTCAGCGGCTTACTCACCACGTGCCCCTCAGCGGCTTACTCACCACGTGCCCCTCAGCGGCTTACTCACGGTGCCAGTCACAGCTCCCGTCGTTCGGCAGAAGGCTCTTTGGTTCTTGGTACCATTCAGTTCTCAACACTGGCTCCTGAGGTCAAATGCGCTTTGCCCTCCTGGGTGTGGGCATCGGCTCTGAGCCACAGAGCAAATGCATGAAAGGGAAGAATGGCCGGTACGTAGGAAAGACAGCCACCCAGCCAAGGAAATTATCACTAAAATCTGCCCGGCTGATGTGTCTCCGTGGGTGGAGCATGGTCCAGTGCACCAGGAGGTCGCCAGGCCCCTGGGTTTCAGGCTCACTTCCCAGTAGGGGGCATGCAGGAAGCAGCCAATCAGTGTTTCTCACATCGATGTTTCTCTCTGTCTCTCCCTCTCTCTCTAAGAAAAATCAATAAAAACATATTACTACCACCGTCCAGATGCTGGGCCCTGAAGTGTTTAAATCAAAAGGGAGGGACTGTGGATGGCGAGCTGCACCCAAAGGGGAGGTGTGGACCACGGAGCTTTGGCTGCGGAAGAAAAGCCCTCTTGGGCGTGACGCTGGAATTTGATCAAAATTCTGTTTGGATTCAAGAATGATCGCTACACAGTAGCAACCCTTGTAAGAACACTAAGGAACTTTTTCTCAAATTGTGTAATTAGTTACTTTATCCTTCCACTGCTACTAGTTATGACTGGATTCATAAATGACACTTATTCAAAAACATACACAAAGTAAGCGTTTATCGATTCTTTCACACTCAGACTGCACCATCATTTCACACAATGTCTCTATGATGTTATATGTTCATTAAAATATTTCAATGGCTTTACGGTTGAGATTTCGTTTTTGAGGCCCATCTAGCTTCCTGTCATGTTACTAACATGTTATCACTCTCCTTCTGCCTCCCTCCCGTCGGGTGCCAGCCGTCAGGGAAGGCTTCAAACACCCATTAAGCTCCCGTCGCTCAGAAATCCCGTCACGACTCGACTCTCGGGTAGTAATAAAGCATTTGAAAATGCAATCTTATTTTCAACACAACCTTAAAACGAGATTGCAGCAAATAAGAAAAATCTCCAACTTACAGAAGTCTCCAAACTACAGAATTTTCTATTAAAAAGCCAACAAAAAAAAAAACAACCCCAACAACTAGAAACACGTACAATTTAATTTGGTGCGGCGGCGGCCTGACAGCCTGAAAAATGGCCCTCCTGCGAAAGGCACTCTCCGGCCGGCGCCCGCAGCGGGAGGGCGTCCTCGGACCTTCCTCTCCGAACGGAAGGACCTTCTCCGGCCACAGAGGGTGCGAGCGGCCTCCGCTGTGCCAACCAGCGACGGCAGAGGTAACGCAGGAGACGAGCATGTCCTGTGCCCTGCGCCCAGGATACACACCGGTGTCCTGCTGTGATCGGAGGACATGTATCACTATGTTTGGAAGGCTGCTCTGCACTTGCATGGGGAGACGCCCCCCCCCCCCCCGAAAATATTCTACAGGGGCTGCCGCAGGCCTGCTCACCCTCCCCCCCCCTTCCTCATTTCCTCATTTTTAAAAATTGTGCTAAAATGTACATAGCATCACCTGGCCGGCGTGGCTCAGTGGTTGAGCGTCGACCTATGAACCCGGAGGTCACCATCTGAATCCCAGTCAGAGCACATGCCCGGGTTGTGGGCTCGATCCCCAGTAGGGGGCGTGCAGGAGGCAGCCGATCCATGATTCTCTCTCATCATTGATGTTTCTACCTCTCTCCCTCTCCCTTCCTCTCATAAATCATTAAAAATCCCAGGCATGTGCTCTGACCGGGAATGGAATCGTGACCTCCTGGTTCATAGGTCGCCGCTCAATCACTGAGCCACGTCGGCCGGGGCCAGGCAGGCAGTCACTATCCTAAGAGGACAAGGCAGCTCCGGCTGCCAATCCTTCAGGGCTCGCCTAGGGAGGCAGGTGCTGGGGAAGGAGTCTCTGAGATAAAGCAATTAATCGCGGTGAGTAATTCACCTTGGACGGAAGTTGCCCTGTTTCCGCCCCTCAGGTGAGTCACTGGCCTGGACACCCTGAGTTCAGTGCCCGCCCTCTGGCATCCGGAGCGTCTACAAATACGCAGACACTTGCAGCAAACTTCTGACCCTTCGGATGATGAATCCACATTTAAACACGGACGGTGCTGATTGGGAGGCATGAATCACTTTAAGCTGTACTAATGAATAACTCATTAAGGTTGGGGACTTCTTGTTAAATTTTCAAAACCAGATTTATCTTTTCTAAGACAAGGAACCTCAGCCATCCATTCAGGCCGTGGGAACGATCTCTTATCCAGTGACGTTTGCCACCACAAAAAGGTCGTCTTTGAATGCCTTGTCCTGGGTCCATTTCCAGATTAGAACCGGAAAAATAGCCTGTCCGGCGTGGCTCCGTGGTTGAGCATTAATCTATGAACCGGGAGGTCACGGTTCTATTCCCACTCAGGGCACATGCCCCGGTTGCGGGCTCCATCCCCAGTGGCAGGAGGCAGCCCATCAATGATTCTCTCTCATCAGTGAAGTTTCTATCGCTCTCTCCCGCTCCCTTCCTCTCTGAAATCAATAAAAATCTATATATTTTTAAAAAGAACTAGAAAAATAGCAGGATGGAGTCACAAAGGCACATACTGAATTTGAGATCCACAGCAATGCAACCTGGGATATAATTCCTCCAGCACAGACGCTCTCCCTCCCTCCATCATCTGTCCCCTTTCCTTACTGTCCCTTTTCTGTCTGTCCGGCCTGTTCTTGTACCCTCCTGTTCAGCATCACTTTATGTTCTTCCCTAAATACGCCAGCAGAGGGCAAATGCTCTTTACTTAAATTTTATAAATCTGCACAAAAATGAGATTTTCAGCCCTGCCTTCAGATATGGGAGTTTCACACACGTCTGGGTCCCTAAATGCCCCTCTTCTCCTTGAAGCTCCACGTAGTTGACAAAGCATGTGACTACACCAAGGACCAAGGGTCTTGGTTTTTTTCTTCCTTCTGCACCTGGGATCCCAAAATGTGTTTCTATTTCCCAACAGCCTTTGCGGGAGACATCACCTTCCAGGAAACCTCTGGTCCACATCACCTCACTATCCCCCAGGAGGTCGATGTTTCTATCTCTCACCTCCTCACAGGCTTGCCCCCACCACCCACTTTGTACTGTATACTGACAATTTCTAGGACAGACTTAGATACAACTGGCTCTCTAGCATTGGTTGAATGAATAAATGGCTATCCAGGTACATATGTATAACATGTATCTAAAAAAGATCCCCCAGCCCCGCCGGTGTGGCTCAGTGGTTGAGCGTCAACCTATAAACCTAGAGGTCACAGTTCCATTCCAGGTCAGGGCACAAGCCCAGGTTGCGGGCTCAATCCCCAGTAGGGGGCGTGCAGGAGGCAGCCGATTGATGATTCTCTCTCATCGATGTTTCTATCTTTCTCTCCCTCTCCCTCCCTCTCTGAAATCGATAAAAATGTATTTTTTTTAAAATTGTTTAAATTAAAAAAGTAGAAGTGATTCCCTAACATCGCAATTGCCCGACCTGACGGTTACATCCATTTGAAGTCCGATGGTTTCTGATGAATTCTCCTCTGAAACGGCGAGGCCCGTTTACAGCCCTGCAGTGCATGAAAACATTGTTTCTCTACCGCTTAATGAGCCTGGTGCATTGCTACCTGGAGTAATTTCTGCCAATCTAATAGCCGAAGAAATCTTACTTCGCGTTAAATTGCATTTTCTAGGTTACTTGCGGGTTGAGCATATCTCGTATCTTTGCTGAACGCCATTTGTATTTCTTAAGGCCACTGTGATGATGAGGCAGGCTTCCCGAACTCCAGACCCACCCTCTGGTCCCCGGGACAGGCTTCAACGTAAGCGCCACATGGAACAGAGAGGACGCGGGCTAATTCTCTCCTGCTTTCTCTACGTTTGTCTCATGGATGCTGTTCTTACCTGGCCCTGGGCAGGAAACTGGGGAAGTGACTATTTTTAGTCGCTTTTAGGTCATACAAACAGTATGGATATAGATGCACAGACAGGATGCAAACTGTGTTGACCTAGATAATAGGGTAGTATGCAGATAGTCCAGACCTAGAAAGTGTCCTTCCTCATATTTTTAAAATATATTTTCTATTGATTTCAGAGAAGAAGAGAGAGAAACATCAATGATGAGAGAGAATCATTGACCGGCTGCTTCCTGCACGCCTCCTACTCATTTGATCATCAAAACTCTATGCCTGACTTAGAATCTGAGCCCATCCACTCCCAGTTTTCGCTGCTGAGGGAGTCCGAGTGTCTGGTTTTCGCTCCTCCCTCCCCCAATTTTATGAACTATAGTCTCTGGCCCCTGGGGGTGGAGCTGAGAGGGGCAGAGGTAAGGAGGAGGGACAAAAAGTCCCTGATGGATGGATCCTGCAGTGAGATGGGCAGGGACTGAGAACCGGCTCCCATGGGCTGCAGGTGCTCCTGGCCCTCTCACCCCCTGAAACGCGTAAATGCGGGGACCCTGCATCGGCTCAATTCCACTCCCAGAACGTTCATGGAAGGCCCTGGAACAGCATCCCACAACCAGTTTCCAGAATAGGATCTGATGCTGATCACGTGGGTCCTGACACCTGCTGGGTGAGCAAACACCCCAATGTGACAGCCAAACCCACCTCTCAACCCCGACCTTCTCCTGTGGGGGTCGCACAACTGTCACCTCTAAACACAGGACACTGAGCGGCCCCTCTTGATCTCTTGATCTCTAGCCCGAAACATGTGCTTACTCACCACAGGGATAGGAAAGGGTTTCAGCTTAGCGATGGTGCCCGTCATATGTCCCCTTCACACCCCCCTGCAGTCCTGCCCCAACCCCAATCCTGCAGGGATGCGGGTGAGGACTGAGCTGTGCCCTCTTCCCGTTTCATGTCTCCAGTAACGACTCCCCTCTCCTATCTCGGTGCTGCGTTTGAACCTCCGTGTTAACAGGACGTGCCACACACCGACTCCCTGGGCGGAATCTGTCTTTCTCGATGCATTTCTGTCAGCAGACATGTTAAAATTCCTACACAAACTCTCCCACATTTCCCTGGGGGTCGCTGGTTCAAGGACAGCATCCCCACCCCAAAATAATGCCAACCTCCGAGACCCTTTTGTTCTAAACTTCTTTCCTGATTATTCTGTTTATAGCTTACTATTGACTCCATCTGGAATTTATATGATGTATTTTGCAATACATTTCATCTAATTTTATTTTTCCCCCAAATGAAAGCCAGTTGGAGTTGTAATGGCCACACTTTTCCCCACGGGTGAGAAATGCTGTCTTTTTCTCATCTAGTAGGAGTCAAACCTGGTCGAACTGGTTTTATTTCTCTCTCTCTCTCTCTCTTTTTAAAGTATTTTTATTGACTTCAGAGAAGAAGGGAGGGGGAGGGAGAGATAGGAACATCAATGATGAGAGAGAACCATTGACCAGCTGCCTCCTACACACCCCCTACTGGGGATTGAGCCTACAACCCAGGCTTGTGCCCTGACCAGGAATCAAACTGTGACCTCCTGGTTCACAGGTCGATGCTCAACCGCTGAGCCACGCCTCACCGTGGAGCTGCTTTGTTTCTTAGTTAGTGGTGACCAACCTCTGTCCACAAGGCCAAGTTTAGTCTCTGCTCCGAGCACCTCTCTGGGCTGCGTTCCACTAATTTGACAGAATAGGCACCTCAGTATCACAGCTCCTACGTACTTCCTGTTCCACACTCTACACTAAACAGTAGGTGATATAGACAGAGCCTTTGGCAAACTATAAAACCATTTACACGTTTGTATACTATTATTTCTAACCTTTTATTTTAAAAATACATTTTAAAAATCCCGAATGAACGGTCATTGTCAAACACAGAGCTAACTAGGCAAGTCTCAGGTCTATTTCCAAACTCTGTACTTAGTGGGATGAAAATTGTCCACTGCAAATCGCTCCTTGTAAAATCCGTTTATGCAGGAGAATTATATATGACCTTCTATTTCATCCCAGCAATATACAGTTTAATAAATGTCAACTTGGGAGTCCTCTGACATTATATCTGTATATGGTTTGAAACAGCAAAAGACAGAAAACGCATTTTAACACGTTTGTCTCAGATTCAGCAAGTCTGCTGAGCTGGGATAATGGAGCCAAGTGATGAGATGACACAAATATTGTTACAGTTGCAATAAACCGATTGTTTTCCCCGGGGGAGGGAGACACAGGGGCTGGCAGATATCAGGAAATTTTGTTTCTGTCAGGTTCATTCTGCAGGCAGCGTTTACACGGTTTCATGTTTTAAAATACGATGCAGGATGAATGCACTGAGCAGTTCTCGCCAAGCCCAGGAGTTACACAGTGGAGCAGCTGATTCCTTTGGTGAGTGCCGTGGTCGGCAAACTGCGGCTCGAGAGCCACATGCGGCTCTTTGGCCCCTTGAGTGTGGCTCTTCCACAAAATACCACGGCCTGGGCGAGTCTATTTTGAAGAAGTGGCGTTAGAAGAAGTTTAAGTTTAAAAAATTTGGCTCTCAAAAGAAATTTCAATTGTTGTCCTATTGATATTTGGCTCTGTTGACTAATGAGTTTGCCGACCACTGGGTGAGCGGCTCTCGGTGAAACTGCTTGGATACAAACACGACGAGGGTACCGCCAGTGCCGTCAACCACACGTGTTTCCAATAACAATGGACAGGGATGAGGCCGTCATTGAAAACCACATAGCAATCTGCCACCTAGAATGGAGCTGGAGGTCAGGCGTGGCAGATGAAAACGGAAGTCCCTTGACCATGTGCGTGACTTACCCTGTGGTCTGGGGAGCAGTTTATTTGACCGTTTCTGACGAGCATGTCTACAGGATCACTCTGAGTGCCCATCGGTGAAACGATTCAGGAGGAGTAGGAGTGGAATAATTAAGGGGAATAATTAAGAAGCGTTTCCATTAGCCTCGGAGTGGCAGCACGGTAGCTTTGAAGAATGTGGCGGTAGCTAAGATCTTATTTTTTAAACAAACACAGGCATGCCACACCCAGTGACGTGCTTGGATGTGGAGGCTGAGGGGCAGGAGGAGGAACCCGCCCCTAGTTGCTGGCTTCAGGAATCAGGGGGACGCAATGGCCAGGTGCAGGGACTGGGGTGAGGGGCAGTCAAGGGAGATATGAGTCTGAAATTCCAGAACGACGAGGCTGGAGGTACCTATTTGGAGTCATCGCTCTGTAGATCGTGTTATTACATTTGCCTGATCTTTGCTTTCTTCATCGGTATTGATCGTCAGGATCCATAAAAAAAGTTGAAAAGGTCAAGGTACTATTTAGTACAAGGTTTCTCAGAGTCTGGTCCTTCAAACAGTCAAATCAGAATCACCTCGGTGTTTGCATATAAGTCAGCTTGATGCCCAAAGCCAGGTACTCCGAAGGCACGTGGTGCGCGATAGGGCACAGGATCTGCGCCCTGGACCAGCTCCCTGGACGCAGAGGCCCAGCAGGCTTTGCAGCTCGGCCTCCATGTTGCCATGGCATCCCGAGCCTTCAGAAGGGCCGTAGCCAATCACATCAGGTTGCCTGTGATGGACAACCAATCACAGCAGGTTGCCTGTGTTGGCCGACCAATCACAGCACGCTGTCTGTGTGGGCCCAGCTCAGGTGTCCTGGGGGTTGCAGTGGAAGAACGTGGACGCATCTTCCCTAGTATTTAGTTTCTTCTTCTTCATCATCATCATCATCATCATCATCATCATCATCATCATCATCATCGCTGTTTATTTCAAGCCCCTGTAATACCATGCTGACCGTATTTTGTTTCACCTAAGGCCAGGGAATACTGTGGTTCTCAGGCCGGCACACACAGAGGAACCCTGTGATCAGTTCCGACCAGAGCTTGGGCTCCAACCTTTATTGTCTGCAGGCTCCTCGGGTTCCTCTGGAATCAGATCCCTCAGGGACTCAGCAAAGACCCTGCTGCGAGCCGCTCTCCCAGGAGGCTCCTGCCCCCCTCCCTCCAGCCCCCCAACGCTGAAGCTGCTCTTAGACGGACGCATCCATGCGGTGCTAGACTTCCATTACCTATGGCTCCATCTGCCTCCTCTTCTTTATGTTTAAAGAAAGACACTAATGAGAGTAAACAGCTGGGTTCTACATTCCACTTCTGAACATTAACAAAAATTTAATTTTATATGGTTTCTTGGGAACCTTATTATATTCTCAAGAAAAGAAACTCTCATCCTATTCATCTTTAAGTATATTTTCCCCAAATGTGCAGATGCGGAAAGACCTTCTCAAGTGAAAAGCCCCCAGGAAAACACTCCAGCACTCCACAGTAAGTCGCTGCTCTCGCTGCCCTGTGCACAGCGTTGGGTCATTCTAGTTCTAACTATGATAATTCTGAAAACACGGGGAATCCAAACAGATCATCGAAAGAAGAAGGTAGGTGCAAAGATAGAAATGAGCTTCTTGATATAAACGAGATTATACTTGACTATCATTATTAATTAGTTCTTTTTTAGGTACAGCACCATTTTTAAAGCTCAGACATATCCATTAGCTATTTGTTTCTGGAAATAAGTAAGAGAGGTCATTATCACTTCCATTTTACAACCAATGCCCTATGTAAAGAAGTGACTTGCCTGAAGTTGTGCAGTAAGTGCTGACATATATTGATTTCAGAGAGGAAAGAAGAGGGAAAGGGAGAGAGAAACATCACTGATGAAAGAGAATCATTGATAGCTGCCTCCTGCACGCCCCCCACCAGGATTGCACCCTCAACGCTCAACCACTGAGCCACACCAGCTGGGCTAAAAGCACATCTTGATTTTACAGTTGGACAGCAGAGAGGGCGTACCAGAACCAGAACGTGGTTAAAAACAATTATGATTACCAGGGAACAAAGGCTGTCAGATATCACTGATGGGGGCTTAAATATTCGGGATGCTCACACTCCACAAATGGTAGGAACACCGAAAGCAAGACGAGGCTGAAACAATACTGCCACCCCACGGTCCCGCTGGGTCTGGCACCCCACTTGAGAAGTGAAAACAGTTTAAGAGAAGATAGTTAGGTTGCCCTGGACCACCCGGTACCTTAAGGTGAAATTCACAAGTGCTCTAGGGATCTCATGTGGGTATTTGTCGTTGGTGGGAAATAATGTTTGAAAGACAGGAACCATCACCAAAATGCTTACTTATTATTATTATTATTATTTTTAAGCCTACAGCACTGGTATTCCCAGGCAGTCTCCCATACAAGTACTAACCAGGCCCGACCCTGTTTAGCTTCCGAGATCAGACGAAATCAGGCGCAGAATGCTTACTTTTAATACTTGGTCATTGTCACACGTGAGACATTGTCCCACTGATATAAATATGTATAACCCTATATCTATATCTGTCCATATCTATATATAGAGAGTTATGTCTATGTCTATATCTGTATGTCTAAATCTATGTCCTCTTTCCCTTAAAGTTTAATGAGTGGCAACATTTATAATTCCTAGAACGTGTTCACTTCCACTGTGCGATTGCTTAGAGTCTGAAAAAGAATAGAGTGCATTTCCTTTTGAAAAGCTTAGCGCTCAATAAAGTGGGGACAGATATTCTATTTCAGTCCTGTCTCCAGTAGAATGGTCCGGAACGAGATCTGTGTCCGCCCTGGCCTGGCTGCGGGCATGCCTTTCATTACAGTGTCAGTGTGATTTGAAGAGACTGGGGACATGGATTGTTATTATTGGGCACAGAAGTTCAAAGGACATACAATCGGATCTGTCGACGATGATTCCGTTTGAAGTCCCCAAGCCGGCTGCTTTCTTCATCTTTATAACAGCATCTTCAGGTCTTTGTTCTTGGTGATTTTTCTTTATTAAATGGTTGATGAAAACAGAAAGCCACCCGTGTCCTCATCCCAGGGTCTGCTGGCCCAGGGACACGGCGATCTGCGCGTGGAAAACTCACTGGCTTTTCGTAATTACTGAGGCTACGGAGGGTGTGATGGCAACAGTGTCCCGGGAGCCTCGTGTGACGGCCCCCCGGGAAGGAGCTGCGGCTGGTGGGCTGGTTCTCATTTTACAAAAATTCCCATAGTGCAGTTCAGCTTCAATTCTAATGGGAGATAATAATACATGGAAGTTTTATATGGATTGTATTTTAGTTGATTTTAAGTAGCGTCTCATCGAGAGCAAAAAATAAGGTGGATAAAAATATCTGCTTGTCAATTTTTTACTGACATTCACATTTTGGTTCTGCAGCACTGCATTTAAAAAGCGAAAAATGCAGTTGCTTTTCAGCACGAATGCCCTCAGATTTAAAACGTCCTTTTTCTCCTTGAGGAGTGATCGTTCTGGCTGCGTCCTTTACTCTGTCTGGTGAAGTGCGCCTTATTTTCTAAAACGGTGAATCGCTGCAGAAACACAGACCATGATCTTTTTATTCCTCACCCAAGGACATGCTTATTGATTTTTCAGAGAGAGGAAGAGGGAGAGAGAGAGAGAAAGAAACATCAATCGGTCGCCTCCCGTCTGTGTCCTGACAGGGAATCGAACCGAAACCTTTTGGTATAGAGGATGACGCTGCAAACAACTGAGCCACACTGGCTCTGCATGATTTTTTAAAAATTTCATTTACAAAGGACTCTCAATTTTATATTTATATATATAATGTATATAATATGTATATATTATATTTATATATTTTTATATATAAATATGATTCAGAGAGGAAGGGAGAGGGATAGAGAGAAATATCAATGATAGAAATCACTGATCAGCTGCTTCTTGCACGCCCCCTAGAGGGGACTGAGCCCGAAACCCGGGCATGTGCCCTGGCCAGGATTTGAATCATTACCTCCTGGTTCATAAGTGGAGCCTCAACCACTGAGCCACAGCGGCCGTGCAAGAATGTGATTTTTAAAGCAACTTTTATGTTTGCTTTACTGGTCCTTTATCAGGTATGAACAAAAACGCCCACTAGAGGTCGCAGCAGGCTGGGAGATTTCCGATCCTGCAGTGGGATGGTATTTATTAAATATTCGGTCCTTGCGTGCTTCTGAGAGCTGAGGAACCTCTGCTGCCTCTGACAGGGGAGGGAGCCACACCGGGCACCGACTTTATTACACGGGAGAATGGGAGCTTCGCCTGTTCTCTGGACAAGCTTTCCTGCTTCTGGGTGAGGCTGGAGACCAGGCAGCCCCGTGAAGACAGAGGCCTCGTGCGGGCACACCTTCCCGAACCCCAGTAGACTATCGACAGAACAGTGAGCACCACAGGAGCCCCAGCCCTGCTGCCATCCAACCACAGAAATGTAGAAAGACTGTACCTCAAAGCAAGAACTTGCGTAGGCAGACTCGGAGACAAGCTTTTGATCTTCAGATACAGTAACTTTAGCCATTATGTCACATGCATTTCCAGGAGCACGCCCAAGGCGTGGTGTGCACACTCAGCTGGTCACGATGTGGGATTTCACATGACGAGCCGTGTGTGTGCAGATAAAGCAGTGCTTGAGAGTGTTTCCAGCGAGAACACTATGCTGTCCTTCACCGTGTGCGTCTCAGGACATGGAATTAAAATGCCAGTCCTGTAACCCTCGCCCAGCCGTCATGTCCGCCCCGGTGCCAGGCAGAATGGAGGTGACCACTGACGGGGCATGCTGCGCTCACTGCCCGTGCTGAGGGCGGTCACCCCGGGTGCGCACGAATCCTCAGAAGTCAGATGCATCCTTTGATGTGGCCCAAAGAAACCCGCAAACCAAGTGCAGAACAAAAGGTCCTCGTGAAGGGAGTGATCCAGAAACCGCATCGGGAAAGTGGACGAGAAAACATCAATGAAACCACTGCCTTGCCGCTGGGGCCAGACCAGATGCTCTGCCTTGACATCCACGACGGCATTTCCCCCACTTTCCCATCGCTTTTGATAATCCCCTGTGCACACACTTGTTGGGAACATGGGGATCATCTCTCTGAAACCCAATCAGCCACCTTCGGGTGAGCGGGGAACGGAGAGGAGAGGGAAGCGCCCTGGGGGACTTCATCAGCCACGGCATTCATGCTGAAGCCCTCGCGCTGGTTCCCGGAGAAGGGAAATCACAGGGGACCGAGAGCCCCGTTTTCTCTCAAAGCCACAGGAAGCTTGCTTCCATCCTGCCTCTAACAGGGACAGCCCACACCCCCTTCAGGGGGCTCCTCCTCACTGCCCCACAATGAGGTCCTGGGGAGTCCCCGGCACCACTCAGACACAAGGTCAAATCTGCCCCAGGTGGATGCCAGCCCCCGCGCCGGTTTTTGTGTCTCTGGCCAAGGCCGGACTCAGTGGGACCTCACCTGGCAATCATGGCTAATCAGGGCGCCTCCTTCCCACGCAACCGATATTTCAGCACGAGCCAGAAAGGTAAGCTTGTACACTAGCACGGATATTTAGACCCGGAGCCCCACTGGTGTTTCCTAGTGGTGAGAGCGTGGCCCCCAAGCGGGAAGGGTTTGGAGTTTGATTCCCAATCAAGGGCGTGTTGCAGGTTTGATCCCTAATCAAGGGCGTGTTGCAGGTTTGATCCCTGGCCCCAGTTGGGGTGAGTGCGGGAGGCAGCCAATCAATGTGCCTCTCTCACATCCATGTTCTTTCTTTCTCTCTCTCTCTCTCTCTCTCTCTCTCTCTCTCTCTCTCTCTCTCTCTCTTCCTCCCCCTCTTTCTTTCTCCTCCCCTGCCACACTCTCTAAAAACATCAATGGGGAAAAAATGTCTTCAGATGAGGATTAACAACAACAAAAGAATATCTTGACCCTGAGATAGGTCATAACCCCTGTGATCAGTCGAGTCCAGGCTATTCGTTTAGGTCCCTTTGACCTGTGAGGCTATGTTGGCGAAGAGCACAGATGTAATGCACTGATAAGAGAGGTGTACTTGGGAGGACCCATTAAAGGACCCACCTTCAGAGCACAGAGGAAGAACAGTATGAAGTCAAGCGGCACAGCCCTTTCAGCACAATCTACACTCACCGTTGCCAGAAAGAAGATTTTAAAAGATCAAGTGGTTGTGTTTACTCAAGGGGTCAGGGTAGGGACCCCACAGGAAGGGGCTGGAAGCTCTAAGACAAGATGCTCCCACCTGACACTCTAGCCCAGTGGTCGGCAAACTCATTAGTCAACAGAGCCAAATATCAACAGTACAACGATTGAAATTTCTTTTGAGAGCCACATTTTTTAAACATAAACTTCTTCTAACGCCACTTCTTCAAAATAGACTCGCCCAGGCCGTGGTATTTGGTGGAAGAGCCACACTCAAGGGGCCAAAGAGCCGCATGTGGCTCGCGAGCCGCGGTTTGCTGACCACGGCTCTAGAGCATTAATCTCCACTCCATCCTCCCCCCTCTCCAAGGAGCCCATCCCTTTGCTGAATCTCCCACCCAAACCAAAGGCAGCACAAAGCCATTTTAAAGGGAAACCACCAATCCTGCAACAAAGGCAGGATTTCATGAAGTTAACGAGAGTGATATTGGAGAATTTCTTTCAACCTCAGGACGTTTACACACAGGATTTTAGCCCTCAGAGCGGCGCGTGATTAAGCGTGCAGTCCTTGTCGGAGACAGTGACACGGTCAGCACTCACGGGGAAATGGCTTAAGTTTGAGACGACGCACAGGAAGCGCCAGAGCCCCTGGCTGAGTCTGAAATATAATGTCTGTGTCATTTGCTGTGAAACTCAAAAGTGGGGGATGCTCTCTCACACCATCAGAAAATTTTCTTGCAAATAACGTTCCAGGAAAAGATAAATATAACTCCCATCTTCCTTCTTTTAGGCGTCAGCCTTCCCTAGCCATTTCCACCCACACTTTGAAAATTAAACACCAAAATATAACATGAAAACACTGAGAATATAAAACAAGCATTTATATATAAAACAAAACATGTAAATAGGATACCTATGAAATAAACTATATAAAGCAAAATGAGCATTTTCAGGAAGTTCCCTTCCTTGTCACATGTTCCTAGGACACATTCCTCCCCCCTCAAGGAGCCGCCTGGCCCTGCCTTCCTTGGTCCTGAAGACTCTCCTAAGCTGAGTTCCACTTTCTTTCTTTCTTTTTTAAGAATTTGAGAGCTGTTTTTTTTAACATATTTTATTGAATTTTCAGAGAGGAAGGGAGAGGGACAGAGAGTCAGAAACATCGATGAGAGAGAAACATCGATCAGGTGCCTCCTGCACATCTCCTACTGGGGATGTGCCCGCAACCAAGGTGCATGCCCCTGACCGGAATCGAACCTGGGACCTTTCAGTCCGCAGGCTGACGCTCTATCCACTGAGCCAAACTGGTTAGGGCCGAGTTTCACTTTCTATGTCCCTGAAAGTGTATCTCCACCTTCTGCGTGGTCTCCTCCACCTACACCCACTGGTTAAAAGTGGGGCTTCCCGGAGGTTCACGCATTTGCACAAAATATACTAATTTTATTTATTTTTAAAAAATATATTTTATTGATTTTTTACAGAGAGGAAGAGAGAGGGATAGAGAGTTAGAAACATCGATGAGAGAGAATCATTGATAAGCGGCCTCCTGCACACCCCCTACTGGGGATGTGCCCGCAACCAAGGTACATGCCCTTGACCGGAATTGAACCTGGGACCTTTCAGTCAACAGGCCGACGCTCTATCCACTGAGCCAAACTGGTTTTGGCAATTTTATTTATTTTTAAAATATATTTTTTATTATTGATTTCAGAGAGGAAGGGAGAAGGGGAGACAGATAGAAACATCAATGATGAAAGAGAATCATTGTTAGGCTGCCTCCTGCACGCCCCCTAATGGGGATTGAGCCCACAACCTGGGCCTGTGCCCTGACGGGGAATCAAATCGTGACCTCCTGGTTCATAGGTCGATGCTCAACCACCGAGCCATGCCGGCCGGGCCACAATATACTAACTTTATTGTCCACTGGGTTACAAAGGGAAAGGAGAAGCGGACGTAGCCAGTGGTGACCACGGACATGGTGCTGCCGCGGCGCTCTGTCATTAGGTTTGTGCACAGTCCTGGGTGACCACACCAGCTGCGATGTGGTCCCAGGTCTAACACACGGTGCACGCTCTTCTCACGGACACCAGTCCCTGCCCAGCCAGCGAGCAGGTGGCCTCCGGACCCCCGTGACCTCCATCTGCATTCCCAGTCTCAACACTCCGTCTAGGGACCCGACTTGCCACCTGGACATACACAGACTCTCTCCTGCCTCACATTGAACACGTTCAACCCGCTCCACCAGCCTGTGAGCAGTTTCCCCCTTTTGTCTGAATCATCTTCTTCGTGTTTTCAATCTTGGGATGAACACGGCCGTGCCAGTGTTTGGACCTCGGACCTCCAACTGTGAACCCCTAACAGGTCTTCCACCTCCTGTCCCTCCTTCCCTCTCATATCCTGCCACACACAGAGAGCATCCTCTCCATTGGTGCTTTCCACAAGAGGCCGTGCCCCTCAGCTGTCTTTGGCTACTTCAGATAACAAACAGCAATTCGCAGTAATTGCTGAACCTACAGGAAGTGACTCACTACAAGTTTGCTGTATACGCGAAAGTTCCCAAGGGAACATCATATTTAAATTGAGGTCAGATTCAGAGTTCAGAGGGAGAGAAACTGGCTCATTTGTTTTCCTAAATATGTCCATTAATCTCTTCCGTTTTGAAATTCCAAACATGTAAAGGAGCTCCCAGGGAGACAGCGGTCTCACCCCCTTCACCTCCACAGCAAACAGCACGCCAGGCACTGCGGCACCGCATGAGGATTCACTATGTAGAATGACTAGGTGCCTGGCCCCAAACTCCCCAAGGCGTACGTTCTTGAATAGGATCTTTCTAACAGGCAGCCTCTCTGTAGGCTTTAAACAGTGATTTTCTTGAAGAGAAAAACTTAATTCCAACCCTTTGGAAATATTAAATTAGATTTGTTAAATGAAGATGCATGGGTGTTTTTTTTTAAATGTTGAATCAAAACTTTATGCATGAGTATCACCTAATGCAGGCAAGTTGAGGTTGTTAGAAGGAACATAAAGGTGGAAGAATCCCCTTCTTCATGAACACGCCTGTGCCAATTCGTTCAGTCAGAAAATGAGGAGGAGGAGGAGGAGGAAGAGGAGAAAGAGGACGGAAGGGTGGAGGAGGAGGAAATGGATGGATGGGTGGATGAATGGTAGGTGGGTAGATAGATGAATGGATGGATGGGTGGATGAATGGTAAGTGGGTAGGTAGATAAATGGATGGATGGGTGGATGGGTGGGTAAGTGGATGGCTGGGTAGTTGAGTGGGTAGGCAGGTAGGTAAATGGACAGATGGGTGGGTGAATGGATGGGTGGATAGTGGGTGGGTAGGTGGGTGGGTGCGTGAATAGATAATATTTATTTCACATTTACTATGTGCTAGGTTTAATGCTTTACATTTTACCCACATTATTTAATTTAATTCTCATAACAACTCTCCAACGGTGAGGTCATTATCCTCTCATCAAATCGGAGGTTTAGAGGGGTTAAGCCTCATACACAAGACAACAGAGCTAGCAAACGACACGGGAAGGCAGGTTCCTGACTCAGCCTCTGGATGTGTCTTTGGATGAGCCCCGCACAGGCTGAAGCAGGAGAGTGTCCGCTTGCACAGACCAGGAGAGAGAAGCTTAACCCCTTCCATGCTGGTCTTCTAGCTTCCTGCTAAGAACATTCCTTAAAATAATAATTTCAAACGTACTGAGATGAGAGCACAATGCAGTCTACGTGGAACTGTCATTAATTTCAGGTCAGCATGGTCCAGAGGAAAAAAGACAGCCAGAAGTCTCTCACTGTCTGACTGACAGCACCCCCCACTGTTCGGTGAGCTAAGTAGGGTCAGCAGGTCAGCACAGGTGTCAGGATGAGAGAGGAGGGGGATGCTGCCACTGCGTGGGAAGGCGCCTGCCAGGCGGATAGTAAAGAGGTTGTGGTCTGTGCATAGTGTGGGCCACTGCCTGCCCCTGGCGGCCGCCCTCTACCAAGAAATGACTCAGAGTCAAGTCCTTTCTGGAGTAATCTCTTGAACTGGCATTTCTTAGGCTCATTTGCTTCTGTGCCTCCACGGTTAGTTGAATGTTATATCCTCTTTCAACAACAATAAAGCCAGGCACCCTCACGGCTCTGAAATGAATTCAACAACCAAACGCTTGAACAAGCACCACTTACGAGAAGTAACGGGAATCGTTAATTTGGCAATGAGCGAAACGGGGACGTTACTGCAGCCGCTCCTTCAATGAACCTCGAGCTCCATCCGAGGGAGAGTGTAAATGGCCGCGTGGTTTGCATTTCAAGTGCAGCCCGAAATCTCAGCCTGAGACGCTGTGAACCCGAGGGCTTTGCTGGGGGACGGAAGCACCCCTAGTCCTGGCAGGAGAGCACAGTCGGGGCTTTCCGCCACCCGTGCAGATATTTGCTGTTTACGTGTCCAGGGAGGTCAGACTCACACTTTAAAGGTGTGTAAGCCAGAACGGTGTGACGGAACCGCCAGGCATCAGACACGGAGCCAGCTGCAGAGGGTCGTCCCGATGGCCATGCACATTCCAGGGGGACCCCCCGGAGCAGGACAAGGCAGCACTCCCACTGGTTCTCTTGTGCAGCAGCGGCTGTGAGGGCCATAAACGGGGAGCCCGCAGACATAGTTAAAGACTTTCCTTGGTCTATACCAGTGGTTGGCAAACTCATCAGTCAACAGAGCCAAATATCAACAGTACAACGATTGAAATTTCTTTTGAGAGCCAATTTTTTTAAACTTAAACTTCTTCTAACGCCACTTCTTTAAAAGAGACTCGCCCAGGCCGTGGTATTTTGTGGAAGAGCCGCACTCAAGGGGCCAAAGAGCTGCATGTGGCTCGCGAGCCGCAGTTTGCTGACCATGGGTCTATACAATGTTTTGGTAACTTTAAATTTTGCCAATGTTAAAAAAAAATATCAAGATATTTCAAATAAAGTTCTGCAATTCCAGGTTCTCTTCACAAGTCCAATGGCACTGGGCACACTGCCCGCCCCTCAGGCGGTGGGGGCCCGAGTTTGAGTGACAGCCGTCACCCATGCAGTAGGATCCTGTGCCACCCTGAGGCCAGAGTCCAGACCACACCCTCAGAGGCGGGATCAGATCTATGTCAGTCCTCAAGCCTATCTGCAGAACCCTGGGAAAAACAGAAATGAGGGTTCAAGACCTTTGACTAAGGGATGAGAGAACCAGAAAAGGAAAAGTTTGACTCCTCCACCCAAACTTGAACTTAAATTTCTTTAACTGAGACAGAAAACATGGCCATGTTTCTGTTTCCCTGGTGACCTGCTGACCTGTCAGTGTAATATCGGCCAGGTCACAGGAGGTTTCTCAGGCCACAGCGATCTGTCCAAGATCAGCAGTAAGTGGTGGGCTGAACTGGAAGGAAACCTCTGGGATTTCAATACAGCAATTGGATTCTGAGGCCCAGATCGTCCCAAACAACTCCTTTGATTGACACCTCAAATAACAGACTGACCGCTGGGCCAAAGCCATCAGCGCAACCCCACTGTTGGGTTCATCCAAGATACAGATGTAGCTGCTTGGTCTTTTCCGAGGACATTAGCCGTAATCCATATAAATCACTTCCACAAAAATATGTCTTGTACGATGAAATGTTTACCGAGCTTCTCTTAAAATCCAACAGCAATAACATGAAGAAAAACAAGATCCCCAAAGGCAACAGGGTGACTGGAAAATAAGGAATGCAAAGGCGAGTCTTTTCCTTGAGGTTATATTGTGTGTCATGGGGGCGGATGAGCAAGCCCTGCACGTTGTATGGAAAGTTCTCTATACAAACTGGGCATTTTGATTGGCTACCACTATATCTTAGTAAAAGATGAAATCCTAAAAATACCTAGGAAAACATCACCTTAACTTCACCCCCGTACACAAAGAACAGCTTCAGATTGGCACAAAATAAAAACAATTAAAATGGGTAGGTATAGGAAGTTTTTTGTTTTTGAAGGAAGAAAATTTTTGTGATGAGTTTCAGCATGATTATCAGGAAAATTTGACAAAATACATGTATAATGAGAAAAAGTACATTATGTTGCCCACGAATGAAGCGTTCACTCACTAAACGTACTGCTTTAGAAAAAAATAGTAGTTCTCATAAACATGCATCGCAGTGTATGTTGACACAGGCTATTTTTTTCAATCCCAGTTGACAATGAATATTGTTTTACGTTAGTTTCAGGCGACAGCACAGCGGTTAGCAGCCATAGGATGCACCCGGTAACCCCCCGAATGTCAAGCCCCCACCCGGCACCGTACACACAGACTCACTCTTCCTGACCCCTTAGGAGCTTTCTTTGACCCTGTCTACCTAACACCACATGTCAAAATTAAAACCAAGATAAAAATGTAAATTCATTTTTTAATATTTGGAAATGCTTTCATTATTATTATCATCATCATCATCATCATTATCATTATTTGCTGGTATCTGGCAACCTGTAAAAGTTGTCGAAAGGAATCCCAAAAGCAAATTCGGGGAAAGTCTGGAGAGAAGGTCATAGCCTCAGGTCATCAGCTTCTCACTGCCACCAGGGAGGGCGGCTTCCCCTTAATATAAAATCCCGCTCCTTCGGCAGAAATGAGCTGTCATCTGTGAGCGAGCGATGGGTAAGCTCTGAGGGACCACTGCCCTCCCTCCTTTGACAGTGTTGTTTGTGTGTCTGTTAGTTCAGGTCTGGCCTAAAATGTTAGACACGAGAAACACAACCACCAACAGAAAGTTGAGAAAGATGTTCTAGAACTAAGTGAGTGACTGAGCTCCACAGACTGAAAGTCTCTCGGACCCTGATGAAAACACCTACGAGCTGCAGATGCACGAAAGAAAACACTCTTGGCCACTGGGGTCACGTTCAACCCGACAGACCCCAAAAAGGCCCGGAGTCACCATTCACAGTTTCATCTGTAATTTTTTTAAGTATTGTACAAAGAAAATTCCAGAGACAGTAGCAGCCTAGAGCCCTGACTATACCCCGGGTCTGTACCTCAGAGTAGCACACTGGCCCCTGAGAGAACCTCGGTACTAACCAGGGTCAAGAACATCGAGGGAGGACATCGCCTCTGCCTTCTCCAGGCTAACAGCGCTCGAGGTCTGGCGAGGGGTTTGGAGTGAGCGCTCAGCAGCTGCAGAGCTCTCGAGGGGACTGGCACGCAGAAGTGCGTTGGAATCCTGGCATTGCTGAGGTTCTGTTACTACTTTTGCCACGGTGTGTCTACGTAAAATTAAGCAGAAGCAGAGAACAAACAAGGCACATACAAAACATCAATGATAAACCACGGAAAATATAAAATAAAATTCCTCCCTCTTAAAAAAGCACATCCTACCCTAGCCAGTTTGGCTCAGTGGATAGTGTTGGACCACAGATTGGTCCCAGTTTCAATTCCGGTCAAGGGCATGTACTTGGGTTGCAGGCTCAATCCCTGGCCCTAGGTTGGGGGCGTGCAGGAGGCAACCAACCAATGTGTGTATTTCACATTAATGTTTTCCGCCCTCTGTCTCCCCCTTCCCTTCCACTCTCTCTAAAAATCAATGGAAAAATATCTTGGGGTGAGGATTAACAACAAAAACGCAAGTCCTTTAACATCCAACTCCCTTGGTTGCTATAAAAAGGCCACTGTTTGTAAGAAACACCTAGATTAACATCTCCCTCAGCATTCGTTTGCGACTTCCACAAATACCAAAAACATACAAAAGAAACGGAAAGAAACGTATCTCTTCCGTCCTCATAATTTTGGCCACGGTGATTTTATTGAAGGACATTCCACTGTCTCAGGTTTCTTATCTGAACCATATAAATTTGCAAAAATTATTAAAATGGGGCCAATTCATAAAACAAACACTAGGCCTCGTTCATCACTTTCAGGATAGTCTCCCATGCTTTTCTGATTAATACTTTTATTAGAGGCATTCAATATAGATAATGCAAAATTAAATGGATTTTGCCAGAATACATTATGGCCATTAAAATAAATCAGACTATTAAATGGAGAGAGAAAAGTAAAATCTGAAAGAGAAATAGAACTCCATATAACTCATGACAGAGTCGATTAATCACGTTACCCCAATCTGAGACCTTCCCTGTGGAGGAAAGAGTGGGGGTCCCTGGGCTAGTTCGTCGCTATTGTCCCATTCTTGCAAGAGGCCTTGCTCCAAGGCGGGGTCAGCATGGGACACGAAGAGAGAATTTCCTTTGTTCTCGACTTTCCTTGACTCATTACCCCTGAGCGCTAGCCAGAGAAGGCAGAAAGAAGACACGGGCCCACGAGTAAGAACCGAAACAAATTCCGATACTCCTGAGAGGAGCCCTTGCCCCGAGTCGCTCTCTCTTCATTTCCACGCTCAACTTCTGGAAACCCCCTCCACTCTTCCATCGGACAGCACGGCCTTCCATTGCCAATGACCTTCATAACAAGCTAGAAACATTTACTGGGTTTTAATTACTGAGCTTCCCAAGTTTTTGGCCTTCATGATTTCCCCTTGAATAATAAAAAAAAAGGTGACAAGATGAACACTTTTCTGCAAGTACGACAGTGCATCCAATAGGAATTCGTAGAACTAGGATGAAGTTCGTTTTTACCAAATACCAAATGTGTGGTTGAAGCCTTTTTAATATTGCCTATGTTTTATGTCATTTCTGAAGTTTATTATCTATTGATGTAGTCTACCTCAGGGGTCCGTGAGAGTTGGGTGAATTTCAGGGAAAATGGGAACACGTCTCCTCCGATGTGGCTGGTGCAGGACTCACTGGATCCACAAGTTGTACTTCCCCTGTGCTACGGGATTTTGAGAGGGACGTGGGAAATAAAAACATACCCCTGCCCTCACAGCACTTGCAGGGAAGTTGGAAAGCAAGTGTGACATTTAATATATATAATCATCAATTTCAGAGAGAGGAAGGGAAAGGGAGAGAAACATCAATGAGAGAGAAACATTGATCAGCTGCCTCCTTCAAGCCCCCTACTGGGGACTGAGCCAGAAAACTGGGCATGTGCCCTTAACTGGAAATGGACCGGTGACCTCCTGGTGGGACAATGCTCAACCAACTGAGCCACAACAGCCAGGCAAGAGTAATATTTAAGGTATGTTTGGAAAGCATTAAAATATTCTTGGACTTTTGATGCAGTAGGAGTCGGGCAGGAAGGAGAAGAAGAAAGAGGAAGAGGAGGAGGAGGAGGAGGGGTGTTGGATTTTGATGAAGAAGGAGCAGGAGGAGACATTCCGGGCAGCTTCAAGACTCCAAGAAGATAAAGCGAGATCCCTAGAATAAATACAGAAGGAAGGAGAGATGGTTGGGAGGATGGCAGGGAGACCGAGGGAGCCCGCTGAGTGGACATTTTCAGGTCAGTTATCACACAGATGCAGCCTGCTGTTACTGTGAATCATATCATGAAGATGTAGCCTTCTGGGAAGCATTTAACACTTTTCATTCATTCATTCATTCACTCACTCACTCACTCACTCATGCAAATCATTTATTGGAAACTAGGTGACTGTGTTGTGTGTGCCAGGAGCCTTCTGGGTACTGGGAGCCAAGTGAGTGGGTGGGCCCAGGTCCCTCCCTCCAGGACCTCAGGTTCCGGGGGGGACAGGCCATAGGAAGCACTGGGCACGTGAAGCAGGATGACCGGAGGTGGTGACGGGCACGCTGAAGAAAGTGACAGAGCGACTGTGACCATAGAGTCTCTGCTGGTATTTTGAGACAAAGGAGAAATACCAAATTGGCATTTACATGTCACCAGAATGCTATCATCCAATAAAATTTGTTTTTATGGTCATGTATACAAATTGTGGAATTCTTTTTCTCTTGGACATATTTTTCTGTGATGAAGTACTTTTTATCACAGTTCAAAAATTCTAATATTTATTGACTAGTTTAGTATATGACCACAGTGCAGCCCAGCATGGCTGATTTTAAAGGGACTTTCTAACGTGAAGGGACAGGATCTCCCGGCATCCCGGACTCTGGCCCTGCGTGCCCCCCGCCGCTCTGTGCCACAGCCGCGGTGAGCCTAAGGCCTGGGGATGATAAATGAGGGGGAGCCTGCTTAAGGTCTTTGTAAAGTTTAATGAAAGATTTATCTCTTGAGGGTAATGTTCCCCCTTCTTTCACTGGAATGGGAGTTTGATAACCTCTCATTGTGCTTTTGATAAATTACACCTCACAGTCATAACTAAAATCACAAAGTGGAAAATTTTAAAAATAGCTAAGCAAGGCCCGGTTATCACCAAGTGGCTCAAACACGTGGTTCTGTAAAACTGAGTTGGCCGTTTGCAATAGTTTACTTATGAAGCTGAGGAAAACTGTGACACAGGCCCTGGCCCTGGGCCGCAGGGACGGGAGGGGCAGCTCAGAACTGCCGTCCAGGGGCAGTTCTAACCCACAGCCAAGCTCGCAACGAGAGCCGCCCACACTGTCCTTTAAGCCACGAAGGTCTAATTTCAAATGTGACATATGGGCTTGTATTCTTATCTACCAACTTGCATGACAATTGAAAAGAAAATTACCCAGCCCTATCAAAATAAAAGCAAAACATTCTTAAACTCTTTAAGGGATGTTTCTTACAAAATGAATCCACATTAGAGGTGAGAAATCAAATTAACACATGAACATATAAAGAGGAAATGAAAGTGCTTCTGACCCTCCCACTGTACCCCACCCCCTCTCACCTTGTTTCCCCGCATCTGGCCCCACTCACTCACACACACCTCCAGGCCCCCACCACACCCACCACATGTAACACACACCACACTCTCTGTGGTGGGTACAGGAGAGATTAAAACGTCAGTGCTAATATTTATAGATAATTCAACACATGTTTACCCTCATTAGAATATCCAATACGTATTTATATAAATATATAATTATGTAACATAATATACAGAAATACTGCCTGTATTATATAAAATACAAATGAAACGATGTAATTTGTAATAAAACACATACTTCGTGTAAATTATGTAATTTACATAATATATAATTTACTTATAATTTATGTATAATTACATATTTCAGTAATTAAATTACTACTGTGGTTTAGTATAAAATACTACATACACTATATAACCATTCACTTTTAAAAAAATATTTTTATTGATTTCAGAGAGGACGGAAGAGATAGAAACATCAATGAATGATAAGAGAGAATCATTGATTGACTGCCTCCTGCAGGCCCCCTACTGGGGGATCCAGCCCACAACCCGGGCATGTGCCCTTGACCTGGTATCAAACCAGTGACCTCTTGGTTCCTGGGTCAATGCTCAACCTCTGAGCCACACCGGCCGGGCTTTACGAAGCATTTTAAGAACAATCTGCGGCAGAATGGTTGGCTCCGCTCACCGTCTGGCGAACGTAGACAATGCTACAGCTCGCCAAGGCTGCCCTGCATGGAGGCAGGTGTCTGGGCTTGGGGAGAGGGGAGGTAGAGGAGGGAGGCGAGAGAGGGATGCCCAGCCTCTGAGCCACTGAGACCCAGGTCTGCCAGGTGCTGCTGGATGGGACGGTCCATCTCTTTGACTATCTCTAGGAATCACACAGGCCGGCTGGCCTGATTAATGACCAAAGAGCCAACTTCAGGAGAAATTATATGTTTTCCGCCAAGCAGTGGCTCTTGGTATTGATTCCGGAGGAACGAGTGAAGGAGTCAGGCTGGTTATCTGTTTTCCTTTCCTGCAATAACATGGACTCCTGGCTGTCTGGATGCAGTTCTGCTGATGGGCACTCTCAGAGGCCGCAGGGCTGCGCTCACCGTGGGAGCCAGGCTGCCCCTTGTTCTGTGTGGCCTGGAAACTAAGAATGAGTTTTATATTTTTATTTTTTTAATATGTTTTTATTGATTTTTTTTTTAGAGAGAGAGGAAGGGAGAGGGAGAGGGAAAAACATCAGTGATGACAGAGGAACACTGAACGGCTGCCTCCTGCACGCCCCCTACTGGGGATCAAACCCATAACCTGGAGCTCAAATCTCAGCCTGTAGACATGGGAGCAACTGCCCCCACCATTTACGGACACATGGGGGCGCTCTGGCAGAGTGTGACCAACAACATGTGGCCAGCAAAGCCCGGGGCTCACTCTGGCTTCCTTTATGGAGAGCGTTCACTGACTCCTGACACTGGAGAGCTTTCGCTGACTCCTGACACAGGATGCTCAACAAATGGCAGCTCAGGTAGGACGTCAAAATAGCTGAAGACAAAACGAACGGTGATCAAAGTGGAGGAATGAAACGGCGGGGGCGGGGGGGGGGGGGGGGGGGACCCTGAAGGCAGCGGGAGCCCCTCCCCGGGGTGGGGGGCGGACTTCTCAGAGGTCAAGCAGAGGGCTCGAGAGTGGCATGGGGGTCAGCTCAGGGAGGTCATGCGGGGCCTAGTGCTGCCTCCACGTCACCTGTGGCTGCGGACACCCGACCCCACAGTTGTGTCACCAACAGGCTCAGGGATGCCGGGGAGGAGAGGCTGGGAGTCTCATTTTTATGTGAAATCTGCTGGCCACCAATCCACTTCTAAAACTTCCATTCAAAAAAGTGTACGAGAAACAAATACATGTGTGTGCCAATCGTAAATGTAAAATAAAATAAAATAAAATAAAGATTTCATGTGAAGAATAAAAAATGGCCCACATGGACGAGATGGTAATGTTTCATTGAAATACACTTTGAGGTCAACACAGCCTTGCTCACGCGGTAAGACTGTCTCCATTATTTTTTTCCTAGAGAGGCATTTGTGCTTTAGAAATATACAAGCACAGATGAAGACATCATTTTCTTCCTTTTCAACATTTTGAAATCCTCGTCTCATTTCTTTCCGTAGTCACAAGCTCTCTGAGTGGGGGTGAAGTCTTTGCCGGCCCCAGTCCCGGCAGAGCCAGCTCGTGAGGGACTGCAGACGCTGCTGAGAAAACTGAACGAATATGAGTAATCCATGCCCCCCTCCATCTATCACATCTCCACTATGAATCATCAACCCAAACTGTCAGGCTCATACACAATAACCGAGACCCTCACACTCCGCGGTCCTAAGGCAAACACGTGACCCCCGGACTCCCCAGCCCACCCAGCCCTGCCAGGTCTCCCACAGGCAGCACAGGGAATGGATGTGGGTCCCCCGGCATCTCCCCAGGGGCCACCTGCCCAGGAGTCTCTGTTCCGAAGACACATAAATGTCAGAGCCTCGCAGGGAAGCGGCGGGCTTCATGGCAGCGTTAGCAAGACGTATGCTTTCGTACTTCAACTTGTTAGTGTGATTCACGACACAACCCTATGCAATGCAGCTCTTCCCATTGCCGGGGAAGAAGTTATATTCTCTCCAAAAAGAGAGGCTGGAAATGATGCATTTGTAGTCACCTGTGTGCATAAAGCTCCGACTCACCACGGGCATAAATACGTGTGTGCTCCTACTTATTAAGCCTCTGAGGCTGCAGAAGTCGGTGTGGATGCTGTGCAGACACGGGAGGCTGTGTGGGCAGGGACAGGACCCCTCACCTGCTCCAGGCCCCTCCTGCCCTCACCTCCCTCCAGGCCCCTCCTGCCCTCACCTCCCTCCAGGCCCCTCCTGCCCTCACCTCCCTCCAGGCCCCTCCTGCCCTCACCTCCCTCCAGGCCCCTCATGCCCTCACCTGCTCCAGGCCCCTCCTGCCCTCACCTCCCTCCAGGCCCCTCCTGCCCTCACCTGCTCCAGGCCCCTCCTGCCCTCACCTCCCTCCAGGCCCCTCCTGCCCTCACCTCCCTCCAGGCCCCTCCTGCCCTCACCTGCTCAGGCCCCTCCTGCCCTCACCTCCCTCCAGGCCCCTCCTGCCCTCACCTGCTCCAGGCCCCTCCTGCCCTCACCTCCCTCCAGGCCCATCCTGCCCTCACCTCCCTCCAGGCCCCTCCTGCCCTCACCTCCCTCCAGGCCCCTCCTGCCCTCTCCTCCCTCCAGGCCCCTCCTGCCCTCTCCTCCCTCCAGGCCCCTCCTGCCCTCACCTCCCTCCAGGCCCCTCCTGCCCTCACCTCCCTCCAGGCCCCTCCTGCCCTCACCTTCCTCCAGGCCCCTCCTGCCCTCACAAATCCTTTCATCCTGGGTGATATGAGATTTCTCTCATGTGCTTCCAGAATAAATTTTCCTAGATGACCCTAATATTTACTAAGTTAGACTCCAGCCTTGGCTTTTAAATGCCTCAAGTATTTTGAATTTTACCTACATATGTATAGACAGGTAAATGCAAACAAACTTATTTAGGGGCATATGCAGATGAATTTACTCCAAGGGAAGCAGTAAACTGACATGTTTCACATTTTCCAAATCCTACCGGGGAAGAAACCACTGTCAGATAAAGGGGCAAGAAGGCGACATCTAAGTAAATGCGCACCTAAACGCTCGAGGCCGCCCACTACCACTGTCAGTGTCTCAGCATGCACCCTGCCTAGACTGCATGTCGGATGAGGGATACACACTGGCCCTCACGGGCAGCTTCCTGAGGGCCCAGAAACAGCCTCTGCGGCGAGATCTCTGGAGCCCCCGAGATGCTACACAGTGTCTGACAGTGACATGTGTCACCGGCACAGATCCTCCGCCAGAGGGCCCCAGGGAGCTTCACTGAACAGTGAGTGACTCAATCACACAGTGCCCTTCAGTGACAAGGTCATGACCATCTCCAGAAAGGCAGTTCGCTGGGACACCATCAGTCTAGGACCACAAGGTCACCAAGGTCATCGAGCCCAGATGGCCCTGCACTGACTGGGGTGGCCGGCCCTCCCCGGCGGCTCTCAGACGCAGGTGGATGGTCAGACTTGGGGTGTTGCCAATCTCCTCCACACGTGTACAGAGCTGTCATGCCAGCAGCTCAGGATGGTCGTTAGCCCTCTTCTCACCTAGTTCCAACACTTGGTGCGCCGTTTTGGTGTTTTCAGTATTAATACTATCCAGAGGCTTGCCAATGCCTTCCCAGCTGCTCGGTATCACAGACAAGACCCTGCGTGGCTGGCCTGGCTTCCCTGACCCTCTCTGGCACCTCCCAGGTCCCGACCTCAGGGTCTCCTAGGGAGCAGTGTTCACAGACCAGTGTGTCTCTGAACTGTCTCTTGACCAACCTCTGACTCCATTCCTCCTAAGTCCCACCTCCACCTCCCCCAGAGCAGACCAGAGACAAGGGTGGCTACAGAGGCTGGGGGGAGGGGGGGAGGCGGACCCTAAGAACAGGGGGGAGATGGACAGAGAGAGGCCGGGACGCATGGAGCCAACTGAGGTCGTGGGCTCGTCCCCATGGGGCCACCCTGATCGGGCACACGGTGGAGGCCCCGGTGGGATGCACTGGCGACCTGGGCCCCTCACCTCGCCCACACCCACACGGGCTCACAGCCCTCCTTGACGGCTTCCCCGGAAAACCCGCCACTCGGGCAGAGGGAACACATGGAGCGTGTCGAGTCTAGACAAGGGTCCAGCGGAGGTTGATGAAGCCGTTTCTTCCTGTGTCAGCCCGCGGCAGCCTTCCGTTCCTCGGTGACCCGCTCTGCTGCCGGCATCGCGCCAGGCTCCTCGGACGGAACGAACCTCTCTTGGGCCTGAATGTCTGTTTGCTCCGGAGGCGGGCGCTGGGTTTAGAGGAGCGAAGGTTCGCTGCACTTCATTTATTTTTTGCTGCAAGTTGCCTTTCTGAAATGTGTTTTATTTAATCTCTGATCTTCAGGACACGACTGAAGCACAACATTTTTTGTGCCCTGCTGACCAGAAATAACAATTTATTTGAGGATGCAAACGTCCGTGGGGCTTTAAGAGGAGCGGTATACCTGGTTCACCGCTGTGCTCAGTGAAAAACTGGACTCGCTGCAGCTGTTTTCCACAAACCGGAGAACGGGACGGTTCGCTTTTATCACGGAATTAAAAATACATGAAGACAGCTCTCCCATTTGGCAAAGGCTCAGCCTTCTAAGGGATGTCACTCGCTGACTAGTCAGAGGTTCTGGAAATAAATCCAGTGTCATCTCTTTGAGAACCTTCTGGATCAGCATTTGAATCCTGAGAAATGAAATTCTGTGCATCTCCACTGAGCTTAACCCAAGTCCGGAACTAACAAGACTCAACTTTGAGAGAGCGGCTGGGCCAAAGGATGCAGAGTATCGATTCTCAACAATTCATGACGCAACGACGGAGTCAACATTAAAGCTTCTGTGGAAGGAACAGTCCTTCCGGATTGAGATCATGCTACAAACTCAGTGTCTGGTCGACTCCGCTGAGCTCCGGGGTCTGGGAGGGGACGGCTCTGTGGGGAAACCCCAGCAGTCACCCCAATACCCAAGGTCCCATTCCCCGGACAGGGTGCCTGGGTTCTAGTTAGCACACGGAGGACACAGACACTCTCATTGAAGGACTCTTTTAAAACTCCAGAGCGAATTCAAAAACGATGTGAGTTACTGTTATTTTTTTACGTTTTTTTAAATTGAATTTATTGGGGTGTCATTGCTTAATTACATTATGCAGGTCTCAGGTGTACGATCCCCCAATACATCATCTGTATATCATACTGTTTGTTCACCACCCCAAGTCAAGTCTCCTTCCATCACCATTTATCTGCCCTTTATCCTCTTCCACCTCCCCCACCCCCTTTCCCTCTGGCAATCACCATGCTGCTGTGCCTATGATTTTTTCATTTATTTTTACTTAATCCCATCACCCAGCCCCCCAACCCCCTCCCCTCTGACAATATCTAATCATGTTGTGCACTCAATCGCTGAGCCACACCTGCCGGCACTCACAGGTCTTCTTCCTAACACTCCTCTCAATGACCAAGGAAGTGAAAGGGAAGAAGCAGCCCCAGAAAACCTCCTGATCCTTTCAACATGTGCCTGTAATAACAGAGGACCCGTTCCAGATGCTGCAGAGTGACTCTGTATGGATTTGACAGGAATATTTTATTTTATTTATATATATATGTATATGTGTGTGTGTGTGTATATATATATATATATTTCTTTTTACTTGCCTAGGTTTTTTTTTCTCTCTTATTTATTTATTTTTTTAAATATTTATTGTTCAGATTATTACAGCTGTTCCTCTTTTTCCTCCCCCCATAGCTCCCCTCCACCCGGTTCCCACCCCACGCCCTTACCCCCCGCCACTGTCCTCATCCATAAGTGTATGATTTTTGTCCAGTCTCTTCCCACACCTCCCACACCCCTTTCCCCCCCGAGGATTGTCAGTCCACTCCCTTTCTATGCTCCTGATTCTATTATATTCACCAGTTTGTTCTGTTCATCAGATTTTTTATTCACTTGAGTTTTAGATTCACTTGTTGATAGATATGTACTTGTTGTTCATAATTTTTATCTTTATGTGCATACTCGCCCTGATTGGCTGGTGGGCGTGGCTTGGGTGTGGCGAAGGTGCGGTCAATTTGCATATTACCCTTTTATTAGGTAGGATGCTGAAAGGTATCCTACCTAATAATAGACAAATATGCAAATTGACCATACCTCCGACACAGGCTAATGTTCAAGTGGATAATTGTGTGTGGCCCTAGCATGATGTCATAAATATCCAAGTGGCCATTGGCAGAAAAAGGGTTTAAGCCATCACATTTGTTTGGGTGGAAGGGGGGGTTGGCAGGTAGTGGCTCCCACTTTAGCAAAATGGATACACTTGGGTGTGCACCCCCGTCCCAGCACCTGCCGGCTGTGAGCAGGGCGGGTTCAAGCAGCCTCAGGTGTCAGCCTCACAATGCTGGGTGAGAAGCTGCTCCCTGAGGGTCCCCCCACCCATCTTTCTTGGAGCACCTGGGGGAACTGCACTCTTACTGTCCCATGAGGTTAACTGAGGTCTTGTCAATCTTTGGTCAAACATTTAGTTAACTCAGCCTAATGCCCTGGCAGGGCCAGACCCAATGGTTTCTTGGGGCTTACATGGCCCTCGGCCTAGACGCTCCCTGCCCGTTCAAGTGACCATTTCTGTGGTCCATGAAGCTGTGGGCTGGCCCTGTCCCTGGGCTCCTGTGAGCGAGGGTCTTGTGAGGTCTGCCTCCGGTGGGCTGGGCTCACCCACACCTCCGGGCTCAGCTGGCCTGTCTGCAGGGGACAGGATGGCCTACGATGACCTGGCTAGGCTGCTGCCTCTGCTCGGACCCAGCAGGCTAGCCGGGTCCTTCTAATGGCTGTGGGGGAACACCACTGAAAGGCGAGGAAGCACGCAGGACCAGAGGGGCACATCCTGTCCACCAAAGCCGATCGCAAGGCCAGCCGGGATCAACGGACGAAGGAGCAGACCCCCCTACTGATGGGAGAAGCTACGAGAAATTGCCAGCAAAGGGCGTGGATACGTGGAGAGGTTTTCTGGGTTAAGGGCCCACGTTCTTCACCACCGGGCTACCTGGAATCAGGGGTGTAGGTCCACGTCACTCCCCTGAATTGTTATTTGTGAAAACCTACTATCTGTGCTGTGCCTTTTTAACGCGACATTTTCATCTCATCCTCTTACTAGACCTACAGAGCAAGATAAAGACAAACAGAACAAGGGCACACCGCAGCTGATTATTCCTCTTCACAACATCTGCAGAAACTGAGCTGCTGGTAATTAGCCACATGGCGATGTTACTCCAACATTTCAAAACCTCAGTTTCAGCTCAAACATGACAAGAAGCTAGTCAAGATCGTGTCGATCCATGGGGGTGAGCGGGAGCTGTTAACAAGGTACTGAATTAGTACACTTACGTTTCCCGTGGTACCTAAGGAAAGGCTGCGAGCTGAGTTACTCTCCACTTTGAAAAATCGATTCTTTATCAAGTCCTTCCCCCTCCCGTTTTAGGGAGTTAAGAACTATTTCCTCCAAGACCCCAGGGGGGTGAGTATGACGTCCTGGTGACGATATGATACTCCCCTTCGAGTCAGCAGACCAGGCTCCGCACCCTGGTTACCACACACCTCGTGAGCGGCTTCAGGTCAGTTACATCAAGGACTGTCTCCCGGTCCGTAAAACCGTAAAACCAGGACTAGCAGGCTTGCTACTTCCTGTGTCCCATGTGGGAGAGGGCGCACACTGAAAAAGCCCTGCACACAGTAACTGCTCAGTAAACACCCGATCTGACGGGAGTCTTCCTTCAGGTGAGACTGGGAATCAGGACACACACAGGAATTTAAGGTGAGACAGAAAAAGTGGTGTTTAAACCGTAAAACTGTGTTCCCAAGGCAACTTAGAAAGTATACACTTTCTAACACTCACGGAAGCATTTTAGATTGACCATCTTTCACATAATTTCTAGTTTCACTCCAAATTGCGTAGAAATGAGTCAGAGGAAATCTCTCCCATCCCTGCCCCCGTTTTCCCTTCCAACCTCCAAGAGGGTCCCCACCCGCATGCCCTGTGCTGTGGGTGGGACACACCTGCCCAAGGACCAGACTACCTGTCCCTTCCCAGTTCCTGGCCTATCCAAGACAGTTACCTGGGAAAGACCCACTCCGAGAACATACGGCGACAACCAAAGTCGAGGCAGTGAGGGGGGGGCCCACGATGTCAGGGGGACAGCCTGGGGAAGCCACACCAAAGCGATGAGGGCAAAACCAGTGGCAGCCACATGGCTAAGAACCCAGACCCCGGGACGTCAGCTTACAAATGTGGATCCTGGCTTTGGAGCGTGGCCTGGCCTGGCACCGCCCAGGAGGGCAGGGGCTCCCTGTCCATGGCCCATGCTGCCGCCAGCGCCAACAGTCCCACATGGAGGCGGGGAAGGGGCGCATCGGTGAATGCCTGCATAATCTGTTTCCGTTCCCCTTCTCATCCTCTCACTGCTCATTCTCCATTCCCTCCTTGTTGTGTTCCCTTAAAAAATACATACATCTATGTATGAAAGTAGATGTAGATGTCTATCTATATATAGATACAAATCATGCATAATTCTGTCTCATTTTATTAGAGAGGGTGCAGGCTGTATTTATCAAGGTTACAGTGATAGAGCAAGTCCATATTTTATTTAATCAACTCATTGATTTAACAAGGATTTGAATTCCCTCGCATAGAAAGTTTAGTTATAAATGAGCTGACCTGATGGAGAGGATTGGTAACAAAGCTATGCAACAATTAAAGTTCCATTTCCATTTTTCTAAAAAAAGATGTTTGCACATTTTTATTTGTACTCATTTCTAAGAAAACCTCAAACTTTTAAATAAATATTCACTATATATTGTCTTTGATGACTTATAAAAATTCTAACATTGCATTTGGAAAACCTGAGGATACATATATACAGTATATTTAAAGTGGAGAGTCCATAATAATGGCAGGACTTCATTTAAATTGAAATATCTTTTTAAATGTATTTTTAGTGATTTCAGAGAGGAAGGAAGAGGGAGAGTGAGAGATAGAAACATCAATGATGAGAATCATTGATCGGCTACCTCCTGCATGCCCCACACTGGGGATTGAGCCTACAACCCAGGCATGAGCCTTGACCAGGAACCAAACCATGACCTCCTGGTTCATAGGTCGACGCCAGCCTGGCACACTGAAATATTTTTATAAACATCATATTGAAAGGTAAATTTCAATGCCGATATGAATGCTTACGAAGGTAAAACTGGAGTGTAGGCACCCAGGTGAAGGGAACAAGGTGAAAAGGTGGCAGGATTCGCAAGTCACTTTTCCCGTAAAAACACCCATTGTACTCAGTGCTTGCATGAGGCTCTGCCATCCTCCCCAAAGGCCGGGCCTAGCCTTACGTTTCTATGCCGCAGCGCATCTGTGCGGACACTGAGGCGGGGGTGGAGGCCGTCGGGAGACGATCCTGACTTGCTTTGTTGTCCGTGGCTCCAACACTCTGTGTAGTCTGATCACCTGGCCTTACGTCCCTGTTCAGTTCTGCTCCGCCTTCCTGCCCCTATGACACTCCCGTGGCTCCTCAGCACCCGCCATTTCCCGGTTCAGGCACCTGATTCTCCCAGGGCACCCATCTGCCCCCTGACTGTCCCCTGGCTATCCCCGTGCTGGTCAGCACCCTCGGCCTTGGCCTGAAAGGGCACCTTCAGGCAAAATCAGATGAGTCTGCACCGATTATGCAGGTGGATTGCTTTTGTTGGGCGACACAAAAAGGTTCTCTAGCATTTTCCACGTGGATCGGAAGGATTGTTACAAACCTAAATCCCAGGAGTTGCTCAGGAAACACGTGACCCCTGACTCTGGCTGGTGCTTCGGGCTGGCCCCGTTCTGAAAGCCTGAGTCAGAGGGCGGACAATGTGGGCTCCGGCCTCAGAACCCTGGGAATTTGAATTCGGAATTCCAGCACTAACTACCTCTTCAGGGCCCTTGGGCAAATTACTTAATTTCTGTGAGCTCAATTTCTTAACTTGTGAAATGGATATAATAATATCTCACAGCATTGTTGTAAAGAGGAAAAAAGTGGGGTAATAAATGAAATGATTCATAAGCACCTCATAAATGATGGCTATTTTTTCTCATTATAGCAACTGACTGAAAGTTGCCCTTAATACCGAGCGGACTTAGGGTGAAAATAGAAGGAATTATGGACGATGCTTTTGCAGAACAGAGTTTATAACTATAAATATTTGCATAGACCTATATGCCTCTAAAGTCCCGAGAAACACAGAGGAAGACTGAATTTATAAATTCCACGGATATGTATTAAAAATTATATGCACTGATCAACATGGTATGAAGGGGCTGATGAAACAGAGTGGATTTTTCTGGGACAGTAATTTTGTTCGATGAATTATTTATAAGAAGAATGAAGTAGAAACAAAAGAAATATGAAAGCAGAAGGCTTACCTCATCAGTCATAATCTTTCAAACATCAGCAATGAAGTTATAATCATTTGCCACCTGCTGGGAGATCCACCAACAATGTAACATTGTGTCGTGTAAAATGTATCACAATGTGGAAGGAATTAATCCCCGGTGAGTTGCTAAGTGTCTGCCGTGAGTTCGCCCTAATTGTGGGTGTTTCTTGTCACAGCAAAGTAAAATTGTAGCGTTGGGTGAAAACAGACTTTGGGGGAGGGGCTTTGTCAAATGAGAACATTTTCAAGAAGATGTTCTTCTGTCGTCTGGAGCCTCGTGAGCAGCGAGAGCGATTATGGGACCACAGCCATCGAGGCTGTGCTTGCTCACAGGAGAACCGGGCCCCACGGCCTCGGGGGTGACACAGTGTGACATCCCTCAGCAGTTATTGGACTGACGCTGGCGACTGTAATAAACACCCTCCCACGTGTCAGAGGGGCCGAGGATGTTTCCTTTGTTTTTTATTTGTTTTTTGTTCATCCTCACCTGAGGACATTTTTTCCCATTGATTTTTAGAGAGTGAGAGAAGGGAGGGTGAGAGAGACACCTTGACTGGCTGCCTCCCACACACACCCCAACCAGGGCCGGCTGGGGATCTAGCCTACAAACTGGAATTGAACTCTCAACCCTTCGGTTCCAGGGCCTACGCTCTAATCACTGGTCCAAACTGCCTGGGGCAGATGTTTGCTTTGGGTAGTACCTTGGTTGCGGGCACATCCCCAGTAGGAGGTGTGCAGGAGGCAGCTGATCGATGTTTCTCTCTCATCGACGTTTCTCTCTCTCTCCCTCTCCTTTCCTCTCTGTAAAAAAAAAATCAATAAAATATATTTTTAAAAAAAGAAAAGAAAACCTAACGTGGGTCTTCAGTTATGGGGATTCCTGCAGGCAGGGGTTCAGGGACCTGGCTCAGCGAGCCGCACCCCAGAGGGGACCCTGAGCCTGAGGTTGCTGTGACTGGGCTGGAGACAGGCCCTGCTGCGATCCTGTCAGCTGCAACTTCGACGGCTACAGCACATGGAACAGGGGGCTGGGGTGGCGCCCAACGCCGCCTCCTCTGAAAAGGGGAAGCTGGGGAGATGGCAGCGGGCCAGCATCTGCCACCCCAGGTGAGCTGAGAGGCCCCGGGCCCCATGCCGCTCCTAAGTGGAGGGGCCTGCACACCTGCAAATGGCAGGGCTTATTTTTTTTTTACTCAAGACTTGCCCGTGACCTTCAAGGTTATAAAAGAAACAGGCATTATCTTATGCCAAAACCATCCCAAACGCTTCAACTTAAGCACAGTGCCAGCCACCTTAGAAGTCCAGTGTCAGCCTTTGGAGCCATAAACACGTTACTAAACGAGGCTTCCCTCCCTCTTCACAGACTAGGTGGGAATTTGATTATTACAGTCCAGTTATTTCTAAAAATGAGTAACACGTCCACGGGGCATTGCTGAAATGCACAGAGGCATGTTAATGGCCTATGAATATTCAAGCCCTCATTACGGCTGCAGTTTATAATTATCAAATTCCCTTGACGGGAATGTGCAGCTCACACTGAAGACGGCATCCGTTTACAAGCCATGCCCTGCATGTTCGACCACTCGCTTCAGTTCTCGGCTGGGGCTCAGTCTCCCCACACTCGTTTTGGGGGACGCTAAGATCGCCCCACTCCTTCCCCCGGGGGGGTGGTGCCCATTCCCCACTCAGAGGGGAGGACTTTCCTACCAGACGTCATGCAACTGACAAAAAAAAACAACTCAATTGGAACTTGGGGTGGCGCAGGGACTGTGTGCCACAGGGAACGAGGCCCGGAGTGGGGAACAGAGGTCTGGGAAGTGAGGAGGGAACCACTGAGAATCGCCCTCCCGCCGGCAGGCAGGCCCACCTTTGTCTGACATGCACACACACCTGGAACCAAGTCCAAGGACTTCTCCGAGCCACGCCCCCGGGTGAGACAGGTGCTGCAGAGGCCTGTGCCGTTCTCCTGATGAGACCCGGGGTGGGGGCCTCCCTGCACTGGGACCTGCTGCAGGAGAGCCGGGGTGAGCAGGTGACACGCGCATCCTCGCTAGGAGCAAACTCCGCCCTCTCTGGGTTTTAATCTCCAGTTTCTTTCCTTTCCTTTCTTTCCATCAAGTCCAAGATTTCTTACATCTTAGATTTTTTTTAACTTTTTAAAAATATTTTTTCATTGATTGCAGAGAGGAAGGGAGAGGGAGGGACAGAGAGAAACATCAGTGATGAGAGGGAATCGTGGATCGGCGGCCTCCTGCACGCCCCACACTGGGGATCGAGCCCGCAACCCAGGCATGTGCCCTGAGCGGGAATCGATCCGGGACCTCCTGGTTCATAGGTCGACATTCAGTCTCTGAGCCACTGATGCTGGGCCTTAGACTTGATTTGGATGAAAAGAAAACCTGAAGGACAACGAAGACTATTCAGAGAGCGAGACATAAAAGGGAGGCTCCGCTGCTCACGCACAGGAACGCACGGGGGCTCAGTGCTCTCCTCGAGGCCGGCCTGCGGGCTCCCGCACGGACACTGCGACAAACTGCCAGCCATGCGCTCTGGATGGAGAAGGTCAGCGGGAAGGAGAAGTGGAGGGAATAACTTAAAAACACGAGAGGAACAAATGATCACCTTTGGGATCTAACGAGCTTCGGGCGCAGGTAGGAAAGGGTGAGCGCGCCTGCAGAGAAGGGCGGATGAGGCCGCAGGGGCGGTAGCACAGAGCAGGCCTCGCTGGGAGATGCAGGCCGCTCCAGACGCCCCGTCGCGGCCTGGGCAGGTGAGGGTCTCCCCTTCAGCCTGTGGGAAATACGACGCCTGTGAGGCACAGCGCAGCCGAGAGCAGGACACGGCGGGTGCTGCCCACGGAGCCAGCACAGGCCCCATCTCAGTGTGGGAATTCCCATAAGATGCCACCTGTGCCCACCAGCACGTGGGTTCACCTTCATTACACATGTACTCTGGGGGAAGGCACAGTTCAGACTTTCCATGTATTAACACCCTTCATGCAACAACCTTACACGTTTGGGTGCTGTTACTGTCATCACTTTGCAAACCATCAAACCGAGACGGGCAAAGGCTATGCACTGTCCTTGGCAGATTTTTTAAAAATTAATATATGTTTAATCCTCACCCAAGGATATTTTCTCCATTGATTTCTAGAAGGTTTTCTAAAAGGTGGAAAGGAGAGAGGAAGAGGGGAGGTGAAGGGAAGGAGGAAGAGAGGGGGAGAGAGAGAGACAGAGACAGAGACAGGGACAAACAGACAGACATATCCATTCGCTGCCTCCCACACATGCCCCAAGCAGGAACCTGCAACCTGGGTACGTGCCCTTGACCAGGAATGGGACCTGCAACAACCCTGTGGTCTGCAGGCCAGTGCTCCAACCACTGAGCCAAACTGGCCAGGGACTGGCAATAGATTTGAAATCACACTGACAAGCATGTAATGCCCAGGACAGCCCAGGGCGGGGGCTGCTGGGCAGACTGACATTTTCATGACACCCCAAGTGTAAGTTGGTGGATGCCGAGGTTAAAACCCATAAAATCCTCCCCTTCGGGATCTGGACTGAAGAAACCATTAGAGGTCAGGTGTGCAAGGCTGTTCAGCGGAGTGTTGTAGGAAACAGCTTCACAACCAAATACTCAGCCACAGGCGTTTGTTACGCAAATGAAACCCTAAACACCACTTAGGGTAATTAGTAAGGAGACCATATGGAATAAGGTGGGGGAAGGGCCATGATATGATGAAGCAAATAAAAACAGGATTCAAAACATTAAGTACTATAGATATAAAACTTTGACTTTATAAATTTGTAAGTGCACACATACAGTAACACACACACTGAACATAAAGAGAAGGAAACCAAACTTTAACAGAGATTAGAAACTATATCTTCGTTTCCTCCTTTTCTGTATAATTTTTACAGTGAGAATATTAATTTTTAATTGTAAAAGGGGCAGATAATATTCTCCATGTGCACTGAAGAGTGTTCGACTCCGAAGCGGGTGGAGGCGGGGAGCGTGCACATCCTCACAATGACAGCTGCTGCCACCTCGGTCTCCTCTGCGTTAATGAGTCCATATCCTCCCGCAGATGTGCAAAGGAGACCTTGATGGATGGATGAGCGCACTGCTCTCCGTCCGGTGTTTAACGTGACCTGCCCTTAGGAGAAAAGACTATCGCAGGCACCATTTCTGCTCAAATCCTGAAGTTCCAGTTTCAGAATTTTCCTAACACTGTTTTCCTGCCTTCACAGATCGTCTGGGACAGGATGACGCCCTGTCACCACTGCAGCGCTCCTGGGCGGCCCCAAGCTTCCAGAAGGTTCCTGTCCCCTGGGAAGGGCTGGAGACAGCATCAGGGAGGAACCGATCAGCCAGCAAGCTTTCTAAGCCTGACTCCACGTATTCGCATCCTATTCTTTACGCACGTGCCGACTCAGTTCTGTCACAGACCTTTGACCTCTGCACAGGGTTCCCACTGGGACCCCCAGGGCGATGGCATGGAGCCACCCTCTCTCATGGGTGCCCTCGCTCAGTCTTGTGATGATGGATTAACAAGCACAGGCGGCATCACACGTACCGGGCACTGTTCTAACTTTTCCAGAGACCAAACCTCTCTAAGCCTCCGATTCGTTCTATGGGGTGGGCGATAGTATTATCCAACGGACTTTCTAAATGGGGCACCTGAGGGGAGAGGCTAAGTGACTCGTCCAAAGGCACAGAGCTCACAGGGACGGAGCCGGGGTGAGCCGCCGTGTCCCCCGGCCCCGCCACCTGCGCCTCCACAGGAAGGAGGCCTGGGCCTCACCTGGGCTTGCCCAGCCCACCTGCCCAGCCTGTGCGGCTGAGACTTGCAGGACGTCTCTGCCTCTTTCCAGCTTGGTTTCATTTACAGCCTCACTTTCACAGCTGTTCCTATCACTGTCGGTCACATACGCGCTCACACAAATTCGTACTTTGAATAAAACCACTAGGAAGGGGGTTTTGGAAAGAGATGAAAGGATTAGTAACTCTCCCTGGAATCCTGTTCCCGGACCCTCAGCGATCTGAGTCCGTTTTATGCTGAGATGGGCGAGGGCTCATCTGCACCAGGTAGATGTCAGTTACTTAACCCGATGTTAACATATGGAAACATTCAGTCCTGTAAAGAATTTTTGTGAGTTTATTTGAGCCAAACTGTAGACAATTGCTCGGAAGCAGAATCTCAACAGATTGGGAGAATGCTCCGGAGAATAGCAGTTTCTCACCTTGTTTTATACATTATAATCAAAAGAGGAGACGTAATCATCTTTGGACAAAGATGTGTATTGGACAAAACACATGTCCAATAGCCCTTAGCCACCTCCCCAGGGCTCACTCCTGTCCCCATGTGAACCATGAATGACGGGTAATATTTGCAGGTTGATATTTTGTGCTATAGACATGAAATCCACTGGTGATAGATTATGGAGGCGGGAGAAAGCAAAGAGGGGAAACCTCTGGGATTGGATAAAAAGTGAAATGGGAGATAGATACCTCTTTTACACAGCTGAGTGCAGGATAGGTAACAGTGGACAATTAACAGGATAACAGTAACAATGAGGGGATTTGTGGTCTGCATGCCGGCGAATTGGTTGTGCCCTGAGGGGTCTGGAAAAAGGGAAGTTACAAGTTACCCTGACATTCCATAGGTCTGTGATCTTAGATGCAAAAAGAGGACAACAGGCTCAGTAAGGACTGAAGGTGATCTTTGTCAGGGAAGATACTAGCCTAGAATATGACTACCCACTCTAAACTGCTTTTTAATTTAAAAAGTTTTAATTTCAGACCGCCCTTTGTGGTTACTTTATGTCTCTGCGTTTGCCGCCACACCAGCTTTCCCTGAGCGGGTCGGGTTAGTACGTGGCCCCTTTTCGTCCGCACCAATCACTTACTCACTCCTCACAACAGACCCACAAGGCAGTGCTATTGCTACCCTCATTTCACAGATGAGGAAACAAAACACATGTCCAATGGCCCTTAGCCACTTCCCCAGGGCTCACTCCTGTCCCCGTGTGAACCATGAGTGACGGGTAATATCTGCAGGTTGATATTTTGTGCTATAGACGTATTCTCCAAGTCCCTGGTCATGTAACCCTTTGTTTAGCTTTCGCATGAACACAGCTTAAAATTCTCTGTATCATTTAGAGAATGGGCTATTCTTTTGTTGTGTTTTGTAGAAAAACAGATGAATGAGAAGAAGATAAAATGTTCGGGCGTGCTGCCTCCTTGTTGACAAGCCCGATGAAACCAAGCACCAGGCGACGTGTCACTCAGGGTCAGTGAGACCTCGGAGATTCCCACCAGCACGACTTCAAAGGCTCCCAGTCCTGATCCTACCCCTTGCAGTGAGCGTGATCTCTATTTTGAGAAGCCTGCTGCTTTTTATGTTCTTACGACTCCCTTGGACTCATCAACAACTTAAAGATCAAAGATTCTGAGGAGACATTCCCTCTCTTTTCCAGTCCACTGTGGAAACACGGAAACCACACTTGTCAATTAAAAAAGACGCTCACGCTGTGGATCCACATTGGGAAATATTTCATTTTGATCTGGGGTTCATGATGCCAACACTGAACTTTCTCCCCCCCTCCCCCCATTTATTCATTACTTCAATATATATTTTAAGCACCTAATGTGTGATAAAAACAGAACTCTGAGATCAGAGAAACAGCTACAGCGGAGCTGAGGTTTGAAGAGGTGTGATTAGCAGGGCTGCTCTCAATAATTAGCGAACAAAATGCAGGGAGTGAGGCCATTCTGCAAATGGGAGCCATTTACAGCAACTGTGAGACTGTGAAATGCTGGGCAGATGGATAAAAGGTGGCCCTGGCCTAGGGGGGTGGGGGGTCAGCTGTACAATTGAGCACTTGATTAAAGATACAGCGTTACAACAGGTGCGCAGCTGCAGGGTGCGCAGTGAGGAGCAGGTCCAGGTGGGGGGCTGCAGGGTGTGTGTGCGGAGCAGGCTTCTACAGCCACATCCTCACACACATGGCAGCTACTGGCCTTCTCTCCTCAACAAGTTGAACTTTAAAACAAGCGGGCGGATCCTCTCAGACATCGTCTGTGCGGGAGGGTCAGAGGCCAAGCCACCCTCAGAAGCCGGGGAGAGTGCAGGTGCCAACAGGAAGACTCATTGGTAAGATATGCAATTAATAATGATTAAGTTGACATTTTACTTCTTGAAATTATTTCGCAAATGAGGAGTGATTCATTCATTTTTCAGTGCATTTTTATGACTGGCCTTTACCTGGCGGGTTCAGTCCGAGCAGGAGTGATGGAAAGGACAGCTGCTGCCCTGGGGGTGGGCACAATCCCAAGGTGACCCCCAATGAGGCAGGCCCTGGCTGACCTCCTCCCTGTGGGGGTGTGTGTCACCTGCTGATGCGCTGAGGTCACGCCTGTGGTGAGGTTATTCACTCCTGACTTCGAGGTAAGCGACAGGGAGAGGATGCTGGGCCTCCCTCTCAGGGGAGGATGCTGGGCCTCCCTCTCAGGGGAGGTGCGGCTGTGAACCGCTGTGGCGAGGGCAGCCTCCAGGAGCCAAGGACCCGAGTCCCACCACCACAGGAACTGACTTCTGCCCCTTTCCCAAATGAGACTGGAGAGGACCCTGGGCTCAGCTGAGCATGGCCCCAGCAGACACTGGGACGCAGGCTCCTGAGACTGAGCGGAGGATCCCGCAGTTTCCTCGCCCTCGGACACTGCAGGGTAATAAATAGATGTTGACTTAACCACCCGGCTTGCAGCACTGTGTTCCCCAGTGATGACAAGCGAATTCACCTTGCCTGCCAGGCTCCATGAAGGACGTCGCCAGCCTCCGCAGGCCCCTTTCTTCTGCCATCCCCTCGCCCTTCATGCCAGAGATTGGATTTCCCGGCCTCTGTGAGAAAGGTGTGCGGAAGGTGAGCAGAAAAAGGACACCCTGGAGGCAGGGGGAGAAATACACGGGCTCATCAGACAGAAGGAAATGGAGTCACGACCTCATTTCCCCAGGATGATGTGCGGGCTCCGGGTTGATCAATAAGGACCCTCACAGCCATCAGCTCAAGAAATGCAGGACCAGGAGGACTGGGTTCCAAATAAATGCAGCGACCAACTCTCAAGGCGGTGGGTGCCAGGGGTGGGCTCCTTGCGCCCAGGAAATCAGGCGGAGAAAGGCAAAGCAGTCACCCTCCCAGTACGAGCTGGGCGGGCGGGGATGTCGACAGCAACAGAGAAAACCGATTGGCACTCAGGGCAAGAAGCAATTTCTCCTTCGAGTGTGAAACGTTTCTTTGCTCTCGGAAACCTCCTTTTATCATGGAGGCTCGCGGCGCAGACTCGCGGCGCAGACTTCGGATCTCCCGGGCAAGATGCTCATTAAAAAACACGTCGTGCGCAGTGTTTTCATCTCGGAAGGGCTTGAAGTGTTAATGACCCTGCCTCCGACTTGTGAGCCTGGCATCTCTCTTATCTGGTGGGTGTGGGCACTTGAGTCCGAGGCAGAGGCCAGACGCCCTTCGCTGAGCAGAGGCGAATGCTCCCAACAGGCTATTACCTGCTCGCCGGCCGCGGTCAGGGGGCCTATTTATACGAGAATGACAGCCCACTTCGGGGAGAGTAATCCTCTATTAAAAACCTCACATGCCCCCCCCCCCACCTTCTTTTTCCATTGCTCCCGAAAATTCAATGGACTTGCAAATCCCCAGGAGGAGAGCATGCCCTCCTTCCGCTCCCTCTCTGTGGCCACACCTGCAGCCCCCAGCTAAGGCGGGACAAGGCTTTCTGTGCCTAGCCTATCGCTCACCAGCTAATCTCAGATCCCAGGCTCCAGTGAAATCACACCCCGGCTTAGCAGCTGCCTTCTATCTTCAGAGTCTCTGAGCACTGATAAGAAAACTCCCAAAGATAATCCGGTTCAGAGGGGAAAAATTAACCACCATAAGATAGGACTGAGAGAAGTGCAGCTAAGAAATATGTCCAGTGTCTTCCTTTGATAACCGTTACAATTGCGGAAAAACGTATGTTCACAGAAATGTGAAATCTCAGCCTTTGTCTGGAAGTCCAATAAGGGGGGAAACCTTGTGCAGGGAGAGAGAGAATGCCGACGGAGAAGCGTGTGAGTAAACAAGTAAGTCTGAGGTAGTCCTTGCCTTTCCAGAGCTCATCATCTCTTAAGACAGAGAGAGGGATGGGGGAAGAATTCTGAGACTTCATTAGTGAGACCTGCTCTGAAACAGTCCTACAGGAAGTTACGTCAGTCCTGGTGGGGAAACCTGGGAGACTTCTTGGAGGAGGCGTATCTTTCTGTTTTCAAGGAAAGATGCTCATTCATTTAGAATTCAGACAAGGCCTGGAGGAACTGCCATTTCGTGTCAACTGCATGTCAGATTCTGTGCTGGGCGCTTTAAGCTTTTACTTTGAGATCACTGTAGATGCACATACTTTTGTAAAAAAAATGATAGAGAGACTACATAGCCTTCACTGGTTCCTGCAGTGACAACACCTCGCATAACTACAGTGCAGCATTGCAGCGGGAAATGGACCCATTTCTCCATTCTCCATGCCCCGTGCATGTGCCTGTGTGTGCAGGTGTCGACTTAGGTCTGGGTAACTGTATCACACATGTACATGTGTGTGACCATCACCACAGTCCTGCTGCGGAACTCCTGGTGGTTTTCTGTGGGTTCACATTAACCCTGACAGACGGTGTGTACTGAGCCTGACCATGGGCCCCCTCAGCTCCAGGCACCCTGGCACTGTCACTGTTTCATCCCTGGCCTCCCCTGGGGAACTATCAGGTCCCCCTCCCCAACCACCCCCCACCACTGGGCTCTGTTCTCAGGGATGACTCCTCAACTAAGTGCCAAGACTGAGCAAAGGACTCAGACGGGGACAAACTCCATTTGGTCATCTCTAGAATATCTCTAGAATGACCAGAAATGTAATATGCCACTGCTAATGATTATAACCTGGGTTACTTAGCTGAGAGCCAAATACATTTTATAAGGCAATAAATCTTTTAAAATGTTCCCTGGAGTGTCAATTGATTCATTAACTCATAATAAATGCTTTAAAAATGTAAATTAAATAATAACCAGAAACACCTCAGCTATATGCCGCCAGGATACCCATCCCACACTTCTGGGAGAGACCTGGATTTCCTCTTCCTTGTAAAGCAGTTGCTCACAAACACATAGTCCAGGAGACGTTTGCTAGGACAGCTTGGGAAATTAAATTCCAGCCCCAAGCGATTCATCTTAAAGGATTCACATCAGAGTCTTTGTTAAGTAGGTGCCCACTCTGAGCAGCGACTTGGCAATCCTTCAAAGGTGCCCACGCAGCCTGTGCACCCAGGAAACCATCGGAGGAAAACTCAGAAAGCCCGTCAAAGACACCACATGGCACCGTCTACATGGGCAACAGTCTCTGGATCCGCTTGTACTTCCATTTGAAGGAATATTCAGAAATTTCCAGTGGTATTTTTTAAAATATTTAATTACATGGGAGAAATGCAGAGAATGAAATGCAGAGATTGAAAAGTCAAACCGTATTTCTAGCTCCATCCTAACTTTACAAAAATAGATGTTATAGGGAAACAGACCGAAGGAAGTTTACTACATATTAAGTGTGGCGATATCCATGTGGTAGTATAATGAATAGTTTTTATTTTTTTCTCCTTTGGGGAGTTCTGTGACCATTTTTAAAATTTTTACAAATTCTCCCAAATCGATTAGGTTTCTATTTGGGGGAAATAAACTTGTTCTTACAGAAGATGGGGATGGAGAAGGAGAGAGAGAAGCAACTTATTCACTAAGCACAGTCGTGGCTTCTGAATTTAATGCGGAAAATTCCAGCTCACAGAGACCCACAATCCCTGAAGCTCTGAGCAGCTCACTCTCCCCATCAAAAAGCACAACACTGCCGAGTCGTGTTCGCACAGAGAGAGAGAAAGATGAAAACTCGCTGAGGAAGCCGACACATAATAAAATATAATGCTGCCTCATTGAAAAGCCCAAAAGCTTAGCGTTTGTTATGTTAATTCATCAGCTGGGCTGAAATAGGCCGTTGTATCTGAAGTGTTTGGGTTCTATTGCCACTGGATTCATCCTATAAGAGCATCAATAGCCTATGTCTTTTAGGTCAGCTTTACTCCCATTGGATTCATCCTATAAGAGCATCAATAGCCTATGTCTTTTAGGTCAGCTTTACTCCCATTGGATTCATACTACAAGAGCATCAATAACCTATTTCGGGAGAACTTGACTCCCATTGCAGCACTTGATTGACATAATTTACTTTCAATCCTTTATTTCCAAAGATTTTACTTGTTCCATAAGTAGAATGTTTGTTCCCAAAATCAATACAGCAAGTAGATTTCAATAGGTGCCTACACAAAGCCCCCATAAATCTGTATTTCTGAGGCATAAGCAAATGTTGATAACTTGCAGGTCTAAAGAGGGAGCTATTGACTAAGAGAGGCTGACATTTGTCAAAATGAAGGAGGATGCTTCTCAGCTCACACAGAAGCCCTGGTTCCTGTCCCTAACGGAATTGGGTTCTACTGATTCCTGATTGGAAACGAGTAGGTCACTGTGAGTCACCTCAGCACTACCATCTGGGCTGGGTCTCCGAGCGAGCAAGGAGAGAACCCCAGGCGAGGGTCGTAGCCCAGGAGGGCCACGCGCACGCCAGTGCCTGCACGGTCCCACCCCCCCAGATCCACTGGGGAGGATGCAGAGCTGCTGGGACAGGAAGCCCCTGGAACTAGCTGTCAGCACACTCTAAGGGCCGCCTCACCAACACAGACAATTATTCTATTACAGAACCTTATCCAAGTTGCTTCCTAGGGAAACGCATGTTATTAAGTGGATTTGCTAGACTCTGGCTCGTGAAATACTTCACATGGTTGGGTGAAAAAAACTATAGTTTTCTGCATCTTTGAAAAGTAAGTCATTCTTTTACTTTGATAATGGTAATATCAATGTTACTGAAAACTTAAAAACCCTCACTGATGTTAAACCAGGAAGCAAAAGTGTGCTCATCAGACTATCTTCCCTCCAGTCCTGTGAGGTGTGCGTGTGAGCGTAAACACACCCGCCCGCCCGCTCACTGTGAGGAGCTCTGGGTCCACCTCCAATTGCTGTAATTAATGTATTCTTGCTCCACACACTAATGTGTTCACCTGAGAGTGAAGGCTTCATTTGCCCAGCCCTGCAAATCACTCTGCCTGCTCTACCACATTAGAAAGCCTAATTTACAATTAATATGTATGCGTTCTCCTCCATCATTTAAATATGCAAAAATAAGCTCCTTCTCAGTGATGAAGAGCTGAGCAGTGGTTTGAATGCCTCATTTGAATTTTCTGTCAATCTTCCCAAGGTCTATTTTTCTACCTTTCACTGTCACTCAGAGAACTGCGGGCAGCCAGTTGAGAACCAAGCCATGCTCTCCACAAGGTCTGAGTGTCAAAGATCTATACCTTCCACCACTTTCTTTCTTTTTTTATTCTTTATGGTTGAAAATATTACATATGTCCCCTTCCCCCCCATTGTCTTCTCCCAGTCTGCCCCTGCCCCCAGCCCCAGTCTTCACCACCCCCCGATCTGTCTATGTCCACTGGTTATGCATATATGCATACACGTTCTTTGGTTGATCTCTTAATCCCCCCCACCCACCCTCCCCTGCCTTCCCTCTAGGTTTGATGGTCTGTTCGATGATTCTGTGTCTCTTTATGTATTTTTTGTTCATCAATTTATGTTGTTCATTATATTCCACAAATGACAGAGATCATGTGATACTTACCTTTCTCTGATTGGCTTACTTTGCTTAGCATAATGCTCTCCAGGTCCTCCATGCTGTTACAAATTGTAAAAGTTTCTTCTTTTTTTATAGCAGCATAGTATTCCATTGTGTAGATGTACCACAGGGTTTTAATCCACTCACCTGCTGATGGGCACTTAGCACCTTCCACCACTTTCAATCACAGTTTCCTCAGCGTCTGTGACTCACTACCAGCGGTTACTTTTTAACCCTTACTGTGCCGGGCACTCCTCCATGGTATTCACACTCTCAGACTCATGCAATCCTCACCAGGACACCTGAGGGGACACACTGTGTACTGTTTCAGAGCTCAGGGGACCGAGACTCTGAGAGGGCGAGGACCTGGCCAGTGTCTGTGGGTGAGGAAGGGGGAGACAGGATGAGCACGAGCTGGTCGGTCTCTGTACCACACACACCTGGCCCTGCACTGCTGGCCCAGCCTGCGCACAGACCTGCTGGGGGAGAGAAACCTTCCCCCTTCAGTCGGAAACGGACTGTAACGCTTTCATTCTGCAAGGAGAGCTGCTGTGACTGCCCCTGTGGCTTCATGTCCCAATTCTATAAACCATCGGCTGACCACACTGTTGCAAAAACACGCTGGTGGGCAACACTTATCCACAGAATCCTGTTACATCCGGAGAAATGGCACAGCACCAGGGTTGATTCGCCCAGAAAAGCATCCACCTCAGAGTCTGCGCACTGGTCTTAGCGAGGGCCCGGCTGCATCCTCACCAGATAAACACGTCGTCTGACAAGAGGCCATGCCGCTGCCCAGCACCTGGCTGAGCACCTGCACAATAACCTCCCGAATCCTCCTTGTTTCAGCACGGCCATTCTGAGAGCCCCTCAGCCGGCCAAAGAAAGCTACCACCCGCCTGTGCGGTGAGAGTAAACCCGGCTGAACGTACATGGGAAAAGCCATTTAAAATCTGTTAAAGGAGTAAACACGTACTACTCTAACCAAGACGGAAAACAGATTTTCAGTCGGCTCAAATCCTTTAGGAAAGAAGACCTGAAGACAGCTAGAGACAGACATTTTTCATCACAGGAAAAGTGACACGTGAGCATACAACACGGGCATGCTATTTAGACAAGGAACACGTGGCCTTTATCACCCAACGGCAACCCGCCTGGCTCCTCCTCTTACCCAGGTGAGCGGCAGGGTCAGTTAGAAAGGGGGTGATGAGAGTTTTCCGAGGAGGAGGCTGCGGAGTCATCTGGCAGTGCCTCATTAATGCTGCCAGCCCTGAGGACACAGAGCAGGTGGCTCCCTCAGAGAGCGAGGAATCTGGGAGTTAGCCACCAGGCCCACCTTCTCCAGACAGGCAGGCACCCACAGTCATTCCTGGAGCATAATCCGACTCCACCACCGCCTGCTTAGATGCTTCCACCGACTTCACAGTGCCTTTAGGATGAAACGGAGGTTTAGCCCAAATGGCCCTGTCTGTCCCTTCACCCAGGACCACGGGTTCCCAGGCATACCTCTCCCACCCCATGCTGCACACCCACCTGCCGCTCCCTGGGGCCACCCTCCTGTGGCTGTTTTCCCAGCACCTGGAACGGTGTCTGGGAGGCCACTGGCACCGGCACCCGTACATCGCGGTGAATGCATGAGTGACTGAATGATTGCCACCCCCTTTTCCTGTCCCATTCTCTCCCCTTCCTTCCTGAACTCGGGGAAGCCTCACTTAGCCTCCCAGCAAATGGAACCGCATCCCTCTCCTCATAGCCCTGACCACAGCTGTGCTTCTACGATGATTTCCATGATCGTCCGACTAGTTCCACTTCCTCTCTCATTCTGAGCTCCAGGGGGGCAGGAGCCAAGCCTTTCTGCTCACTGTGGTTTCCCCCGCGAGGGCAGAGCGGCTCCCACCCTGGACAGCCCCTAAATGTGAATGAGTGAGTGAATGCATGAGTGAATGAGTGAGTGAATGAATGAGTGAATGACCAAAGGCCTCAGGAAGAGTAAGTTGTGCAGTAACCCAGGCATCCCATTCCTCTTGTTAGATGAAGGGAGCAGATGGGCAGGGCGCTAACCTACTGGCTAAAGATAAAGAACTTTGAAATAGGAACTTAAAATCTAGGGAACTTCAGTACTTTGACTCCTTCTCTGCCGGGAACTGGAAGGAAGTACCTGCTGGCGCATCCCATGTGACTGTGCGTCTGACACATGGGGTTTGGGCTGAGGGAAGAACCCCACCTTTCCCGGAGCCTCACCACCGGGTCGGAGGGACCTGCTGTGAAACTGCCCAGGACTCTACGGAACACCTAGAAAATCACTGCATCGCTCTTCCATTCTGACAAAATCAGGCAGCTCGGCTCTGTGACATCATGATGGGTTTCTGACCATTGCTTATACATCGTCCTTCCACACGCAGATGGGTAATCCCTGCATTGTGGCAGCTGAATTAATTCCTTGACAAATTAATGAGTCAGAATTCTGAATTGTATTTGAATTTTTAGAAAATCTCACGTGAATTATATAAAATCATCTTCATTTTGTGTCTCTATTTTGCACGCCTCTGTAGGGTTTTTCTGCCCACGGGAAGTGCAAGCACTTCAAAAGGGCAGCCTGTACTTCACTGTCCCTTAGGCAGCCAAACTCCACGTCTGCCTTGCAACCACAATATCAGCGTTACAAGATATGGAAACCCCCCCCACCTCCACTCACACACACAGAAAAACCCATGGATTGTGTTTGCCATGTGTTGTCAAAGGAATTGTTTTTATTTACCTTGCAGAGTTTCAATGTTGTGATTAATTCAAATTAGTGAGCTCCTGACGAGGGTTTGCTCCTGAAGTGGGATCCGACTTTGCAGAGTGGGTACGAGCGGGAGACGTGGCCGCCCGCAGCAGGGACGCCCAGTGAAGCTCATGCGCTGCGGCAGGGGCTGCCGATGCTCATGGAGTCGGGCTCACCGCCATTTGGGGGAAAGTGGAAAACATGTCAAGCTCCTACGGTGTTTAAAGGAAAGAGCCTCAGGAAACACTGCTTCTCCCCACTGTCTCTCCTCCTTTCCTCAGGCTCAAAGCTTCTCCCCCTCCGATTGCCAGTCTTTTGAAAATTCCTTCCTCCTGACTCTCAACTCAAAACGTTTTTGTCAAAAGACACCTGAAAACGCACAGCCTTGAGAAAATCCCAGAGGCAAGAAAGAGCATTTTTAGAAGAAAAACTTCTTAACTTAATGCTCTACCGATGGGCGAGATTTTGTTTTTATTTGTTCTGTTTATTTCTGGCAGTGCCAATTTTTGTTTGGCTGTTGGAAGAAGACACAACAGAGTGTAGGTCCACAGAGCTCCCCTCCTCATGGGATTTCAACCTAAGAAGCAGGTCAAAGGTCAGAACCCGGCTGGGGCTGCAATCACTTCTGCCAGGAACCACAGGAATGGCATTCCGATATCTCCTGGGGAACAACGCCCTGCAATCCCAGCAGCTCTGAGACGCAGCAATTCCTGTGTTGTCTTGCAGGGTCAGGAAATGGATTCTCCTTGTTGTACAAGCGTTCAGTTTAATTAAACAATCAATTATTCATTAAGTTCAGTACTCAGGTTCAGTGCTGCGTGGGGAGCCTCAGGGAGAAGGAGCAGAACAGATCTCGCCTGTGCTTACTTCTGCGACCTGTGGCTGAGGCTCCACACCGACTGGGGGAGAGGCGAGGGGGGAGGGGCGCTCACAAATAAGGACTGCAACTACGGAAACACCACAGGGGTCTGATGGTGTTAGGAGGGAGTGAATAGGAATGTTTTTTAGAAATGTTTTTATTGATTTTTTAGAGAGAGAGAAAACAAGGGAGGGAGGGGGGAGAGAGAGAAAGAAGCATCAATGTGAGAGAGAAACATGGATGTGAGAGAGAAACATCAATTGGTTGCCTCCTGTATGCACCCCAACTGGGGAGTGACCCCACAACCCAGGCGTGTGCCCTGACAGGAAATGGAACTGGTGACTTTTGGTGCATGGGACTGGATGACACTGAACCAACTGAGCCAGGGAAGGAAATGATTTTGATGGAAACATGTTTCAAGGAAGGTGAACAATATGAGAGATATAGAAAGCTAGGCTCAACAATCATAGTAGTTGTCTTTGAAGTATTTAAAAACTATACCTACTGAAGACTTTTTTCCTTCTTCGTAATTTTAATAATGTATATTTTAAAGACTCAATTTGTCTAAAGGCTATTATTGCTGAATCTTTCAAAATGGACCCATATATTTAGAAACACACGCTGGTTTTTCTGGGATATGCTTCATTTCTACTCATAGCTGTATTTAAAACACATAAAGGATGAATGCTTCAGCCAAAAATAGTTACACAGAATGTTATCATTTTGGAACGATCTGGAACCAAAGAGATGTAGGTCATGGCTATTTCGCTAAGAGCTAAAAAGCTTCTGCCTGGTAATGTGATAACCTACTCTATTTTTGCCATAAATAATACTCACTTGTTTGCAGTGTTGAGAAATTGATAAAAAGCTTCCATGCTATATGGTTCTCCTTCTCGTTTTACTTAAAAAACAACAACAAACAGAAAGACACATACGGTTTGTGTAATGAGGGTATGCCTAATGGGGCCAGTGTGCTTCATGACCATATGAGGGAAAACGTGTGACCCTACACACACACACACACACACACACACACACACACACACACACATTTATATACCCCGAACCAGCAACATATGGGAGGCCTTGTGAGGTGATAGACATACCCAGGTTGGAAAGCAGGAGGGAGTTTCCGCAGGAAACAGGACACATCTGAGCCTCCTCTTCCCCATCCCTGACACGGGATTAATGAACTATCGTTTAGGGTTGTGTGATAATGAGATAATGAAGATAATGCGATATAATGAAATAATGAAGAGGTATGTGTGCCTTCTGGTACCCCCTGCCATCATCCATTCATCCATTCATCCATGGAATCATCCATTCATTCATCCATACAATGGAACCATTCATCCATCCATTCATTTATTCACACAATGGGCCATCCGCCCATCCATTCATTCATAGGATGGAATCATCCATTCCCTATAAAAGTTGAGGCAGTGGGGACAATGATGGGGAGGACGCAACACAGGTAACCACAATGCAAGCAAGAGAATCACTGAAGCAGACAGAGTTGGCCGAGTGTGAGGAAGGGGAACTGTTAGGAAAGCTGTCACAGGGGGGTTATGATGGACACAGGTCCTAACATTTGGGAAGGTGGTAGAGAGGACCCAGACAGTGAAAGCAAGAGGAAGTTCCCTGTATAACGTATGGGGGAATAACCCACAGGTTTCTGACGCTTGCTGAGGAAGCCCTGACATAAATCCCAAAAGGAGGAAGGAGAGGAGGCTCAAATGAAAATGGAGCAAGTATTTATTCATTCAAGTTTCTGGTCCCTTTCACTTCCGGGCACCTGCAGGAGGGAGGGAAGCAGTGGAAATCTGCGTGGCCAAAGTTTTCCTGAGGACAGGAAGCAAGGGAAGGGGTGTGTGTGTGGGGGGGGGCGGGGGGGTGCCTATTTCTAGGTGAAGAGAAACAGCAGAGCAGCAGGTCCAGGGCATAAATAGAAGCAGCCTCCTCCCGGAAACGCCAGCCTGCTCCCTCCTTCTTCCCACAGCGCTGCGCATCCTGCTCCTCGTTAGTTTCCCCAAAATTATCTGTGGCCCAAACTAGCAAAGCAGCGTTCCAACTTCTGAAACTCCCGTCTTCAAAGCAGGTTAGCTGCTTCCCCACATTCCACGGAGATCAGCTGTCACAGTTCACACTTTTAAGGCAGTTTGCCTGTCATCCAGGTCCCCATACCCTCCACGCATTTCTACGTGACGAGACATCTTCAAGGACGGATTTCTGAAAGACACTCCTGCCGGCTGTCAGTGCTGCTGAGAAGTCAGCCACCAGCCCTGTGACAGTTTCTCTCCTGTTTGCTGGGCCGGATGGTTCAGAGGGTTTGTGAGTTCATTCTTTCTGACAGGCTCCTCTCCCAATTAAGGACCGCACAGAGCGCCCATTCACAGGCAGCACTCCCAGCAGCCGGGCCCTGTAGCAGCTCAGGACTTTACAGGAAGGAAAGACTCCGTCTACAGGTCGTGGGGGGCCTGGACCAGCACAAGCTCTACAGGAGGGGGCCAGACCTCGGGGGCAGCTCCAACTGCTGATTTGTGGAGTATGAAGTCTCCTTCTGCCATCAGCTCTGTGACAGGGAAAAAAATTACCCCATAATTCCCACACTCTCACTTCGGTGAAACTAGCAGAATCCCAATTATTCTCACAAATATGAGACTCAGAACAGATCAAGCTGCACTTGAAGATTTTCTCTTGAGGGCAGATTAAGTATGATGCTCTGACCACCTAAACCATCATGGTGTTGTGTGAAAACAGAGATACCGTAAATAAATTTAAATCTGCACATGACTTACAGTTACTGCCCTATGCTTTCCTTCCTTCTTATAATTTAACTACAAGTTACCAGACGAAGGAATGAATGGAAACAACCATCACTTCTACACAACCTACTACGTGCCAGACACTATTCCAACTGCTGCATGTCTATTAAATCTTTAAACTCCACAGCAACCCAATGAGCTAGGTCCTGGGATTCTCGGCGTTTCACAGATGAGAAGTTAAGGAAGTTGCCCAAGAACCGTGGTTGGCAAACTGCGGCTCGCAAGCCACACGCAGCTCTTTGGCCCCTTGAGTGTGGCTCTTCCACAAAATACCATGGCCTAGGGGCGAATCTATTTTGAAGAAGTGGCGTGAGAAGAAGTTTAAGGTTAAAAAATTTGGCTCTCAAAAGAAATTTCAATCATTGTACTGTTGATATTTGGCTCTGTGGACTAATGAGTTTGCCGACCACTGCCCAAGAAGATCCAGGACGTTCATCTAAGCCGAGTCCTGAGTCCTATAAAGGAGAGGGGCCACCCGCTTCCAGGTCCCTCAGCAGGATCTGAAACAGTTTCATTCCTCCAATTTCACTCCCAGAAACCCAGATGGGAAGGTCAGTCGCTCAGGTTTGCAGGGCAATGGAGAGTCATTCCATTCTAAGCTCTCAGTGGGGTCTGGTTCATTCAGACTTTATTATTTAAGATATTTTTCTTTCCCATAAACACTACCATTAATGAGTTTATCATAATTGTTAAGGTTAAGATTAGAAACCGTGAAGAGATGTACTTAATACCTTATGGTTGCTTTCAAACTAAGCTGTCATCAGAGATGCAAATTAAAACAATGAGATATCACCCCACACCTGTCAGAATGACTACCATCAATAAATCAACAAACAGCAAGTGGTGGTGAGGACGTGGGCCATGGTTCTCAACCTTTCTAATGCCGCGACCCTTTAATACAGTTCCTCATGTGGTGACCCCCAACCATAAAATTATTTTCGTTGCTACTTCATAACTGTAATTTTGCTACTGTTATGAATCTTAATGTAAATATCTGTGTTTTTCGATGGTCTTAGGCTCTACAGCAACGATTCTCTACAGTCGCGACCCACAGGTTGAGAACCATCGGAAAACACAGATATTTGCATTATGATTCATTAACAGTAGCAAAATTACAGTTATGAAGTAGCAACGAAAATAATTTTATGGTTGGGGGTCACCACAACATGAGGAACTGTATTAAAGGGTCGCCACATTAGAAAGGTTGAGAACCACTGGACGTGGGGAAAGAGAATCAATCCTAATGCACTACTGGTGGGAATGCAGACTGGGGCAGCCACTGTGGAAAACAGAATGGAGGGTCCTCAAACAATTAAAACTAGAACTGCCTGATGACCCAGCAATTCCACTTCTGGAACTATATCCTAAGAATCCCAAAACACCAATCAGAAAGAACATATGCACCCCTATGTCCATAGCAGTGTTATTTACAATAGCCAATATTTGGAAGCAGCCCAAGTGCCCATCAGCAGATGAGTGGATAAAAAAGATGTGGTACATTTCCACCATGGAATACTACTCAGCCGTAAAAAAAGAAGGATCTCTTACCTTTTGAGACAGCATGGATGGACCTGGAGAGTATTATGCTAAGTGAAATAAGCCAGTCGGAGAAAGACAAGTACCATATGATTTCAGTCATATGCAGAATCTAATGAATAAAATAAACAAACAAAATAGGAACAGACCCATAGATACAGAGAACAGACTAACAGCTATGTGTGTGTGGTAGGGGGAGGGCATTGCGGGGGTTTGGAGAAAAAGGTGAAGGGATTAACCAAAAAAATCACAGATACAGACAACAGTATGGTGATTACCAGAGGGAAGGGGGGCGGGTAGAAGAGGGTAAAAGGGAATACATGGTGATGGAAGGGGATGAGACAATGGGTGGTGAACACACAATACGATATACAGATGATGTATTATAGGATTGTACCCCTGAAACCTGTATAATTTTATTAACCAATGTCACTCCCAATAAATTCAATAAAAAACTAAGCTGTATTAAGGTTTGTTTCACAGATATATTTTCTGACAAATGGTCCAAGATGTCCTTAGTCATCATCAGAATGTAGGCTGAGCCTTCCTGTGTGTGAGAACATTTTTCTCAATTTATTATAATTTCTGTGATTTATGCACAACAGAGATGGAAACAGCCTGGTGTAGACTTCCCAGGCGGCTGTGTAGGAGGCACTGTGTGTGCACAAACCTCGTTATTTGTTCGCAGGACTCGTCCACATACCTTCTGCCCATATGCCCATGCTCTGGAATGCTGCGGCTACTTTGCATTTCCCGTTCAATGTGACAGCAGCCATGTCAGTGCTCCAGCTCCACCGCAAATGAAGCATGACCCACATGAGAATAAGGGACACCACCAGGCCAATGTTTCACAGCAAGGAAAGAGGGTGACAAGAGTCACACCCCCCACCCAGCCAACAACATTCCACAGCAGGGATGGGTGGCAACAGTCACACACACCACCCAGCCAACAACGTTCCACAGCAGGAAAGAGGGTGACAACAGTCACACACACCACTCAGCCAACAACGTTCCACAGCAGGAAAGAGGGTGACAAGAGTCACACCCCCCACCCAGCCAACAACATTCCACAGCAGGGATGGGTGGCAACAGTCACACACACCACCCAGCCAACAACGTTCCACAGCAGGGATGGGTGACAAGAGTCACACCCCCCACCCAGCCAACAACATTCCACAGCAGGGATGGGTGGCAACAGTCACACACACCACCCAGCCAACAACGTTCCACAGCAGGAAAGAGGGTGACAACAGTCCCACACCCCTACTGGCCAACGTTCCACAGCAGGGAGCCATTGGTGGAACATAGTCACCATGGAGGGCCCTGCTCTTAACACAGCCCCATCCTGATACATAGAATCAGGTAGAAAAGAAAAAAATATAAACCATGCAAAGGTGCATGAAATTGGGTAATAAGGATGCTCATTGCAGCACTGTTTGTTAATAAAAAAAAAAAACTGCAGGGAACATAAATTTTCATCAAGAGAGAAATGGCTATAATAATATGAATTATTCACAATATGTAACAGCATAGCAGCAATGAGAGTTCAAAAAAGAACTCCAGTATTCAGAGTTTGGGCGAATAAAGCATGTTGCTGAATAAATATGGCCTCGTAAGTGTACGTAGCATGTCTAGAAAGGCACAGGGAACAAGAGCTGGAAGATGTAGGCGGAATGAGAACAGTGGATCCCTCCGGGTGAAATGCTGGGACAGGGGAGAAGGGCGACAAAAACACAGCTCAGATTTTAAAGGGAGACTGCCTTCGTGTGTTGCTTATCACAAGTGTGTGCACCTACCTGTATATTCGATGGTCAACACCGCAGGCAGGGCACACACAGTTATGCAGAATTTTAAATGCGTAACACGCCTTCCTCCAGGAGAAATTAGGAAACATCTTGAGTAAGAGAAGCCACACCATGTCAGTTATAATAAATCCCACAGTGGGAACGAAGTAGAAGAAGGAAATATGTGATTAACGGTAAAAGTGCCGCGATGCTCACAATGGACGAAACTGGCTGCCAGGGTCCGGGGAGGTAGGAGCAGGAGGTGGGGCTGAGGGTGTTTAGGTCAGTGGAAGGGCTTGGGACACACTGGAATGGTGCACACAGGGCACCACACATTCGGAAAAGTCCAAAGAACTGCCCGACACAGAGGGTCCTAACAGGGTCCTAACAAGGTCCTAACGGGATGATGGACTCTGTTAGTAACCACGTACTGAGACTGGTTTGCAGTGGCAACACACTAACCACACCAGCGAGGAGATGTAATAGTGGGAAAGGTGTCTGTGTGGGGTGGGGGGGTGGGAACTCTGCACTTTCTGTTCTATTTTTCCATAAACCTAGAACTGCTATAAGAAATAAAGCCTATTTTAATTAAAATGCTTAATAGAAGGAGGCGTAAATGACAAGAGGAAGGTAAATAAAAGAACAATTAATGCTGTGGGTGGAAGACGGAGCCAGTGGCTGGATGATATAAAGGACCTAAATTAATCCACGGAGAGCACAGAGCATCCTGTGGAGCTGCTACTATTTTATCCATTTATTTACTTGTTTACCTGTTTGTCTGGTTTATAATTTTTGATGTTGTGAAGAAGTAGGGTGGTGCAGGGAAGGCAGCGAGCGGACCACCACCGCCTGCAGAGAGAACCGGCTCCAGGACAATGTGTGGGAAGGAGACGTCCTCGGGGGGAGGTAGCTCTGGGGAGCCCAGGGTGCAGCCCCACAAACAGGTGACACCAGACACCGTGCTGCTGTGGAGACAGCTCTGATGTCCCCCTCTGAGGGCATGGTCCCACCTGGCAGCTCCACCCTCAGCCGAATCCCCTCCCATAGGCCCCGCCTCCTAACACCGCACAGGGGGCCATGGCTGCAGCACGTGAGTCTTGAGGAGCACACTGTCCAGGCCACAGCAATGCAGCCCGTGTTGCGAGTGAATCATAATTAGGACTGAGGGTTTTCTGAGTAACAACTTTCTAACGACCCCATACATTTTAGCATTTCCTGTTACTAAGAATAAGACAATAGAACGATCATTGAAAAACATCCGAAGGACTGTACTAAACCCACTCTACAGACAATGATACACGCAGACACAGACACAAAACTACAATTTCTAAACAACTGTCCCACAAACAGTGTGCAGTGGGCATTCTTAAGACTTTAGTGTTCTGTTCTTTATGGGATACATGTTAAAGGACATTTCTCCCCAAAGCCACCTGTTAGAAAACATTTTGTTTCACAGGCAGGAGTGATCGCATATTAGGAATAAACACGCATGGTTTAATATGCTATATCAAAAAGATTCTGAAAGTCATATGAAGGATGGTATAATACGGGGAGAAATAAAAGTGGTCTTGAGGATTGCTATAGTTTGATCCCTTTCCCCCCTCTTATCCTAAAGGAATGTGACCTTATGTTAATGACTACTTTTTTTCCATTTCATTCTTGCACTTACTAAATCAATGGACAGTTGCTTACAATTGTTTTGCTTTCCAATCATTTGAAAACAATCTTTTCTACGTGACTGAGGCTCACCAGCAGCCTGCACCACTGATAGGTTGACTCAATGCAGAATATCTAACCACTGCTGTACAAGGACCACACTGAATCACAGATGTATGAACTCTGCTCGGCTGGTATTCATGTCAGATCGCTAATTATTCTACTACCTCTCACATCTGCCGGGCTCAGGGTAGGGGTGAGGTTACTGAGGCATTGATATGAGTGTCTGAGAGCTTGAAAGTTAAGTGATTCACTCTCCCCAAAACAATCTCATTGTTTCTCCATTAGACTCAACTTGAGTCTTCTGGTTTTATTCAGTGACTAATGAGTGCTATTTTCCAGAAGAAATCTCAGACATGGGAGAGAATAAAAGGCTAATTTAGAATACAAAACAATGGACAAGGTGGCTACGGCCAGCGACCCGCCCAGAAGTCGATGCCGGCTAATGACACTGCTTGGAGAGTTGCACAAGGGATCGATGGCAACGTATTCTGTCCGGTTCTTCCCATTAATAAGCCAAATGCCCAGCAGCACACGTCACCCTCCTAAGACAGGACTTCAGACGTCAGCAAGCAAGATCAAAGCAATCATGTGTTGCTATTTATTTGCTTTTGATTTGTCATATAGGGATGAAACAAAAAATAAAAAAAAGGAAATGTACACTTGAAACCTGTATAACTTATTAACCAATGTCAACCCTATAAGTTTAATTTGGAAAAACAAACAAAGAATTAGAATTTAATTGATTCCTTACCTACTGCTCTCTTACTGATCTGCCCAAGGAAAAGATGGGGACTTCTTTTAAAGAAAAAACAGTCAATTTCCATAATAAAAACTGAAAACAACTCGCCCAGGTTTAAACTCATTCTAACTTTATACTTAAACAGCTTCATGGAGGTGTAACTGAATGGGCTTGCCTCCGTGTCCTGGGAAAGCCTTGGGGGAAAGTTGCTAAATTACACGTGAATCCTGGTCTCCATCTTCACAAAATCATCTCCTTCTCCTCCCCAGACTATCACTCCTCGTTCACACTCACTGCCCTTTGCCTTGTCCACCTCTGATGGCTGGATCTTCCCACAAAGGATGCTGTTCGGTCTCTGAGCAACGTGAACTCAGTGAGCTGTGAGTACCTCTATTTTTAAGGGATATTTTGTCCTTTCTTTTTAAAGAATAAGTAGAAATGTTTTCCATACTGTCACTGTAATTTTAGGATACTTGGAGCATAAATATGGGAAAAATAGAATATACATTGATATACACACACTCTCACACATACACACTCACACACACACACACACACACACACAAGCACACTAATTTAAACCTTTGTGAAGTATCTGAATATTGATTGAGGAAAGTTCAAATACTAAGAAAGTATGAACTATTGATGTTCTTGTTTCTCATGAAGATATAATGGACCATTTCCCCCTTTACTCTCTGGGTAGTGAACGATGGTACGTATTTCTCTAGGGCCCTCATATTATATATGGAGCAATAAGAAAATAAAACCTGAGCAAAAACATAGAGGAAGTAGGGAATCAGCTGGGATGAGATCTTGGTGGTCCCCCGTCAGAGGTCTCTTTCCACAGAGCCTCTAGTGAACGCTGGACGTTGGGACCTGTAGCTTCAGTGAAGGCGACTCCGCAGCGTTTATTGTGCTACGTGCCTGAGCGGTCACGGAGAAGTGAGAATACAGAAGTATGGACCACATTCGGGTCAGGTGGTCCCCATGTGAACGGGAGAGGGTGTAGAATTAGGAGGCAGAGAAATCTGGAGATTGGGATTACAGCTGCCCCGGCCCCTGAGGTTAAGTCACCCCAGTCAGAGAGGCAGGGCTCAGGGCTGAGAACAGCAGGGATTATTGGGCTCATATCCGGCTCTGCTATTTAAAAAATGCATGGACTTGGACTTCTTTCTGAGTGACAGGCTCCTAATGAGACAGAAACCACGGTACTAGATTCATCCCACGCCTGCCTTTTATGGCGGAAGAGAGGTCACATAGGTAAGGTACCAGCTCAACAGACACTGTGTGTGTGTGTGTGTGTGTGTGTGTGTGTGTACTTTCAATATGTATTGGATAGTCAGTGAGCAATCAATAACTAACGGCAGCTAACCACCAGCTCTCTCTCCGCACTTGTTCTCTTCTTAAAACGTTCTTCGTATAAGCTGTGTGGACCCAGGAAAGAATGAGGAAGTCTGAGCACTTGCCATGGCCCCTTACACTCCCCGAGCAAGTTCACAACCTTTGCTAGAGGCACATGTCTGCAGGCCTGTATCACCCGTCGAAGGCTAGTTTCAAATCTCATCGTAAGAGAACTTGACAAAGAAGAAAGGACTTGCCCGGCAGGTGTGGCTCAGTGGTTGAGTGTCAACCTATGAACCAGGAGGTCATGGCTCGAGTCCCAATCAGGGCACATGCCCCAGTTGTGGGCTCGATCCCCAGTAGGGGGTCATGCAGGAGGCAGCCAATCAATGATTCTCTCTTATCATTGATGTTTCTCACTCTCTCTCCCGCTCCCTTCCTCTCTGAAATCAATAAAACACACACAAACACACACACACACACATTACAAAACGAAAAGACTACATGTTTGTTTGTTTTTAATAAATCTTTATTGTTCAGATTATTACAGGTGTTCCTCTTTTTTTTCTCCCATAGCTCCCATGGGTTTTATATATGGTGAGTTTAAGACTATCCTTTCACCACATTCACGAAAACCTGCCTTCCAGAGTCCTATTCAATTTGGCTTCACTGGAGTTAAATCTGCTCCAAGGAACATTAAGTACGATGATAGTCCAGTGAATCATGAATAACTAAAACGATTTATCTTGCTGTCAGTCTCAGCTAGAAGAATGCATTAAGCATGCAAAACTTAAGGGGTTTAAAAATAGTAAACGATGCTAATTAGAAAGTCGATGTAGGTGTCAAACTCCTTCAAGCCCTGTGGATGCTTATGTCTGGACAGAAACCCCTTCGCTGACCGGAGGACCGGAGACAGGCCACCGTGCCAGCCTGTGGGCGGTCAGGGGTCAGTGAATGAAGTCTGCAGTTTACTCAGGGGCTGTGTGCTCCATGGCTCGGAGCTGCTTCCTACAATTGGATGCTGGCTGGTTTCCTATTTTCCAGAAGCTTTCTGTTCTGGTTCTATGGTCAGCTTCTTCCTCAGCCTCACAATCACTCTCCTCCTTCGCTGCTTTGATTTCCTATCAAATCATCCCTTTCATTTCCTTCGGAACACTACAGGAACCAGTGATACGGTGTCTGCGTCTTTCCGTCTAAGTGTCTACATCCCACGTTCCCTGAGGTGGGATTCCATCATTAGACCATTCTCTGGCTTATCCCAGCTGTTGTCACAATACGTGCTGCATATTAGAAGTGCCTGCTTTAAATAAATAAAGGAAGCCCCTAGCTGGTTTAGCTCAGTGGATAGAGTGCCGGCCTATGGACTGAAAAGTCCCAGATTCAATTCCGGTCAAGGGCACATACTCAGGTCTCCAGTGGCTGATCAGTGATTCTCTCTAATCATTGATGTTTCTATCTCTCTCTCCCTCTTCTTCCTCTCTGAAATATGTGTGTGTGTGTGTGTGTGTGTGTGTGTGTGTGTATGTATATATATATATATATCTATATATATATATATATATATATATATATATATATCTATATATATATATATATATATTTTAAAGGAAGACCAGGTCCACATTTAACCTTTTAGGGAGCTATTTTAATATACCTTACTGACCCAAAGGAGCCTAGAAAATTCTATCAACTTCTGCATATAATGTCTATTGTAACAGAGGTTTTACTAAAGGAATGTTATCCCTGAAGCTCATTGGTTAGCACAGAGAAGTTTATTTCTTGCTCATATAGAGTCCACCATGGGTCTCCTGATTGGTGGGCACAGAGTTTTAGGGACCCGGGGTCTTGCTGGGTCTTGTTAGTGCTTGGAAGCCAAGGTCACCTCGGGAAGAGTCAGGAGCAAAAGGAGGGAGGTACAGGCAGGCGCGCAGCACCCAGCCACTCAGATGCCTGGCGTCACAGGGAGGCTGGGAAACGCAGTGCGGCTGTGTGCCTGGAGGAGGCGGGAAGAAGCCACCTCAGTGACTGAAACACAGTGGGCCTGTGAGCAATAGTTTCTGAATAAATTATGTCTCGAGCGATGGATACATTAGACTTACATTGTAAGGGTGTCTTAAAAACTCATTCTTGTGTGCCCAGTCTACAGCGTTTCCATTTATTTGTCTTATAGCATCAAGTATAAAGGTAAGGCTTTTTATTTCAATTAAGGAAAACAAACACTTAGATAACAGGTTCTGTAATGGATAATGCACCCGCTCCACACAGAGTTGCCTGTTACCTGGTTACAAATATTTGGCAAAATGCGGTCCTTTTGTAAGTGCCCCCCCTTCAGATGCTTGCTTAGACCTGGTGGCTGAGCAATGCCACGAGATTATTACTCATCCCATTTGATAGGTGAGAATGTTGACTCAACATCAAAGTCACATACTAAGGGAAAGATCTTCCCAGGTCTCTACCTCCTGCCAGTTAGTTCTCCCTGAGCTGCTGGGATGATGATGTTCAAGACTGGTTTCCTCAAGTCAGGTAGACAACTAAACATACTGAACACGGGCCGACCCGGGAGTCCGAGGAAGTTCACCCCTGTCAGCTGTGAGACCCTGAGCCACGCGGCCTACGTTTTTAGCTCTCACCTATAAACAGGTGATGATACAACACACTCGTCCAAGCAGCATGTGTGAGAACAATGGCAACGTCAATGTGTCCGGAGCCAGCCTGTGTTACTCTTAGTGTGTCTCTCCATGCTTCACCTCTTCTTCCCATAACAACACCTTCTCAACAATGCTGCAGGGAGGAGCTTAAATTAGATAATCTCATTGTATGCATATATACACACATATATATAAAAAAGCATAATATGCTAATTAGACCAGATGTCCTTCTGGACAACCTTCCAGATGAAGCCGGGGCTGTGAGGGAAGCCTGGGTCCTGGGTGCCAGAGGAAAGCTGGTGCCAGCAGCCGGGGGAAGGAAGGCCTACATTTGCATGAATTTTGTGCATCGGGCCTCTAATGTGTGTATATATGTATGTATATCTATATATATAGGAGCCCAGCAACTGAATGACAGAATGACCACAATGACAGGTCGACCAGTCATTGACCACCAGGGGGCAGACACTCAATGTAGGAGCTGCCCCCTGGTGGTCAGTGTGCTCCCACAGTGCGAGCACCACTCGGCTGACCGGCATGAGTGGCGCTCCCGCAGCAGAACAGCCATTCAGTAGGTGGGTCCACAGCCACTCAGCTGACCAGGATTAGCAGCGCTCCCACAGCAGGCCGATCCCTGCAGACCACGCCCCCTACCAGCGCACAAATCCGTGCATCGGGCCTCTAGTACACACACACACACACACACACACACACACACACACACACAGAGATTACCAAGAGATCATATTTTCTGAGTTCCAAAAAAGGGATCTTTCATTAGGCTTATATGCATAACAACCTCAAAATCTCACCAGAAAAAGGTAAAGATTGTTAAGGATCAAGATAAAAATAAAAAAGGAATATTATAGAATCATGGGTGTAAACAGTCTTATGACAAGAGTTTCAAGAGGCAACAAGGGATTGAAATGGGATTGAAATCAAGATTAATTTAATTCAGTATGAAATCAGTTAAAGTGACTTTTGTGTTTATTGACATCTCTGTAACAAGAGAGAAGCCATGGGAATTTCTAAATAGGACAGATTTGGAGATCACATGATCCTGAGTTTGCGTCCTTATCGTGCGGCTTGTTAGCTACAAATACCCACTAGTCTGTTAGGACTCAACTCTCTCGTCTTCCAAACCTGATGAACAATCCTGACCACACGCAGCACATGAGCTAGGAATGATGCCAGATCGCAACAATAATAATACTGACGGTAATAATACCGACACGTTGCCTCAGGAAGGTGAGCCTCAGTCTCTCTCCACCACACTTCCTCCTGCTATATTTAGCCTCTCTGTTCAGTCTGGACCTCACCTAACCAGGCTGTCCTAGAAGACTCTACCACCCAAATTTAACATTATCACTATCCTGCCAATTTTTAACTCTGGATAATTGCTGTTTTTCAATATCCCATCTCATCATGCAAACTATGCCTAAGAACATCATGTCCATTCTGCAACCCACTGAAATCACAGCACTTCCCCCAAGAGTTAGGAATGCCTCCCTACCCCAACACACACAGTTGTGATGTTGGTTTAGTTTCATGTAAATGTCTTGTGATTTCTCAACAGTGTTTTCGTACAAACCCCAACTCGACTCTTTCTAGTCTCCAAACACATCTTCGCCAGAGAATCTCAGTCTCTCTTCCTTTCTGTTGTTTTTGCATGGAGTGTGTGGGGCCTGCACGTGGTTGATGCTGATGTTCTCATGGATGTATTTGTTTGTGTCAGTGGATATATATCTGCCTGTACACTTGGGTGGTACTTTTCTGTGTGTGTGTGTGTGTGTCTGTGTGTCTGTGTATGTCCCCTACATTCTAACAACCCCTAAGAGACTGTCTTTAATTTTCTGACTTTTCCTATGTAACTGGATTATAACATGATTTCATGGATGATTGGGAAACATCTGAATAAGTGATATTTTGCATCCATTAAGAATGCTCTGTACATTTCCTGATCACGGCAATCCCAAGGCCCAAGCACACGGGCAGAACAGCATGATGGTGCCGAGTGGGACACTGTGATTGCTTTCCTTAGTGGGACTCGGTCTAAGTGAGTATGGGATTCAGTGTCATTTGCACAGTTCTGAGCCTCATTAATCCAGGCCCAAACCGACACACTGCATTTCCCCCCGCCTCTCCCACCCCCCACCTTGTGAAGTAGAGCATGAATGTAGGACCCAAACATATTTTTCAAAATAATGAAAAGGGTTCATGATACACATTGCTGGTTTTTCAAATACAACAGTGCTTCATTCCTTCCACATAAATGTGTTATGTGGCAATTTCTAAAATACAAGGGGGCCTTTCTTTTTTAAAAAATATATGTTTATTGATTTCAGAGAGGATGGGAGAGGGACAGATAGAAACATCAATGATGAGAGAGAACCACTGATTGGCTGCCTCCTGCACACCCTTAGTGGGGATCGAGCCCACAACCCGGACATGTGCCCTGACCGGGAATCGAACTGTGACTTCCTGGTTCATAGGTTGACACTCAACCACTGAGCCACGCTGGCCAGGCATGTTCTGGTGATTTTTAAAGAGCTGCAAACTGGTCCATTTTCAAAAGGGTTAAAACAACAAACCCCGCTTTGTTGATTATCCAAGAGGGCTAACACAAAACAGGTAGTAATTATACTGGCTGAAATCTTTCATATACTACAAATCAACGGGATGGATCTTTTAGCCGAATTACTCAGGGCCAAATGTTTAAATCAATATTCCGATTCAGGCAAGGCCAGAGCTGAATGCTGCTGTCATAGAATGAACTGCTAGAGTCAACATGCCTTCTCTTTAATCGATTGCTATTTAATCAGTCACCGCCAGGACCATCTCCTTATTTAACTTTGAACTTTTGAATAGCTGGCCTTTTACTGGAGGAGCCCTTTCTCATCAGAGCTGCCCTGGTTTGATTGACAGTTACCAAGATGCACGGTTGCTAAGTATTGGCTTGTCTGTGGGAATGAGGCACCTCTGACCAGCTCTGCCGGTGGGTGAGGGGCATTGAAGATGCAGTGGCATCGCTGTTTCCTCCTCGAAACAGTCACTGATTAGGGGACAGCCCTAAGGTGGAGTGAGATAGAGCATGAATAATGCAGGACCCGATGTCACTCCACCCTCCGCACTCAATGTCACTGGGGAAGATGCGATTTGATCAAAGCCAATCACATGCTCAAGTTTCATGTGCTTCCCCAAGAAGATGCTTACTCAAGACGATACAACCTTGCCCTTACGTTTATTTTTTTAATTTCTAATATTTTTGTAAAAACGTGCTGATTCATACCATCGCTTGAAAAAAGAACATAGTTAGACCCTGGCTATAGACACACGGCACCTTGTCAATGCCACTGGATTTTAAGATGAGCCGCTGTTTCTAAATTTCCATGGGCATCTAAACGTTCCCAGCAGGTGATCTAATTCCAGGATCTTCCCCAAACAAGAAGGTCAGAATATGCTGTACGAACACACACCATGCCAAAGTGTCTCCAAGCATTTGTGTAGAGCTCAGGCAATTCGGCTGTAATTCAATGCTTCTCACAGACAACTTCATGAGGTAGGTATGACTGTCCCATTGTGCAGATGAGGAAATGGAGACCTGGGAATGTTCAGTAACTAGCAGAACTCACGAACCCTGGGTTCCGTGAAGGTCAAAACTGGGATCCCATCCAAGGTTAGCGGAGACTCAGCTCAGCACTGCTGTCCACGGCGTCTGTTCCCCCTACGACTCCCTCGGTGCTGGTGGTCACCAGCCTTCGGTCACCAAGATGGTGGTTCCCACCTGCACCTGGAACACGATGACGGAGACGTCCTCTGCGTGCCCATCTGACCCTGATGCTGGGCTGGCTCTGCCCCACGGGGCCCCCTCACAACTGGCACTCCTCCCTGAACCCCTGCACACACGTTATTCTCGGCGTGGAGATGAGGTTTGACTTCAAAGGGATGCCCTGCCTCAGTTTTAAATCTCACTGGGTTTTGGACATTTTTATATATTTTAAGGAGCTGGAGAGGAATTTAATCATCATTTTCATATTTTTTAAATGAAAAATAGTGTAGAGCCATGAAATGACCTTCATTTTTCATTCTCCCTACCCAAATAGGTCTGAAATCTGGAGATTAATGATCTGAGTGGGGCTGTATAAATCCGCTAATGTTCACAGCGAGGCGAGGCGCGGCTCCTTCAAGCTCTCCTGGGCACACGCCGCCTGCCTGAGGCAGGGCCCCGCACTCAGCACTGTCCGCGGTGTTTTGTTAGGGCAGCTGCACAGGCTAAGACACGGCCCACCCTGAGCAAGGGCTTGGACCAGCCCCCCCCCCCCGAAGTTTACGGACTGGAGGGCAGGAAGAGGCCAGTCTGCAGCAGGCAGATGGCAGCTACATCCAGAAAAGGGGAAGCAGACCCTCTAAGCACAGTTAGCCACGTGGGTTTGGCCGAGCCAGAGGCAGGCGCTGCACGGCCAGGCCTCCGATGATGGAGTTGCGTGTGGTTCTGTGTTGTGTCTGAGCACATATTCTGATCCAGACAGGACCTCAGTCCTCAGAAAGGTCTGCGTCGGAGCTGGATGTGGGGCTGAAGAGGGGGAGGTGGGGCTGGATCAGCTCAGGACTAAACAGGCCGTGAAGACGGTGGCTCGGCGGAGCCCGTGGTCTTTTGCAGGTATTTTCTCCCGGTCTGTGGCTCGTCTTCTCCTTCTCTTTATAGTGTCATTTGCAGACAGAAATTTTAATTTTAATTTTAATGAAGTTCAGCTTCCCAATTGTTTCTTTCATGAATCTTGCCTTTCGTGTTGTAGCTAAAAAGTCATCACCATACCCAAGGTCATCTAGGACAGTGGTCGGCAAACTCATTAGTCAACAGAGCCAAATATCAGCAGTACAACGATTGAAATTTCTTTTGAGAGCCAAATTTTTCAAACTTAAAAACTTCTTCTAACGCACTTCTTCAAAATAGACTCGCCCAGGCCGTGGTACTTTGTGGAAGAGCCACACTCAAGGGGCCAAAGAGCCGCATGTGGCTCGCGAGCTGTGGTTTGCTGACCATGGGTCTAGGGTTTCTGCTGTTATCTTCCCTTCATAGTTTTACATTACATTTAGGTCCGTGATCCATTTTGAGTACATTTTTTTGTGAAGGGTGTAAGGTTTGTGTCTTGATTTGTTTATTTTTTGTTTGTTTGTGGAGGTCCAGGTATTCCAGCGCCCTCTGTTAAAATTCAATTTTTTTTTTTTTTACCAAATAAACACATGCATATAGTTTAAATATAAAGAATTACCTTTTTCAATTGTTCCTTCTGAAATTCATCTCTATCTTATTAAGCTTAATGTTAATATAATAATACTTTACTAATAATACTGCTGATTCATGGTTTATCAATTTCTGACACTACTTATTGATGAGCCATTATTCACTGTGCAATTTTATTACAAATTTACATTATTGTGACTAGTAACTCATGCAACCTGCAGAGCTGAATACTGGACTTCAATTAATGATCCTCTTTTGACTTTAGGAGCTACTAAAGCTAATAATTTTCCACCAGCTCTTCCAAATGCCAGCAATCGTATTTTCTTTCCCCTTTTAAAGAAAGAACTATTGGAACACAATGAAAAAATGCATCACTTCAATTTATATTTACTCCTTCCATTGGCCCTTTATTCTTTTGCTTCAATCTGTACATTCCCTGCTAAAATCTAAATTTTCGAGGACAAATTAAAATGTCATTTGAAATCCATATGCATTTGAGTGGATCAAGGCTGAATGTAATCTTATTTAGTAGTTTCCCGCCATCCAATGCACCCCCACCCCCCGGTGAATATGTACCTGCTGTCACAGCCACAGACGAAACAGTCGTGGATCACACAGCTTGGTCATCTTTGGACTGTCATCCATGTTTTATTAGATTAAAACTTAGCTTACGATACGTTTTCTCTGCTAATAGCCGATCACACCTTCTGACAGAAATACTTCCTGAGCTTTAATAACATATTTCCTTGCTTAGGGCTAATATCTGTGCTCTGAGCCCCTCCCCGCCTTTTTGCTTCAACATCTGCACACAGTACTTGGCACGCGGTGGCTTCTCACTGAGGATGTGCAGCCCTCGTGTAGCCTGCGATGATTTCACAACTAGACACACGCTGCCTACACTCACGGAATCACTCTCCCCACTAAGACATGGCCACTCCCTTCATTCCAGAAGGTTCCGCCCACCCCCTGGCCTGTCCAGTCAACCCTCATGAGCAAAACAGGGTTTCCGTATGTGGAAATATGTCATTTTCATTCACACAAACAGAAAAAGACACTCAACACAGCATCGCTAAACCTCTCCTGCAACGTTTCAGCAAAGCTACTTTAAAAGCATCCTTCTTTTACAAATCTACAGTTTCGAGGGAAAACAGTATTAATGTAGGAAATCCACATGCAATGGAGCTCATTCTGGTTGAAATGATTAGAAAACGGATTTGGCTTTAAAAACGTTCCCTGTCTGTGGGAATGAGTGTGGGCACGAGGCGGGTGGAGGTCAGAGGTGTGCACTCCCGTTCCAAGTGCAGAGCAGCCGGGAATTGGAGCGGGGGCAGAGCACACAGAGGCATAGCCTTCCGTCGGCAAACCTCCCCTGGGAGCAAAGCACGGAGGGGAATGCAATCCCAGAGGCCCACCTCCTGGATCTTGCTCTACACTCTTCGAGGAAATGTAAAATGGCAAAGCAACGCCCGCCAGGAACTGGAGGAATGTAGAGTTGGTAGACAAATACAGGAGAAACGGAGCCACCTGCCTCAGGGATCGGGGGCTGCGCTCAGCTTCACTGCGGCTTTCAGTCTAATTCATGTATCCTTTCCTTACATCGCATGATAAATATCTTTAGTCAAAAGACAATGATCCAACTGTCCCACTTCTGGGAATATATCCTAAAACCCCCCAAACACCAATCAGAAAGAATATATATGCACCCCTGTGTTCATAGCAGCATTACTTACAATAGCTAAGATTTGGAAATAGCCCGAGTACCCATAGAATACTATGCAGCTGTAAAAAAGAGGGATCTCTTACCCTTTGGGACAGCATGGAGGGACCTGGAAAGTATTGTGCTAAGTGAAATAAGCCAAACTGAGAAAGACAAATATCACACTTATTTGTGGAATCTAATGAACAAAATGAATTGGCCAATAAAGTAAGAACTGAAGCAGGGAGGTATGGAACAGACTGACATACCTTGATGTAGTGTTTAGGGGATGAGAAGAGATAAACCAAAGAACTTATATACTGACAGGTATAGCCCCGGATTTGGGGAAGTGAAGACCTGGGGGAGGAGAGGAGGTTGGGAGGGGAGGAGCTGGGAGGAGGGAGGTAAAAGGAGAGAAATGGGATATGTAATACTATCAACAATTTTTAAAAAAACAACACAATGAGATTTCCCAAGAAGTGTCACATAGTTTAATAAGCAAAAATGGCCGGAACCCGACTGAAATAGCGGTTGCTTATCGGCTGATCCTAGCTAGGCAGGCACGGCACCACACCCTGCCTCCTCAGCCAGGAACGTCTAAAGCGGGCAGCCACATCCCAGGGGCACAGGGGAGCCATCTGACACCCCGACACGCTCCCCACCTAAAGGTTTGTGAACACAGACCCAGCAGAATACGGCATCTGGCGGCTGCACGTGCTGAACCACACCGTTATCGTGAGAAAGAGCCAGCCATTTCTCAGAAAGCAAAACAAAGCGACCAGCCAAAACCACAGCCATGCACCTGTGCACATCACCTCGTCTTCTGAACTGGACCCCGGGACCCCTGTGTGACGGAGGACAGACCTGGACTGAATAAACCAGGTTATCAACTCAGGACGTCATTTCAAGTTACTCTGAAGCAAAGGCCACCTGACCATTCATGATGGAACAGGAGTAAGGGTGCCAGATGTCCTAACAGCCGTGTAACAGGCAGGTTCTAGTTGCTCTACAAAGAGGGATTCTTTCATTGTCCTCAGGTATGGTCATTGTTTCATCCACAGCAGATGGTCACTGTATTCAATTCCACTACACGAAGGCGTGGGATTGACCCCTGCTCTTGAGAAATGTACAGGCCAGCAGGAAAGACAGGAGCTTAATTACAATTCGATTTAAAATTCTCCATTAGAGCCACCCAAAATAGTATGGCCACAGAGAAGAGTGAGAATCTTAGAAAATGCACCAGAGCAAACATCCTGACTAGGATGTATATAATTAATACATACACATGTTCACAGACAGACACATATAGGGAGGTATATGTGTCTGTCTGTGAACATGTGTATGTATTAATTATACATATGACATACATATGATGGTTTTATTTTAAAATATAAGGAAAAATAACAAAAAATGAGAAAAATTATACTGAAAATCAGACGTCCAAATATAGGACCCTATTTTTTTATGCTGACTGATTAGTGATAGAGACTTTGCAGGGGAAAACAGGGTCAACTCTATGAGGGCGTCAGAAGACTCGACTCGGGGTGGTGGCCGCCCAATGCAATGCACAGACGAGGTATCACAGAATTGTACATGTGAAACCTATATAGTTGTATTAACCAATGTCACCCCAATACGTTTAATAAAAATCAATAAATGAATGTCAGCCAACGGTGATTCTTACCTGTCGCGTTTCTTGGGCCAGAGCTTCGTTCACCACGGACTCCACTATCTCTGAGTCGGTTCCTCGCCATCACCTTCCAACAGAAAAATACATACGTCAATGCCGAGCAACCTTATTAGGAAAAACGCCTGCAACCAGACCTTAACAGAACTGTTAGAATCTGTGTCGCGCTCTATGTAAATCACAAATTTCAAGGTCTCTTTCTCGTTCCAGACAAAAGCCACTCATCGGTGCTTTCTGAAACTACTTCAAGGAATTGATAGGAATTTTATTTCAATCCTAGAGGAGTAACGGGAAGATGGTGACATAGCAGATTCTGCTTTAAATTACCATCACCAATGCCCCAAATGGAAGCTTTAGAAAGCATATTGATGGTTTCACGTTGGGTGGTGGGCACACAAGGCAATATATGGATCATATATCATAGAAATGTACACTTGAAACCTGTATAATTTATTAACCAATGTCACCCAATAAATGTAATAAAAATAAATAAATTTTAAAAAGTATATTGGTAATATTTTAAAACAGTTAACTATTTGCCTAAATGTTGCAAAGAGAATTCTAAAACAAAAATTAAAAAAAGAAGCATTTACCATTTTCTAGAAAATGGTGAATGCTGTTTTTCTTGTGTTTTTCTTCCTACATAATGAAGTATTTCAAATATTTGAAAATCATATTACATTTAAGAAAAACTTGACTATAATTGTTCCAATTCTGTTCTTTTAAGAAAGAAAACATTAACCATTGCATACTTAGTTGAAACCCAAAGTAATCCACTTGGGATGGTTTGTTTTATGTCAATCGGACTGGCCATGGTGTGCCCGGATTAACCCTCATTTCTGGGTGTGTCTGGGAGGGCGTCTGCAGAGGAGATGAGCAGTGGACTCAGTGATGTGGGTGGGCACTGCCCAACCCCTGAGGCCGGAATGGAACAGAGGCAGAAGGAGGATGAACCCATTCCTTTTTCCTGCCTGCGGGAGCTAGCGCCTCTCCTCTCGTCTTCACAGAACCTCGGACGGTTTGTACCACGGGCTCCCTGATTCTCAGCCTCAGGCTGAAATTTCACCCTCCCCCACTCCCACCTCCCTGGGCCTCCAGCTCACAGATGGCAGGTTATGGGACCACTCAGCCTCCGTGATCATGTGAGCCAATTCCTCATAAACAATTGTAATACAACCCTAGCTGGTTTGGCTCAGTGGATAGAGTGTGGGCCTGGGCACTGAAGGGTCCCAGGTTGGATTCCAGTCAAGGGCATGTACCTCAGTTGCAGCCTCAATCCCTGGCCCTGATCCGGGCACGTGTTGGAGGCAACCAATCAATGTGTCTCTTTCACGTCAATGTTTCTCTTTCTCTGTCTCTTCCCCTCTCTTCCACTCTCTAAAAATTAATGGAAAGATATCATCGGGTAAGGATTAACAAAAAAGAAAAAGAAAACATAGGTTGTTTTTTGTTTTTTAAATAATTATCATTTTTATTATTCGCATGATAAGCAGTGCTGTAAAGATCTCTGTGCCAAGAGTGATATCCGAATTATTTCACGTTCAGGACCATAAGCAGAGAATGAGCTACCCACTGAAAGCTAGTCACTGCGCAGTGTTTGGGTTCAACATCATTCCCACTTGGTGATCATGGACAATATTCATGAACAATGCATGTCTGGAAGGTAAACTGCATAATCAAATTTTCGTTAACTTTCTAAATTTTACATACTGCTAAATGGTCATTTTAATTTCCATGTCCTGGGCCATCAGTGAGGTTAAGTATTTGTTAATGTGCTTCTGGTCCAATAAGCATATATTTCTCCTTCCAGGTACTTATTCATAAGTTTTGTCCATTTCGTTCTTTATTGACCTTTCTCTATCCATTTGCAAGAGCTCTTTGTATAGTCTCAATATAAATTTTCTACAGACATTTCCTCCCAGTTCATTCTTTTGCTTTTAACTTTGTCATCCTGTCTTTTATTCTACACAGACTGTTATATCATCTTGTACCTTTTATCAAAATTAAATATTTTTCTAATTTGCTGTTCTTGAAAATTATTTCATCATACGGCTCTTCTTCTAAGATACACACTTAATTTTTGTCCCACCTTTGGGGACACGGAGCTTTGGATACGAATCCCGTCTCCTTTGCCTGCTGCTGCAAGAAAATAAAACTACCTGGCGACCACCTTGTCTTCTTCATGAATAGAGCACCTCAACTTCCAGCCTCTTGAGTTCGGTAACACCATCACATGGAAGTTTAACCCAAACCAGTCAACCTGGCCGTTTGGGGCAGCGCAAGAGAGAGCCTAATGGTGGAAAACCTTTACAGTGAAGCTTAACACAAACTGGTTCCGGAGGGCGCATGGGACCCTGGGCTCCCCCGCCTCCAGGGGCTCCCCGAATCTGCAGCTCCAGCTACAGGTGAAGCTTTCTCTGAAGAACACCTGAAAACTGTCTGGGCCACTCGGTGCCTCTGGCCAATGCAGGCGGCCAGCTGGACGTGGGTTCCAGGGGCCGGGACACAACCCACCTCAAACCCTGAGTCTGGAGGGAACTCAAAACCGTGAGCTTGTCCCCGAGGAGCAAAGCGTTTGAACCCCACATGGGCACCCCGAAGTCTGACACCTGCACGTCAGAGAGGAGCCCCCAAAACAATAGCCCTGAAAGCCAGCGGCGACCCAGGAGGTTCTGACACAGCGGCGCAGGGCCCGGCTTGGGACCCTGTCCTTGAGGCCCCCGGGCTCACCTGGGCCTGCTGGGAGCAGACACCGGGGGGCAGGCACCCGGCGGGGCTGGGCCTGCTGGGGGCAAACACCGGGGGGCAGGCACCCGGCGGCGCTGGGCCTGCTGGGGAGCTGCCTCCGCGCTCTCCTCTGCCTCGCTCCAGCCAGCGGAGCTTTTCCATCTTCTCCCGACAGGAGCCTCGCCCCAGGCCTGGGTGCCGGGCCGCAGAGGGTCCGGGTCAGGGAACAGCCCGCTGGGAGGGCGTGGAATCTCGGGAGGCAACTCTCGCGTGACTGGCAGGTCCGTCCTCGGTTCTCGCGCCCAGCGCCGCTTCCGGTGGCCCAGCTTCCGGTGGCCAGCGCCGGCCTGCCTTGGCAGGAGTGTACGGACACTGCGGACAGTTCTCGGCCACAGTTGCCCAGGGCGCTGCTCAGACCGCAGAGCGAAGCCCACGTTCGGCCTGTGGAGCAGCCGTGAGGGCCGGCACACACCTGGGCCGGGACATACCTGGGCGGCACACACCTGAGCAGGCACACACCTGGACTTGGACATACCTGGGCGGCACACACCTGGACCGGGACACACCTGGGCGGCACACACCTGAGCAGGCACACACCTGGACCGGAACACACCTGGGCGGCACACACCTGGACCGGGACACACCTGGGCGGCACACACCTGGACTGGGACATACCTGGGCGGCACACACCTGGGCCGGGACATACCTGGGCGGCACACACCTGAGCAGGCACACACCTGGACTGGGACACACCTGGGCGGCACACACCTGGGCGGCACACACCTGGACTGGGACATACCTGGGCGGCACATACCTGGACTGGGACATACCTGGACGGCACACACCTGAGCAGGCACACACCTGGGCCGGGACACACCTGGGCGGCACACACCTGGGCCGGGACAAGGGCAGCAGCTCAGACATCCCTCGACCCCCGAGGTGGACGGCTGCTCCCAGGGGCATCTCCACGTGGCCTGGCTCTGGTGGCCAGCGGCTTACCCTTGAGGTTCCCGGACTGTGTGGATCTACACACGTTAAAAGCCGGCATTGAGGCTTCCAGCCAGCCTGAATCCAGGTGCTGAGAGACCCCCCCCCACCTACCGGCGGGAGCCCCTGGAATTAAAACAGCTGCTTGGACAATCACAAAGCCAGAGCTGGGGCAGGAAAGACTAGGTTCCTGTCCGCATGGAGCCTCCCCTTCAGGACGGCAGAGGGCTGTTTCATCAGATGCACAGAGACCAACGCAGAGTCGAGCAAAATAAACAAGGGAACAAAATAAAACCTCGGAGAAAACCTTAATGAAGCGGCACAGTGTTAACACGTGTCTTCTTCAGGCTTTATGATGGCCAGTGTGTCTGATACATTTGGTAAAAACACATGCTGGTGTTTGCCAAAAGGTTTCAAATTCTCCTCACGTCTCTGATGCGTCGTCCTTTGACTCTGCTAATGTCAAATCGCATCCATTATAATTAGGTGTTTCCCACCGTTCCACTCTAGTTTGCAAGTCGTTGAATGCAAGGGCCTCGTTAAATCTCAACACTTAGCACCGTTTTGCAAAGAAAAGATGTATCACATTTTATATTTGCTAAATGTTGCATGAATGCATCTGGAGCAGATTTTAAAGCCATGGTACATTTGGGGTGGGGAGTGGATATATGCCGTTTTTTGCTACCATTTATTAACACCCCCGTTTCTTTTGCAGGAGGCTGCAAAGTTTTTCCCTAAAAGGCCAGATGGTAAATATTTTCAGCTGTGCAGGCCAAATGGGCTCAGCCACGGCTATCAATTTTCCTTTGGAGCAGAAAAGCAACCACGTTCAATGCATACACGAACAGGTGTAGCTGTGCAAAAATGTATTTACAAATTCGGGCAATAACCTGGATTTGTCATGGGCCTCAAGTTTTCCAACCCTGTGTTGGAACTCCTTGTCAGTCAAGTCCTATATGCCCTCTACTACTAATGAAGATAAGGGTATCGGACCCTCTAGTCCAGCGGTCGCCAACCTTTCGGACCTCACGGACCACCAGTCGTCCACGGACCACCAGCTGGCAACCACTGTGAGTCTCGTCCACCCCCGGTGATAAATCAACTGGGTGGTGATTACGGGGTGTGGCCAAAGGTCAGCCTGCACTTGGAATCTGGAACAGGCAGCCCACAGGAGAGAAGAAAGTGGGGAGCCCTTCCTGGCTGGAAAGGGGACATCGGGGAGGGGCTGGCTCGGCTGCTCCTGCCTTCACACTCTAGGGTACCCTTGGCTTCTCACTTCTCTGGAGCTCCAATTTTATTTGTAATGACTTGGCCAGGTTAAAATGCAGATGATACCTAAAATCTGAATCTTCAGATTCTTTGAAAAATTGGGGAAATCCTCCTGCTGACCCAGTTAGACTGAGCTTGAGTTCGCTGCCCTCACACCCCAGGGTCCAACCCTAGCCTCAGGCTGCGTATCCGGACAGTTCTGCATCCCAGATGCTGCTGTATTTGTTTTTGTTTCTTTAATATGTTTTTATTGATTTCAGAGAGAGGAAGGGATAGGGAGAGAAAGGTAGAAACATCAATCGCCTGCCTCCTGCATGCCCCCTACTGGGGATCAAGCTCACAACCCAGGCATGTGCCTTGATGGGGAATCAAACCTGTGACCGCCTGGTGCATGGGACAGCGCTCAACCACACCCTCAGGGCACCACAGTGTTTGTTAAACTGGCTTCTTCCCTCAGTTATGTTCCCTGCCTGGTGCATGTATAGATCTGAAGGTTCAACTGCTGACAGTGGTGAACCCCATATCGAAAATATTCTCATCTGATATGATTCAATAGGTGGTCTTCCCAACCCAAATTCAATTCAGTGATTGAGACCTGAAGGCAAAACTTATACACGCATGTTCTCTGAGCAGGTGGAATATCTCAGTCCACACACTGAATGAGGTGTGGCGGGGTGGGGGGGTGTTCTTTTTACCATAAAAACAGTGGGCTGTGTTCTTAGTTTGGGAAGAAATAATTCCACCCCTCTACTGCTCCTACCCCACTCCCCCCACCCTCAGAAATGATGGTACACAATCACATTTGCTAGCCTTTAACTTGGACCTGAGGTTTTTGGACCAAAGGTCCACAACCTTACATTTCTTCCTATCTGGAGTATCAGAATAGTGTTAGTCACCTCCGTTAGTCACCTCCATTAACTCAGCTCCCCAACCATAACTGTAACTATGTATTTAGAGACATCGGTTTTCTGCTTCCAACACCTTCAGTCTTCTCAGAAAACTTAGCAGAATTAGACCCCCCCCCCCCCCCCCCTTTTTTTTTTTTTTTTTTTTTTTTTTTGGTGCCTAAGCATTCAGGGAGCTCCATGTGGATTCTGGGCCCTTGAGCAGGTATTGGGGGGCCATCAGCTTATAACGGCATGGGTATCACTCCGCCTCTTTCATTAAATGGGGACAAGGGACAGTGTGGCCAGACGTGTCCTGAAAGCCAACTTGTACCCGGCATCTCTAAGAGGGCTCCAGCCACAATCAGAATTCACCCTGTCTGCTAACGGGCATCCGAGGCTGCGGTGCTTGCTGGTGAAAAGATTCTTTTCTCAGCCTAGATTGCATTTTTAAATTGATTTTTCACACTTTGCCCTCTGGAACTAGATTTTGGTGATTTAATATGGGTAGAGGAGGAATTAGTAGTCAGGATACATTTTATCTGTGGTCTCTAAAAATCATAATTATCTGACACATGACACAGAATCCATTTCAGCAACTGCCAGGCTACTACTCAGGGGGATGGGTGGTCACAGATTACAGGATAATTCCATCTTAATTCTTGAAGTGCTAGTCGATGTATAAATGTTATTAAAGAAAAAAAAAAGGAAGGAGAAATAACATTACCTACAAAAATAGTTACATAGATTTTTCTTGCTTAAAAGAGATGGTTGAGGAAGTCTGTTAACTGTGCATACCTGAAAATCCGTAGAACAAAGCAGATTATTATGGAAGGAGAAATGTATAGTTCCGTGTGGTACTTTAGGATACATGTAACAAGTAATAGAAATAAGTTATTTTTTAAGAATTCTAGATGTATTAGCAAATTTAAAATCTGATTCAAAGTAATGTCCTTATATGTTATACTTTCCAGCATTCTTTTGACCATGCAGTTATTTTGTTTCTAAACTTGATGTTTGGGTTAACATGTAGTGCCTATTCCACTGGTACTGAGTCCCGGCCTTTTCATTTTTTACACAGTGCAAGAAAAGCTAATTCCTAAAATCTGCTTTTTACCTAGCCATGGAAAATCTGTCACACATAGATTTCAAATGGGTGAATCAAAACTCTAATGATTCATGAAAATTGTCTGAGAGCATAAACCCAAGCATGACCCAGGAGTAGGTCCTCATTAAGATGATCAGGACCCTAATAACAGTTTTGGCGACAGGTGTCTGAACCAATCCTGTTTTTTGATTCATGGAATGTTCCAGAATTTTTCACATGCATATTTTTTTTAAATATATATTTTATTGATTTTTATTTATTTATTTATTTATTTTTACAGAGAGAGGAAGGGAGAGGGATAGAGAATCAGAAACATCGATGAGAGAGAAACATCCATCAGCCGCCTCCTGCACATCCCCCACTGGGGATGTGCCCGAAACCAAGGTACATGCCCTTGACCGGCATCGAACCTGGGACCCCTGAGTCCAAACCGGTCAGGGCTCGCATGCAGATTTTTGTTAGTGACTGAACAGAGTGCTGAGCAGGTGGGGGTGGTGGTGGGGTGGGGGAGCAGCCGCCTGGGAATTGCTGCCCAGAGTCAATATTTACACACCTGCCAGACTGGCATTGATTTTCATAGCGTGAATGCAGACAAGAACCCAGCCTGTCTTCCTCCTCCACAGAAAGGCATTTGCAATAGAGGCTTTCCGCGGAGACGCTGGCCCGCTTACCGGAGTAAAATGAGATGTATGCGGTGTTTTACGGCGCTGTATGGCAATCCCTCCGCAGACATAAAAAGACCTGCAATCGAAGAAACCCCAGGATTTGAAAGTTTTCTTTAATGATATGCCTTATGCTGTCTTTATGTACACCACGTTACAAACCAGTCTATATATTACAGAAAATGTACACTTCGAACTTATGAGTAAACGCAGTCAGTCCCACAAATTCCGTTTTACGGTCGTCATAAATGCCTCCATGATTTAGCAGGTGTATGTGGGGGAAGTAAACCCCAAAGAAGCCGAGTATAATCCTCTCTGCAGGCCTGTATTTTTAAAAGACGGCACTCACCAATTAATATTCTTATCTTGCTAATAATTTGGTTTGTGCTCCGGGAAATGGAATGAGCGAGTCGATGGTCTTAGGAGCAGTTTTCTGCCTGGCCAGAGCCAGCCCCCTGTACAACACACACACAAACCCCGGCTCCCAGGCCATCTGCAAGGAAGCAGTTTGGGGAGAGCTGGGAAGTTTTAATTTCCCAGTGCCCCCATCCACTGCAGCTGCGCGGGCCACCCCGAGCCTCCGCACAAGCACCCCCTGTTCCTGTGCCAGCCGCTGGCGGAGGCCCTGTCTCTCCCGGGGAGGCGAGCTCAGCCTCGGAAATGTGGAGGCGGGTTACGGAGCCCCCCGGCCTTTAAGCGAGATTAAGCATCAACACGCTTCCATATCACTAAGATTTAACAGCCGGGCCTCACCACTCGGCACAACATCACAGGCTTTGCACACGCGCCTAAGAACTCATCAAACCAAACGATATGGGGAGGGGGGGGGGTGGCTTTATCATTTCATGTTATTTTATTTTTCAACAATATATACTTACTGATTTCAGAGAGGAAGGGAGAGAGAGAGAGAGAGAGAGAGAGAGAGAGAGAGAGATGATGAGAGAGAGTCATTGATCGGTTGCCTCCTGCACACCCCCTACTGGGGATTGAGCCTGCAACCCTGGCCTGTGCCCTGACTGGGAATCGAACCGTGACCTCCTGGTTCATAGGTCCATTCTCAACCGCTGAGCCAGCTGGCAAGGCATAATCTAATTTCATTTATTTATTTATTTATTTATTTATTTATTTATTTTTTATTTTTAATATATTGTACTGATTTCTTTTACAGAGAGGAAGGGAGAGGGATAGAGAGTTAGAAACATTGATGAGGAGAAACATTGATCAGCTGCCTCCCATGGGGATGTGCCCGCAACCAAGGTACATGCCCTTGACTGGAATCTAACCTGGGACCCTTCAGTCCGCAGGCCGACGCTCTATCCACTGAGCCAGACCAGCCAGGGCGTAATCTAATTTTAAATGGTACAGAGGGCTGCTGCGTCTCTCCGTGCCAAGCATCCAATCTGTTGCCAAGTCCAGCAGACCTTGCCTTTCACGTGCCTTCTCCCGGCTTTCGCCGCTACAGCGTTAGAAACTTCGAAATCATTCCCTACGTTCCTTTGCTGGGGCTGTCATCATAAAGCACCACCGGTGGGTGGGCGGGATTTATTTTCTCAGCTTTGAGGATAGAAGTCCAGGACCAAGGTGTCCACAGGTTTGGTGTCTTCTCTCCCTGGTCCTCGCCTGGCCTTCCCGCCGTACTTTCTTGGGTGTCCAGATTTCCTCTGATGAAGACACTAGTCAGACTGGCCTCGGGCAGTGGTCGGCAAACTGCAGCTCGCAAGCCACGTGCGGCTCTTTGGCCCGTTGAGTGTGGCTCTTCCACAAATAACCACGTGCGTGCGCGCACGTACAGTGCGATTGAAACTTCGTGGCCCACGCGCAGAAGTCGGTTTTCGGCCTGGGCGAGTCTATTTTGAAGAAGTGGCGTTAGGAGAAGTTTAAGTTTAAAAAATTTGGCTCTCAAGAGAAATCTCCATCGTTGTCCTGTTGATATTTGGCTCTGTTGGCTAATGAGTTTGCCGACCACTGGCCTCGGGCTCACCTTAACAACCTCATCTTAACGTAATCACCTTTTCAGAGGCCTCATCTCCCAATTCAGCGCATTCCGTGGGACTGGGCATCACGCCTTCAACATCTACATTTTGAAGGAACAAAATTCTGCCCGTAACACTCCCCAGGTTTCTCTTCATATCAAACCCCTTTTCCAAGCACAAGTCTCCACTTCTGTCAAGCATGTTCCTGACCACATCTTTGTTGGCTGAATGTGTTCCCATGAACTCCACTATTTGCAAAGAGAAGTTTGAACAGATAGCCCGGCATCCATGGGCTTCTATCCCCCAGCCCGCCTTTCCATCCACAGCTCCGGCCTTACCTCTGACCTGCCAAACAACGGGAAGAATCGGTCTTCCCTCCGCCCTGGCAGAAACACCCTGCCTTCCCCGCGGTGCCCCCTCCAATGCCCATGCCTCCACCAAGTGTCCCTCCATCCTTTCCGCGGCGGACAGCCCGGGCTCTGGAACCACAAACACACACTCATTTGGTAACAGTCTCCTGTGTCCGTCATTCTCCTCGGCAGTCCAGGAGGGCTTGTGGAACTTGCCCTGTGCCCTTGCTCTAAATCCATGTGAAGTTAGTGTGGGCTGACCACAGACCTCTGACCTCAGGTGTGGGCACCGGACCCAGGTCTGGCCAGTGACCGTCTCCAACGCCCGGGCTGCAGGTATCATTCGAGAGCACACCTTTGTCTACTGAGCGCTAATCCTGGGGTTTCTGCTTGGACACTTGGGAAGAGAAAGCCTTTTCGTTTGGGGTGTTAAATTAGTAGAAATAAACCTGGGCTGTGGGCTCTTAGCAACGCCAACAGGATAAAGAGAAACAATTCCAACCCTGGAGAACGTCAGTGATACCGAGCAATTTTAACAGCTACCAGAGGGAATCTGTTATTTAGGAAGGTGTGACAATTAGACAAACAGCAGCCTTCTCACCAGAACAATGAAGACGTCCAAGTTACATCATCAAGCTGTTAAGGAAAAATAACTGTGTAGAATTTTATTCCGGCCTAAGCAGAAGGAGGACAGATGGTGCAGGGACTCAAAGGGAACGACTGAGGAACTCACGCGGGAATAAGAAAAACGAAGGTGACTCTAGGTTTTCAGCCTAAGGAAATGGAAAACGGAGCCAGCATTCACGGAGAAGAGAAAGGAGCAGATGTGTCAGTAATGGCAATAAATACAAATGGATTAAGCTCACTTGTTAAAAGACAGAGGCAATGGATGTACTCATCCGACACACAGTAATACGATAGTCTTTCTTCCATGAATGTATGTATATTTCTGAGAAAATTTATGTAAATGGACCTCTTTCCTTTAACAGACAAGTTTCTTGCAATTTTCTAAGAGGGTCTCTTGAGGCCAAGAGATATTTTAAAACACTTTAAAATGTGCAAAAAAATATGGCGTATCCAAGGAGGCAACGAGAGTTAAAAAATGTAGGGGGTAAATTTATCTTTCTACTAATTTTGATATGATTTTTTACAAGTTTATAGAGAACTTGGTTCAGAAATTCTAAGCTAGTGCGCCCTCAGTAAATGTTTGATAAAGCTAACATCATCATCGTTATTGTTTATAGCAGTTGAAGCCTCATTATATACACTAAAATGGCAAGGATTTGCCATTATTATTGTACTGAAACCCAGCATTAAATTTGAAATAATCATCTCCCACTGCTTTTTATACCAAGTGGAGACCCAGCCACTTTAGATCTGCTTAGGCAAAGACTATAGAAAAAGAGGTTTTGAAATAATGGAATTAAAATCCTTATTTTTTTCTCTTTGGGGGACTCACAACAACATCGTTTTGCTAATTATACTTCTCAGTTCATGGCCCAGGATCAAGGCGAGGACCCTTTCTTTTACCCTCTGCTCCCCTCTCTACGTCCCCTGCCCCTCCTGGTAGACAATTTGTTTTCTGGGTCCCCGACTTACAGGTGTGCTACAGAGCTTGCATGGTTGTTTTTCTGTGCATGCATTTTTACTTGATAAACGGGGGGGGAGGGGGGGTGCCCCAGGAGCCACTGTTTCATATTGTCTCGCCCCTCGCTCCTCTCCATGGTAGTGAGCATGTAAGCCTCACCACCTCTCCCTGCGGCCCAGCGTTTGCTGCAGACACAGCCCACGCACCACCTCGTGCACCGTCCTCAGCACATCAGTGCACCCCTGGGGGCCTCCACACGCCTGCACCTCCATTCCATCGTGCCAGGGCTCTCTACGGCCTCCAGAGGCCACACTGCTGACCCGGCAACCCCACACCGCGCTGCGCTTCTCACACGGTGACCTTACAGGTGTCTGAGATGGCTCAGCGTAAGGGGCCAGTACGAGAATCTCAAGCAACACGCTGAAGGTACACGTGTGTGTCTGTGCCCGTGTGTGTCCCATATAATACAATTACATGCAAGTGGTGAATGTGTGTACAGCATGTGGGACTACAAAATGTCACCATATACCCACCCCTCTAGCGCTGGCACCTCGCACGGAGCCTGAAAAATGGTAGACACGGAATAAATGAATGTTTGATGAGTGGGTGAGTCCATGAACAAAAGGAACTAAGGCTGAAGGCCTTGGAGTGGGCTCTCCCGGTGATGGAAGGACACCTGGGAAGTTTACGTGGGCAGAGTTCTGCATTCCCAACTCCAACCCGGATTCCACAGACAAGATATATAAAGAAATCAACTGAAGGGTTTTCTCTTTTTCCCCACTTACGGAACACAGTGGTAAACAACCACATTTGTCAAGTGCAGAGTCGTAAATATCCAGGTAGCTATTTTTTGCAGGAATGACTCAATCCAACCTTATCATTATGATGCTTGAATAAGTCCAATGGAAGCACAGAATTCATAAAGAGGCAGAAAAGAAAGAGCCACACAAGATAATTTATTATTTTTAAATATATACTAGCTTTCCCGTTGCAGGAAAATTCCTGCAATGGGATTTCCTGCTGCACTCTACCCCGCCTCCGTTCCTCCCTTGCCGCCCGCCTCGCCTTCTCCTCCGGCCCGCCCGCGTTTCCCTTCGCCCCCGGCCCTGCCTCCGCCCCGCCCTTGTCCCCCGCCCTGCCTTCTCCTCCAGCCTGCCGGCGTTTCCCTTTGCTCCGCCATTGTCGCCCGCCTCCGCCCCGCCCTTGCCGCCCGCCTCGCCTTCTCCTCCAGCCCGCCCGCGTTTCCCTTCGGCCCCGGCCCCGCCTCCGCTCCGCCCTTGTCACCGGCCCCGCCTCCGCTCCGCCCTTGCCGCCGGCCCCGCCTTCTCCTCCAGCCCGCCCACATTTCCCTTCGCCTACGGCCCTGACTTCGCTCCTCCCTTCTCCTCCCCCCGCCCCCCTGGCTTGATTGCTTCTTCGAAGCTTTACTCCCCTTTGCAGCTCTTGGCTTCTTTCGACACTGTCTTGATATGCAAATTAGCCGCCATCTTTGTTGGGGCAATTTGCATACTCGTCCTGATTGGTTGGTGGGCGTGGCTTGGCTGGTGGGCGTGGCTTAGGTGTAGCGAAGGTGCGGTCAATTTGCATATTTGTCTATTATTAGATTAGATATATTTATTGAGTTTAGAGAGGAAGGGAGAGGGAGAGAGAGCTAGAAACATCAATGATGAGAGAGAATCATTGATTGCCTGACTCCTGCATGCCCCACACTGGGGATCGAGCCCACAACCCAGGCATATGCCCTGACAGGGAATCAAACCATGACCTCCTGGTTCATAGGTCAACGCTCAACCACTGAGCCATGCTGGCCCGGCCCAAACCATGTGTTTTAAATACCGATGACTAGCACATCTTGTAATTATGCTTCTCACTGGGGCCCCAGGAAGACACCCCCACACAGGAAACTATACTCTGCCCAATACTGCCAAGCCCAGTGCTTTCCCCGACTTCCACTCCATCCTTCCACCCAGAAGTCACGGAGGCACACAGGGCTGCTCGGCTCCTCACGGGATGTGGGCGACGTGATGTGAGCACCGGCCACCCCATTTCATTGTGGGTACCGCGTGTCGTACCCATGGAAGGTTTTGGCAGCCTTGCGTTGAGCAAGTCTAGCGGTGCCATCTTCCCCACAGGCTCAGAGGAGGGTTCGCATTTCTTAGCAATAACGTATTTTTAATTAAGGTACATACATTTTTAGACACAGCGCTATTGCACACTTGAGAGACTACGGTATAGTGTAAACATAACCTTATGTGCACCATTCCCGGCGGAATGGTGCGACTCAATGACAATATCCGTGCTAAGGCAGGGGTCTGGACCCGGACCCACGGTGTCTCTCTGTACCACTAGGTTCAGCTGGGGGTCCAGGAGTCCACAAGGAATTCAGAGAGTATTCTTAATTTTAGCCCAACCTGCAAAACCCAGTGATTGAGCGTCAACCTATGAACCAAGAGGTCACGGTTCAATTCCCCAGTCAGGTCACAGACCCAGGTTGTGGGCTTGATCCCCAGTAGGGGGCAGCCAATCGATGATTCTCTCTCATCATTGATGTTTCTATCTCTCTCCCTCTCCTTTCCTCTTTGAAATCAATAAAAACATATATTTTAAAAAAACTGCTCCCTTTCATGCTGTGTGGACTTGCGGGCTTGAGGAATGCTTTTTGCCTCCAGTTTCCAACGGTGAGGTTCTCGAACAACATTTGTTTGCGTCACGTGAAGTTGGTTGTTTTTTCTAATCTCGCTTGCATGGGGTTCAGGGGGAATCCCTAGTTTTGAAAGGATTGTGTTTCTGTCGTTCGTGCTGTTTGCCTCCTCCTGGGCCCCTCCGCTCTGGGGAAGTCAGGGCAGCAGGCGTGGGCTGTGTCAGCTGGACACCAGGACCAGGGATCAACCTGAAGCCCCGGAGGGTGCTATCCTATAATCACCGACAAGATTCACATACAGTCATCCCTGCAAACCCTCCTAGGCGCTCACCGATAGTTCTAGACATGGAAAAGCCAGACAAGAAAGAAGGAGGCGGTCTTCTGAGTTCAACAGCCTTCAGACCCAGTTAAAATAAAAACCATGTTGCCCATCCGGTGTGGCTCAGTGGGTAGAGTGTCAGCCCCAGCATCGAAGGGTTGAGGGTTTGATTCCTGGTCAAGAGCACATACCTGGGTTGCAGATTCAATCCCTGATCCTGGTCAGAGTGAGTGAAGGAGGCAACTAATTGATGTATCTCTCTCACATTGATGTTTCTCTCTCTCTCTCTCTCTCTCTCTCTCTCTCTCTCTCTTCCTCTCTCTCTCTCTCTCTCCTCTCTCTCTCTCTCTCTCTCTCTCTCTCTCTCTCTCTCCTTCCCTCCCTCTCTCTCTGTTTCTGTCTCTCTCCCCCTCCTTTCACTCTCTCTAAAAAAATCAAAGGAAAAAATACCCTCAGGTGAGGATTAACAGAAAAAAATAGACAGATAAATACATAAATAAACCCATAATAACTACCATGCACTAGGGGCCACACTCGGTGCTGTGCATGAGTTCCATGAGGTTACATCTATGGCGTGAGGTGCAGTTCACCTCCTTCCACAGACGAGGAAGCGGAGATCAGAAGGCACATCCCAGGTCACAGCCTAGAAAGAGACAGAACCAGCTCTGTCTCGGCCACGGTGATGCTGGCAGCCCCCACTCTCTGGCGGTGGGTCCACGGTACGCATGCCCCTGCGTGTGCACTAGATGGGAAGTGTCCTTGGTAAAGGCCGCAGCACCCGGAGGAGACATGGGCGCTGGGGTTGAGACCAAAAATCTATTCCAACCCCGAGTTGGTCAACTTGGCCTATGAACCAGGCCTGGGATTTTAGGTGAGTAGAGGAATGTTATTTCTAAGACATTATCAGTGTTGGGTATCAAATCCAAGAAAACAGCAGAAGTTGGTGAGACAAGGCCTTCAACTATCAGAAGAAAGATACACACCAAAGACTGGATGTACAGATATTAGAGAGAAAAAAAGTCTTCAAGGAAAACACAAGGGAACTCCATGGAGACCGCGCGTCCACAACCCCGTCCGATGGTTTTATGGGAACCGTAATTTAATAGACGGGAAGCACGCAGGCTGGAAAGTGTGCGCATTACGGCGTTCACGAGTCATAAAACCATCTTCATCTCAGCCGGTCACGTCTTCGGTGTAAATCGCTCCAGGGCCTTCCAAATGGCGAGAGGAGCAAGGGCCGGATCCGGTGAAGTTCATTTAAAAGCGACTGCGTACGTTACTTACGATTTAAATAATTCCCGTTTTGCGAGGATTGGAAACCACTGGCGAGGCAGTCAAGGGAAGAAGACATCTCTAAAGAGTCGGACTCTCGTTAACACTTCGCGTGCCAACTCGGCTGTTGAAGGGAGTTTGCGGGTTTAGCGCACTCTTTTGTCAGTTTGACGCAGAAAATGATACCAGCCGTTTGCTGCTCTGGAAGTGCTAGCCCTGTCTAAACGACACAGCCCTGTCACAGAAGCCGGGACTTCCCTCTCCTGGCTCTGCTTTTCAGGTAGAATAACATTGTGTCATATCATCCCGGGTTATTGCTTCCATAAAGTTCTCTCCAGGGTGAAAATGCAAGGTGAGCGGTCCCTTTCCCGGGAGCCAGCCTCCTGCCACAGATGAGCCTCTAATACCCTGGAACGTCACAACGGCCCGGGCCACAACCTTCCTTTCCAGCAGCTTATCATTCACCGACCTGCTTCTTCTCTCTCCCATCCAGGGGGTTCACGTTATTCTCACGCGGTACACAGTACGCTGGTCACACATCATAGCTAAACAACCTTTGCCCTTGACAGATCCATTACCCAGAGCACCCGACCCTGCCTTTAGGCGGATGAGCGTTGTTCTCAGCCTGAAATCGCCTTCCAGCTCCCACCGTCCGCCTCACCCAGCTCTGCCTGGCTTTGCGCCTTTGTCCTCTCTATTTCACATTGGGTTACTTTAGGGCAGAAAGCGTGGAGCAGAGCCTCACCCGCCTCTAAAATTTTATGGAAATAAACTCTTTGCCGTTTGCCAAACTACCCTGGGAAAATGCTTTTCTCCTCAAATCCAAAAGTAAAATTACAAATCCTCATTTGCCATCAACAACACGCGAGTAGGCCTGTCAAACACCTCCGGCTACTGAACGTAAATACGTCATGATGTACACGGACTCCCACGTACAGGCACACAGCAGCACATGTGTGTGCACACAAGTAAATACGTACGCACACATATGTGCACAGACACCCATGCCATATGCATGTACATGTGTGCACACACATGCATGTTATAACCAGCAAGTCACCTTCTCATTTCATGATGCAACTCGGCCCAAATTCACTTTCAGGTCACACCAACAAAGGGTTGTTTTTTCCTGTGGAAAGAAAGCCAAACAGAATATGAGACAATAACTCTAGTCTCCCGCTTACATTCCAAAATATTATCCCGTGAAAGGTGACAATGAGGGTTACTCCTCTGGAGAAAGAAACCAATCTCCAAAATAATGTCCTGGAAATAGCTTTCTACCGAGATCCGCTTCTTTATTTTCCAGAGGAAAAATAACACAAATAGAGGCAGCATTTGAGCAAATTGCACGGTAAGAAGCGTCCGCATTAGGCACGCGGCCCTCTTTCTGTTTAGGAGGGGAAGGAAAGTCTCCTCATAGCCGCGAACACTGCGGAATATTAACAACGGCCTGGCGCACCCTCGTGTTTTCTTTCTGAAATATTTTCGTGTCTTCTGTAAGGCTTAGTTACTACTCACATAATCAAAATCACCACCACCGCCACTAGAGAACATGAAGGAGGGACGTGTCCTTGAGATGACCTTGAGATAACTGACTCTCAAAATAACTGTTCCTGAAGTGATCCCTGGAATCGCTGACTTTTTATGTTTCAGTGAAATTCAAGCCCCCCCAACAACCTCCCCTGATGCTCACTGACCTGGGGAATGTCCATCGGTCAGTCACAGCGGACAGGGCGGACGTGTGTCTGTCCGTCCAGGCGGCGTCTCCGTGTTTGTGGACAGGAGACACAGGACAGGTCTGCAGCAAAGGCAGCCACACTTCAGTCTTTGCTAAAATCGTGAGAGACAGACCACTGCTCATTTCATTCCCCAGAACCGGAACGGCCCCGCTCCTTTCCTAACTGGGATTAGACTGGAACCCTGTTTTTAATAGTTTTCAGTTGAGCAAATCTGGGATTTGGAGTCAGACCACCCGAGTTCAGGCACCAGCTGTTGGCTGAGTAATAAGGACCCCATTCGAGGCCTCCCGAGGACCTTCTACGCAAGGGCGGGCAGACGCTCCTAAAAGGCAAAGAAAGCCCGGCCAGTGTGGCTCAGTGGTTGAGCATTGACCTATGAACAAGGAGGTCACAGTTCTATTCTCGGTCAGTGCATATGCCCAGGTTGGGGGCGCGATCCCCGGTGTGGGGTATGCAGGAGGCAGTGGATCAATGATTCTCTCTCATCATTGATGTTTCTATTTCTTTCTCCTGCTCCCCTCTTCTCTGAAATCAATAAAAATATTTTTTTTTTTAAGGAAAAGGAAAAGAAAGACAACGAAAGACAGAGAACCTGTCCCCACTGGAGGTGACAGAGACCTGACACCTGGGGCAACATGGGGTCCCTGACTGGACGGATCAGAAAAAGCACGTCAGGGCCCTGACCGGTGTGGCTCAGTGGATAGAGCATCGGCCTGCAGACTGAAGGGTCCCAGGTTCATTTCCAGTCAAGGGCATGTACTTTGGTTGTGGGCACATCCCAGTAGGAGGTGTGCAGGAGGCAGCTGATCAATGTTTCTCTCTCATCGATGTTTCTAACTCTCTATCCCTCTCCCTTCCTCTCTGTAAAAAATCAATAGAATTTTTTTTTTTTTAAAAAAAAGGACGTCAGGGGGACAGTTGGAGAAATGTGAATATCTGAAAATAATCAGACTTTTTACGAGCCTAACTTTTTTTTTTATGTTTTCTATTGTTAATCTGTCTGTTACAGGGGTGTCAGTCAAGAATGTAGGAGGGTAGAGGGAAAAAGTTAGGCTCATAAAAATAATCCACCTTGTGTTCTTACCTTTGTAAACTGTATGCAGGACCATTTAAGGAAGCTGGGGAAGGCACATGGGGAATTTATGAAGTGATTTTGAACTTTTTTGTCAGCCTGAGATTATTTCAAAGTTGAACGGTTTTTTAAAAGTTATGTTTTATGTAAAATGCAGCTTAGATTTCACACACACACATACATACATACATACATACATACATAAAATATCTAAACGGAGCCCAGGGCCTCCCCTGATGTCAGCACAGAATTTTAATCATTCGCTCGGGGTTCATAACTCACTTTAAAATAGCAAGAGGGAACCCCTTCTTTTAAGGCTGCTTCTGACTCATGACATGAATGTTAGCCTATCAGTCCCATACCGCTTTCTGCATCTCTAATAAATTCCGGAACTTTCCAGGGGATCAAGAGGCAGGGATTGCGGGTTCCCAGGCAGGAGTTGCCCTGGAGTACAGAGAGGCTGCTAAATGACAGATGCTGTTCCAGGTGCGACCTGTAGGTGGCTCTGACCCTTCGAGGTGTATTTTTCAAAAACTGTAGGAGTTCAGTGTCCTAGATTTCCAGGCTGACAGGTTTTACACCAACACTCAGAATTCTGGCTTCTCTCTGGAAATGGGGGAACACTGGTCCAGTCCCCGCGGTCACGCACCCCAGGGCCTGAGGAGAAGTGATCCCTAGTCCCCACCCCTCCCTACTGTCTCCCCAGGCCCTTGTCCCTCACTTCCATCGCCTGGCTTCACGCTTGCAACCTGGGTTAGCAATAGAGAGTAATGTCAGATCAGGAAAATGTTGGAGAACTCCCTACCATTATTTTATAAAAGACTCCAGAGAGCGCTCTTTGTGAGGGAAATCTACATAATTACACAGAAATAGAAACACTTGCCCAGGAAATGTTAAAGCCAAATAACACATGATATAAAAATAAAATATGGTAATGTATTCTGAGGCAATGGTACATTTACCTCCTTAAGTTGAATGTTTTTACTTTAAATAAGAGCATTATGCGAAGTAATAAAAGACTCATACATTTAAAATTTGTTTGGAAGAAACATTAATGAACTCCATAAAATGTAAAAATAATACAAAAGACTATTTTAGAAGTTTTTTTGGTGTGTGTGTGTTTTTTTTCAAAGAAGACAAACAGTCTCCCCCAAATTCAAAATAATTCTACTCGTTAACATTTTTTGATGTTAAAAGATTACTTAGAGGATCGCAGTAAGAAAAAAAAAAAGAAAGAAAGAATATTATTAGAACTACAGATCTCTGTTACTGCATTTCATGGACAGTCTCATAATAAAATAGATTAAAAGACAAATTAATCACGTGCTTCCCTTCAAGGGAAATCACGTGTGCACGTTACCATAGCAACTACATACATTTCCTATTAACTTTCTTATTACGGGGAAAAAATCAGTAACGACAGGTTACTTAAGAGAACATACAGCTTTTGGAGATGCCTATTTATTTAGCTAATATTATTACCAAAACCGCTTTCCGATGAAAAATCGAAGGCAAGTCCTCTTTTAAAATGAGTATCGCCAGAAACGAAGCAGGTGTTAGCAGGCCCAGCCAGACCCCGCCTCTCCGTGGCGCCGACGCGGTCTCCACTAATTATGTGTCAAACAGCATCCGCTGGGCCAGCCATGCGGCTGTAATTGTACATGTTAGGCTCATAAAAACATACCACTAAACCTTTGAAATTGCCTTGAAAATTAAAACAGCAGCCAACTTTCTTTCAGTTCAACTAAATGCTGTTGGTCCTGGATTTTCCAGAACTGGTTAGCATGAAAAAAATAAAAATAAAAAATTGATAAGTCAATGAGGGTTGTTGTTGTTTTTTTCCCTCTAGAAAGACTGTCCGATGAAATGGGATTTACCATTTGGGTTTTAGCTGCACCACTGCTTCATCCACATTAGACCCGTAACAGATTAGAGTCTGGAGGCTTTTTCTTTTGTCTCTGATTTTTGTCTGGCAAATTCAAACGCTCTCATACAACCAAGCAAGTGGGGCTCCAGGGGCAGGGGCAGGGGAGGTGCAGAAGCACAAGCCTGGGTTGAGGGAGTAAGAACGTCTCCTCTCTTCAAATCCATCTTTTCCAGTTCTATGGCCTCTGGTTACACAGGTTAAGGTCCCAGGGTCCCACGTGGGTCGTCTTTGTTTGCAAAAGGGAGCTGAATGATTGAAAAATGCTTTTCACATTTTATTATAGCCTTATTCACTTTGTTAACCACTAATACTTTGGGTATTTTTCATAAGGAAAAAAAAAAAAACCACAGTCTAAACTCTGCCTCTAATACCTTCACCCCCTCTTCCCTTCAAAGCAGAGAATCAAAGAGGAAGCAACCTTACTGGGCGTTTTGTTTGTTTGTTTGTTTGCAGCTGAAGGACCGAGAGAAGAATGAAGCCACGTGATCCCTGCTGGCCAGAGGGTGGTTTTGTCCTTCCTGACGTCCGGAAAGTGCCCTCAAGCTTTTGAGGTGAAAAGAATGTGTTATATTTTTTATCTCAGTTCTCTTTGTTCCTCTCACGGCGCAATAGCATCAAAAATCTGGCTTGACGAGTGAACAATTTTACTTTTATTTCATCCTAGACTTTGTAAAGTGCAAGACAGAAAGTACCAGAAGGTTTCAAAATTCTCTGATCACATAGAGGATGGTCAGGTATTGAAGGCAACCAGATCATGTTGCCCCAAATTATGTCACTTGCACATATTGACTACTTTGAGCTAAAGGCCCTTAAGAAACACCAAATTCAAGAAGGACATCCAGACCCCCTTTCACTCCTGAGAGCAGGAGTTACATCTCCGGGGACAGGTGGCCTCCCAGTTCAGGAGGAAGGAAGATATTTTCAGCAGCCCAGTGAAGGTACCAGAGGAATCCACACACAAACCCCACTCCATCCGTGTCTACCATGTATCTAACCATAGTTTGCCACCTGGGAAGCAAGGACTGCTTTCTGTCATCCTGTCAGCCTCTACACATTTACTGTTCTTTGTTGAGAATGCCAGGTAAGCTGGAGTTCTAACCACCTTTTAGAGTTACTCTTGGTTTAGTGCCGGAAACAAATCAGTTTCACTAAAAGAGAGATGTGGACAGGAAGCCAGGAAGGCTGGTCAACAACCTTAATTGCTCTAACCACTCACCCTTTAGTTGAGACATTGTTAGCTGAAGCAGCCTCCACCTTTGTTTTTCCCATGTAAATTTCTGTTTGTCTTGACTAAGATGTTTTCCCCAAAGCCTCAATAAAAGGTATGGCAGAGCCAGAGCAGTGAGTAGTTCTCCCACTAGAGTTGGACTACCGCCTGGCCCCCCATTTCACCAAATTGAATTTCTTCAAGTCTCCATTCATTTGTATGTGGCCCTTCTCCAGAACTCGAACCCTGAACCGGAACCCTGGACCACGCGGAACGTGGAAAGGGATTCCTACAGTTTAGCTTTCTCTGGTGTGATATTCAGGTCATGTGTTAATAAACTCTGTTTTCTGTTGTTCATCTGTCTGTTACAGGGGTGTCAGTCAAGAATGTAGGAGGGTAGAGGAAAAATTACTTTTCCTCCCCTACAGTATAAACATAATTCTATTTAATCCCGTGTTAGCCAACATGTTGGATAATCCCATTCACTCCTCTGCATCTGGACACCCTACAAAGAGAGACAGCAGCAGACACTATTAGAGGCTAGAGACACTGACCTACAGTGGCCCCTGTATTGACTGAAGAAAGCAAACAATTTACAACATATCCCAGTTTTTCCATTCATCTCCATTGGCTTCACAATCACCTTAATTTCTACCTTGTCACTATCAACCCCCAATTTCTTATTGATCCATCATCTTTTCGCTCATTGAACCCTCAAAGGAAAAAAAAATCACAATAACTCTTAGCAACTAATCTGGATGGACACATTTCAACAATGGCCTCTATCACATTAAATATGGTTCTATGAACAAGAAAGTCCACAATAACCACATCTTGTGTGGAAACTAGGTATGAGTGGACTAGTGCTGTGTTCAGGGCCCCACACACTGGACTTCCACCTCATTAATTTGTTGTCATGAGGTTGGCCAGGTAGCAATGGCTAAAGTTCGGCCCCTATCCGAGCCCGTTCCACTACCGGCAGTGTCTGATGGAAGTGACAATCTAAATGGCCACAGCACCTCATCCTTTTCGCAATGGCCAACCATTTCCGTAAACAGTCAGGGCCCACGCTTTCCAGCAGATATGGGAACACAGTCAGGGCGCATGCTTTCCAGCAGATATGGGAACACAGTCAGGGCGCATGCTTTCCAGCAGATATGGAATGCTTACAAAAGTGGGACTGCTCTTGCAGGCAGCACACATTGTTTCGTGCATCATTGCTGATGCCCGGAACACAGAGCATGTGCCTCCCCAGGGCTGACCCAGCTTTTGGGAGAAGAGATGCTGATCATGCCTGTTGACCAAGTAACCACGTGTTCAATGTTACTTAGCACATCATGCTCCAGATGGTCATACTCTTTCTCTGCAGGGAAGGTTGGTTTGCCTTGAGCTATTTTGAGTCAAAGCGTAGTCTAAATAATTTTCCCTTTGCGGGACGAGAATTGCTACTATTCACTGAAAGAACATGGTTGTTCAAAAGAGGCAAATATTTACATTTGTCTACATTTCGTCTATTCTAGGTAGACAGAGCTGTCCTGATTCCCAAACTGGCCTTGACGAGGTGATAAACTGTATGGATTCATGCCCAAACCGGATGTTGACGGACCGCATCTGGTGATAATATAACTCATACCGAGTACATTGTGCTGGGATTGTTTTTAATGGTCATGGGTGTTCCAGAGGGAGGAATGTAAGTGTTCCATTCACAAGCTGTACCAACTCAAGTTAGATCTGATCATTCCCAAAGCAATCATGATGCATTGCAGTGCCTCGAAAGCCAAGAACATGGCCATCTTCTCCCTGGTTTGGGGCCGACATGGGGAAAAGCATGACCGGACAGCTTGGTACACGTACCATCTTAACCGGGATAAAACAGGACAAAAAGAGAAATGGCATTTGCACGTTGAAATATGTAGGTGTGTATTTTTTTTGTCACTGAGAATCCTAGTCTGTTGATTCCCTTTCTATGAGGTAAGCTTTCTGGGTCCACAATTGAGAAAACAGAGGCTCAGAAACAGTAAACATCTTGTTCAAGCCTCCAAATTGGGAAGCCAGAGAACTGGAGTCAGGGTTTAGGTCGGTTGCCATGGAGACCATGGCCTTGCCCGCCCATCAATGCTGCTTTCAAAAGGCAAAGCTATTAGAAGTGCAGAACCAGCGGTTTAAACATATTGGCTCGTCTGGTGATGTTTCCTGAAGGGTGTGAACACATCATTAACACTAAGATTAGTCTGGTCAGAAGAAAATAAACCACAACTCACCCAGGCATTAGAATAAACAACCTCCACCTGGCTGGGGTGGCTCAGTGGTTGAGCGTCAACCTATGAACCAGGAGGTCACGGTTCAATTCCCCATCAGGGCTCATGCCGGGGTTGCAGGCTTGATTCCAAGGTGGGGGGCGTGCAGGAGGCAGTCGATCAAGGATTCTCTCTCATCATTGATTCTTCTCTCTCTCTCTCTCTCTCTCTCTCTCTCTCTCTCTCTCTCTCTCTCTCTCTCTCTCCCTCTCCCTTCCTCTCTGAAGTCATTCAACATACATTTAAAAAAGAATGAACAACCTCCCTTAGGTTGCGGGGCACTAAATGCTATGTGAAACTCACCCGGAGAATGTGACTATAAGACAAAGCTTGACACCCCGTTGCCATGACCACAAGCAGAACGTTAGGGTCCACGTTACCGCACGAAGAACTTGTTTTACTTGGAACCAGGCACGAGGCAGGTAAGGAGGGGCTGAGGCTGTCGCAGACGCCAAGGTGAACCCCGCCTTTCATTCGCCCTCCCCCCCTTGACGCCTCACCCTAGAGCAGCTCCCCTGGCAGCCACAGGCCCTCTCAGCAAAGGCCAGCATCGAAGGCCTCCCCAGGAAGACGCTGAAGAAAGGGGAGCATCAGTCCTAATATTAGGCAACGTTGGAGACGCTTTTCATCTTTTTGCAGGTTCTCATTTCCATCGGCAAGTGACGCACAGCAGGCTCCGCGCGGCCTTGTCTATAAATACGATCATGCTTAATTCAGCGAGAGAAGCTTGAAAGCCAGAACACTGAGCCTCTACAGGTTTGCTGCGGATGGAAAGCCGGGAGAAAAGGAAAGGCTACCAGCAGAGGTTTAAAAAGATGAAGATGAATAAGTAAAATATGTTCGCGGCAGGAGAACCATCTGGGGCCAGATGCTGCCGAACAAACATTTATTATTTCCATCCATTGGAGGTTTCATAGCAAATGCACTTCCCAGACGAGATGCCAAACGGGAAATGCCCGTCTAACAGTCAAGTATGCAGAGCTCCCCACTCAGGACAACTGTTTCAGAGAGACCCCCGACCTATGTCAGTAACACAAAAATAACTCAGAGCTTGTGCTGGGAATAAAAGGCACAAAGCTCAAAACTGACGTAAACAGAGCAAGAAATCAATTCGATGTGATTTTGACAAACTGATAGTAGCGTCAGCATCTCCCTGGTTTGTGCTAATCTTTTTTTTTTAATTGATTTCAGAGAGGAAGGGAGAGGGAGAGAGAGAGAGAGAAACATCAATGATGAGAGAGAATCATGGATTGGCTGCCTCCTGCACACACCCCCACTGGGGATCGAGTCTGCAACCTGGGCATGTGCCCTGACCAGGAATCGAACCGTAACCTCCTGGTTCATAGGTTGATGCTCAGCCACGGAGCCACGCCAGCTGGGCTCGAGAGATGATTTTAAACTCTATTTGGTAAATACATAGGACGTTGTCAATGTTAGTTAAAAGAGGCAGAGGTGAGGGAATGCAGACTGGTGCAGCCCACTGTGGGAAACGCTATGGAGGGCCCTCAAATAATTAAACATGGAGCTGTCTTATGACTCAGCGATTCCACTTCTGGGAAGAGAAGCCAAAGGAACCCCAAAATCACTAACGCGAGGATTTTGTTAGTGAATCACCCCATGTTCACCACTGCGATACCTACAACAGCCAAGACATGGAAACAGCCTAAGTGCCCATCCAGGTGATTTATGGGGTGTCCCCCTAAAAGGTATACACATACATTTTTTTTTTGATAACTCAGTTGATGTTTCCTTACTAGTATTTTCAGATTTAATCCATAGGCATTAATAATTATTCAAAGTGTATGAACATTTTTTGGGTGCAACCTGTATCATGAAATATTATTAAGCCATAAAAAATGAAATCTTGTCATTTGCAACAACATGGATGGACCTTGAGTAAAATATGTTAGACAAAAACAAATACTACGGCCCAATTGGCGTGGCTCAGTGGTTGAGCGTCGACCTATGAACCGGGAGGTCAGGGTTCGATCCCCAGTCGGGGCACATGCCCAGATTGTGGGCTCGATCTCCAGTAGGGGGTGTGCAGGAGGCGACCAATCAATGATTCTCTCTCATCATTGATGTTTCTATTTCTCTCTCCCTCTCTGAAATCAATAAAATATATATTTAATAATAAAACAAAAGAAAAAACAAATACTACATCCCATGCCACATTCAAGGCCAAGAAGTGGAAGACACACCCCACCTGATCTAGGAAGAAATGCAAAAGTTCATGGCACAGAGCAAGGAACAGGGAAGGGACGAAAGTCGGCCCGATGGCTCCACCTGTCCCCAAATCTCCATCTTCCTTACTGGAAAATCCAGACCAATCGGAAATCAGTCTAGAATGCTATTATTCATTATATTATTATTCATTTAAAAACGATCAGAAAGATCCATTTTGCAGCTTTCATTCTGAAAAATTCACCATCAAAACCCACTTAAGGACTTACAAGTTCAGTTTTTATAAATCATGGGCATGCACATTATCAGGAAGTTGCTAGAAACTCCCCGTACCTCTTGGGAGTACATTTCCTGTTCCTTTAAGGAATGAATACCTCTACTCAGCATGTAGGTCGAGCGCAATTCTGAGTCTTTTACATTCTGGAAGGCACAGGAGAGGAACATAAATTTATAAAATGTGACATTTTAATCAAGCTCCAAGCTGTTGGCTAATTACATTCCACGGCACTAAAAGGAAAGCCAGGACTGTCAGGTTGGTGCAGAGATGAACACAAAATTGTCCTTAGTACTTCTTGGATCCCTCTGAATACCACGCTCCCCAATCGCCCAGAAAAGAGAGAGCAGTAAATCCTCCTAAAAGTCATATTTCCAATTTTCTTTTCCATTTCATTTTGGAGGAAATTTGGACCTGGGTCTATTCAGACGCTGACATTTTCTTTCTGCACATGTTTTCTGTACAAAAAAAAAAAAAAATACGTAGAATGAATCTACCAGTAACACTGGAGACCATTAAGCTACAGAAGCATGAAATCAACTAGGAATTATTATTTTGATTTTATGCACTTGCGCATAACAGTGAACAAGCCTTTGTCAGGACCCTACCTAGTGCTCTACATGCAGATGGGGCTGGAGTTCAAAACGCAGCCCTAGGGACACACTCAAAACCATGAGACCTGCCCCCTGGCTCCAGGGAGGCCAGCCATGGACCAGAGACTGAGGCCGACACACGCCAACCCTCCCTGGAATGGGCCTGAACTCACCTGGCCTGCTTTTCTAAGGATATCATACATGAAATACACAAGAGGCACTGCTGTTTTATTTTATTATTATTATGTTTTAAATATATGTTTATTGATTTCAGAGAGGAAGGGAGAGGGAGAGAGAGAGAAACATCAATGATGAGAGAGAATCATTGATTGGCTGCCTCCTGCATGACTCACACTGGGGATTCAGCCCTGAAACCCAGGCATGTGCCCTTGACTGGAATCGAAACCAGGACCCTTTAGTCCATCGGCCGACACTCTATCCACTGAGCCAAACAGGCTAGGGCTGCACTGCTGTTTTATTGGGAGAGACTTCCCCTCACACAGAGTGAGGCAGAGGTACTGTATGCAAACACGACGAGGTGACTGACCAAAGGCACGGCCATTCCCTGCTCAGGGAGCAGCACCTGAGGTGGACATGACTCCGGGCCATTTTCTCCCACAAGGTGATCTCCCTTCCAGTAAGCAAAGACCTGGAGGATGATGCTCAGCAAAATAAGCCAGTCAGAGAAAGACAGGTATCACATGATCTCACTCATATGTGGAATCTAACGAACAACATAAGCTGATGAACAAAATAGATCCAGACACATAGAACCATGGGGCAGAATCTCGAGGGAAGGCAGGGGAGGGTGAGTGGGAAGAGATCAACCAAAGACCTTGTATGATATATGCATCACCTGTGGACACAGACAATGCGGTGGTAAAGGCCTGGGCTGGGGTGAGGGCGGGGCTGGCTAGAAGAGGACAATGGGGGGGGGGGGTGGAGGGGACATGTGTAATACTTTCAACAATAAAGATCAAAAACTAAAGAATAAAGTGAGAGGATGGAGTCAAGGGACCACGCACTTCATGCCTCTGTGGCTCCCGGGTTGCCTGGCCGCCAGGAGGCTGACGGTGAAGCAGGCTCCTTGTGGTACTCACCACAGTGGAGGCCCCTGTAAGAGCCGGGCTGGCCGCCCACCTCCTTTATACTCGGGTCCCCTTGGAAAATGAAAACCATCACAGGCCCAGAAAGGCCTTTCGAAGACACCACGCCCATGCTTTCCTTCTAAGGGTAGGCCACAAAAAACAAGGGCGAGGGTGAAGTCTGGAACTGCAATTCGGCGATGTTTCCTCCTCTGGTCCAGAGAGCTTGTAAGCGGGTGCCCTGTGTCACTGACCAAGTGAAAGTCTCGGGAAATCCATATGCATTTCTGGGATCTAAAACCTGGTCACAAGGAAGATGAACTAAAAATAAAACATTTCAGATCCTTGTTATTGATCCTTCCTTTTTCTTGCCAAGGTGGTGACTCCACTTCTTCTTCGGGGTATTGAATGAAGCGATGGACAGATGGATGGATGGGTGGATGGATGGATGGGTGGATGGATGGATGGATGGGTGGATGGATGGATGGATGGATGGATGGATGGATAAGTGGATGGATGGATGGATGGATGGATGGATAAGTGGATGGATGGATGGATGGATGGATGGATGGATGGGATGGGATAGATGGGTGGACAGATAGATACATAGATACACAGATCAACACATAAACATAAATATAAACATCTTTTAGAAATATTGCAATCAGTAATATTTTTAAAATATATTTTATTGATTTTTTACAGAGAGGAAGAGAGAGGGATAGAGAGTTAGAAACATCGATGAGAGAGAAACATCGATCAGCTGCCTCTTGCACACCCCCTACTGGGGATGTGCCCGCAACCAAGGTACATGCCCTTGACCAGAATCGAACCTGGAACCCTTGAGTCCGCAGGCCAACGCTCTATCCACTGAGCCAAACCGGTTTCGGCACAATCAGTAATTTTGATAAAGACAAATCATTGTTCTTTCTTTAACCCAATTGTAGTTGTTTGAATAGGAAATACCTGTTATTTTTAAAAACTGAGGCTATATGCTTTTCCCAGCTTCGGTTTTTTAAAACTTATGTAAATTTTCCCAAAGGCACTTTCCTTGCTAAACCTACTTCTGGAATAATTTTATTTAGAGAAATAAGAAATTGTCATGGTACGATTTCAGGTCCTTTAGAAAAAAAAATGTTTAATGATTTCCCATGTCACTTCTCAGCATTGTCAGTAACAAATCTCAGCAGAAGCACTGAATTAAAATCTTGTTAATTTTGCCAAATAACAAAAAGATGTGTGAGCGCCCTGCTAACGACGCATGCTCCACGCACGGAGCTGCCCTCGGGGTTGAAGTGAGTCACTCGGAACGTGTGACATCGAGTCACAAAGGTGACTCACAGGATGAACTTTCCCGAAGTGGCAGAACACAGGAAGGCAAGAGCAAGCGTCCCGGCTATAAATTTGGGGGGCTACACCCACGCAGTTACAGAACAGCGTCACAGACTACATAGCAAATAAGCTTTCCGACGCCTACCCTTCCATGCGCCGGTCCCACTTACTAGCCCTTATTTCTCTGGAAGGTACAGACATTGTGTAGGTTTGTGTGCCTGAAGATGGAAGTGTGTCCCGCTAGGACTTACAGACAGCTTTCCGTTTTAGATTGTGGTCCAGTGGTTACAGCTGTGCTCCTACGTTGCCCAAGCAAGCCTTCCGTGTTTTGTCGATTACACACTTATCTCATGTCCTTTATAATAACCTTCATGACGCACAGGAAGCTGCCTGAATCGTGCTCACGAATGCCAAAGGCCTGGTATAAGATGGAAATTGCATGCAGAGGCATGAGAGAGGAATAATTTGGTTAACTGCTTCTGCGATTGACTGAGCTACGCATGCCCAGCGACGCAAACCCTTGGATGCGTCCTGGAAACTCCGTGTGTCCGCTCTCGGGGTGGTCTCCGGCCCCATCGGCCAGGGCACTGTGTGAGCTACGGGGGATCCTGCAGGGGTGACCTCGCCCTAGACTTCATCAGCTGCTGAGAACAGGAGGTACCAGCCGCCATGGAAAAGGGGCTGTGTTTGGACTAGACCCGTGGTCGGCAAACGGCGGCTCGCGAGCCACATGCGGCTCTTTGGCCCCTTGAGTGTGGCTCTTCCACAAAATACCACGGCCTGGGCGAGTCTATTTTGAAGGAGTGGCGTTAGGAGAAGTTTACGTTTAAAAAAATGTGGCTCTCCAAAGAAATTTCAATCGTTGTCCTGTTGATATTTGGCTCTGTTGACTCATGAGTTTGCCGACCACTGGCCTAGACCTTCCGAGCGGCAGTCTCCGGATGAAAGCTGAATTGTAAGTGCACTGGGAGCTTAGCAAGGTGCCACCTGCAGGTGCCACGCGGGGCTGAGCACCAGAGCGAAGGAAAATCCCCTTTGAAGAGATTAGCCGAGGTGTTGGCATGTGATGCCAGCTGGAGGCTCCGGGACCTCTCCCTGCCTTACCGGGGATTAGCACGTCTTCCAAGGCCGAGCATTGTTTTGTGCAAAGCCCGCCGCCACGCTCTTGGAAACATAAATGGGACCACCGTCCTGGGGACGCAAATCGGATGTCTATTCGTTCACGACGGTGAAATCTCCTACGAAAAGATTAAACAAAAGGAGGCATGCGGCTGGCCGATATCCACGGAGCCTCAAGACTGTTACCCATGTGAAGCCAGTTTCTTTCTTTTTAAATATATTTTATTGATTTTTTACAGAGAGGAAGAGAGAGGGATAGAGAGCCAGAAACATCGATGAGAGAGAAACATCGATCAGCTGCCTCTTGCACACCCCCTACTGGGGATGTGCCCGCAACCAAGGTACATGCCTTGACCGGAATCGAACCCGGGACCCTTGAGTCCACAGGCCGACGCTCTATCCACTGAGCCAAACCGGTTTCGGCTGAAGACAGTTTCTTAGGGCATGTTAGTGGGTTTTGCATTCACCCACGCGGATGTCCCTGTGAACGTCCCGAGAGATTGTGCAGGGAGAGGTAACGTTGGGTAAGAAATGAAACAGTCCCTTCTGTTCCCAGGTAGCCACTGACCCCCTGGGCGGCCCGTAAAACAAAACACCACTTTTCTCAGCTTTTGAATCCTTGTGCATAAAACAGGAGGGTGTGCACCCCACGGCCCTTGCGTGTTGCAGGGTGTATCAATTACGCGTTGCATCCGAAAGGGCTTTAAGAGCTTTAAGTTTTACGTCTTACTATGATTCCCATTTTGTCTCCTGCAACTTGACTGAGTTCATTAATGAGATGTAACAGGTTTTTTTTTGTTGTTGTTGTTGTTGCTGGGTCTTTAGCATTTTCTATTCATCATGTCATCTGCAAATAGAAACAATCTTACCAGGAAGGGGAAACAGTTATTCCTCGCTTTTCCCACTCGGTTAAAAGCAGTATTTGTCACGGGTGATAAATGAGGCTACAGGTCTCGAGTCATGTTCACTAAAAAGAAATAATCAAAGTCAACTAGTTGGGAAAGGAAGAAAAATAAATATAAGCAAGAAAAGGGACATTCAAAGCCTTCCTGCCTTCGGATAAAAAATGTGATGCTCTTGGGAACAACTTCCAATTCTATTTACGATCATCAATCTGTCGTTACGATCATTAACCTGTGACAGTAACGAGGGCTTCCTCTGGAGCTCCGGTGACGACCAGGCGATGCTTTCAGGGTTTTCACACGTAGAGACACAAACACGTTAAACCTCCCAGCAGCCCCAGGAGGGAAGTGCCTTTGCCATTTCCAGCTTACAAGGAGGAACCTGAGTTAAAGACGGGGCTGTAACTTGTCCGCAGAGCTGCTCAGGGTTCCGTAGCTGTTCCGCTGCCCTTCACCCCCAAATACAACCACACGCGGGCGGCCGGCGGCCTGAGCGTGTGAAGAGAACAATGTGGCTGATTCGGGCGCTGCCTAGGCAGTGACCTGAAGGTTGCCAACCTGAACATCTCCTTTGGGCTTAGACTTAAAAACGAAGGCCCAGAAAGAAACTCACTACAGACGGATTCATTTGCCTCTCCGCATAACCATTACGGCTTGTCTCATTTTCGGTTCTTACAAGTGTATTTCTAGTATCACATGACCCTCACTCATCTAGGGGAGATAATGAGCAATATAAACTGATGAACAAAAACAGACCCGGAGACAGGGAAGCATCGATCAGACTGTCAAACCTCAGAGGGAAGGAAGGGGAGGGTGGGGGTAAGGGGGAGAGATCAACCAAAGGACTTGTGTGCATGCATATAAGCCTAACCAGTGGTCACGGACGACAGCGGGGGGTGGGGGCATGCGTGGGGAGGGGTTTGGGATGGGAATGGGGGGATGAGGACAAATATGTGATACTTAATCAATAAAGAAATTTAAAACACACACACAAAAAGACCCCACAAAAACGTATTGCAAGTTAGAAGCCAGTGTACCGTAGACTGAATGTCATCAAGTTGATTAAAATTAGTGTCTGAAACATCATTAACAGGCAAGATTTTGTGCATGTTTGTTTTCCCCTGCTCTTTAGCACCAGCCCCATGGAGCTTCTGAATACATCCCATTGTTTGTACAAATCACAGCCACGTCTACTCATGAAACCATTCTCTGTGTCGGATGAAAACCATACATTCTCCGGAAATACTCAGACTCGGAGTAGACCGAGGTTAAGGTTGTATGGGACATGGGCAGTCCATGTCTGATAACATACCCATGATACAAACCCCAGCGATGTTTTGAGGCGCCTTTACGTCTATGGTTAAAGCTCATTATTTATAGAGACGCAGAAGTATATGTAATTAACGCATGCCAAGAAAAACTGAGTTCCGAGAAACGGGTCATTTGCACTCGGTCTTAAACATACGAATACGATTTCGACGGTCGTGCGTCAGAGTCCCTAAGCCCAGGCTGAGATGGGGGTGCTCAGGCAAGCAGCTCCGGAAAGGGGGTTCGGGAGAAAGGGAGAAGCTGGGGAGGACAGAGGACAGTGAGGTTGAGGCTGGGGCTGGCCCCACAGCAGCAAGCCTGGGGACCCCAGAGGCAATCTCTTTGCCTTTGCGCTGACGTAGCTGCCGCAACCAGTCACTGACTCCGGGTACCCCGAGGGCTGCATTCCCAAGCCCCTCCCAGGAAGCAGCTTCCGTGCTCCAGGGACAAGGGACCTCTTCACGGTTTCCTGGAGATGTGGGCAAAGGGTGTCAGCTGGAGGCGCGGACGGGAGCCAGTTGCCGAACTAGAGTTCCCAGGGCGAAGAATGATGAGGGCCAAGACTTTTCCTATTCACAGCAACTCTGGCCACCTGACCTCACACAGTGAGCGAGGAGGGATTGGCTCAACCCAGAGGGGCTCCCTGTAGGAGGCGTCTCCAACGGTCCTCCTCCGTCCCCCGCTGCTGCAGCTCCTACCCAGAGGTGACAGAAGGGAAGGAGCGCTTTCCCCCTCGCCGGAAGGTCTCAGAATGAAGCCAACGGTGACAAGGATTTTTATGTTTCAATGCTGAGAGCAGACGCTGCCACCACACAGCACGGTGGTCATTTCTAGACTAAATACCGACCAGGAGAGAAAAAACCACACTGTTACAAGAGACAGGAACGATCCATCACCCCGTCCTTAGGGATTACAATACTTGTCCAATCACCCTTCCAGGAATCCTTGAAGCCGTTATTTTGTTCACTTAACTCGTGGCCATTGAGATTTATTTACCACCCGGCAGACGCCATCCATCGCGGCACGGAAAGGTAATTTCACTGAGTTGCACCAGAGGCAAGGCCCGACTCACGTTCCTCCCGAGAGGCCACCACGACGGTCTCATCATGAAATAAAAACGGTGCCGTTGTGTTTGATGGTTTTGGCTTCCAGATTTAGTGATGCAGTAAAAAACATGGAAATAATCTTACGGAGAAATACATCACCTCCACGGGGAAGGGAAGGGGGAGTGGGGGAAGGCTGCTGGATGGCCCAGGGGCCCTGGGACCCCAGGAGAGGTGTCCAGCGAACAGCAGCAGCGACAGGGTGATCGGGAGGCTCACGTCTTAGAGAAAATCACAGGGACGTGTGGACACTCTGCATGAACACCGGCGGTGCATTGACGCCCCCCCCCACCGCCCCCTTCCCTCCCAGGACCCTGGGCGTCGACCAACAGCAAATTGGAGAGAAACGAGAAGGGGAGACGGTTCCGGGGAGTGGGTCACATGAGCCGTTCCTGCCGCCAGCGACCAGGGCACTGTCTGGAGCTGGCGTGGCTCCGGGGACGTTTTCCTGTCTCATGGGAGGAATCCTCCAGCGCCGCGGTCGGCAAACTGCGGCTCGCGAGCCACATGTGGCTCTTTGGCCCCTTGAGTGTGGCTCTTCCACAAAATACCACGGCCTGGGCGAGTCTATGTTGAAGAAGTGGCGTTAGAAGAAGTTTACGTTTAAAAAATTTGGCTCTCAAAAGAAATGTCAATCGTTGTCCTGTTGGTATTTGGCTCTGTTGACTCATGAGTTTGCCGACCACTGCTCCAGCGGAACTGCCAGCTACTCTCATCTTGGCATTCATATCCACGCCCCTCACTGAGCCATAACTGCTGGCACTCTTTACCTCCCAGTGCATCATTTACAAGTATTTTTCACACACGCGGTCATAGATGGCTTCCTGCCGTCAACCACTCACCGTATATCTCAGTTTACTTTGTACCCCCCTCAGAATAAAAATATCCTGGGCCGCCACGTGAGCGCTAACAGACCTGGGTGAGCGCGTCCGGTTTCCCAGCGGAGAGGCCGGAATAGGACGCGCGGCCTGCTGCTGTGATCGGACGTCGGCCGGGACAAGGGCCAACAGGGCGAGGGTCACGGGGCAGCTGGCACGTCGGCGACCAGGCGATGGCCGTGGCGGGACAGAAGCTGGCTGGCGGCAGTGACGTGTGGTGAGTGACAGGTGGGCGAGGCCACGTGAGCAAGGCACCCAGGATGACGCCGGCCAACACGGGGCAGATAAGCCGCTGCTTAATTCTGAAAACAAACTCCTCCTGGCTGTCCATGTAGCTTCATTAAAACACACACTGACGTCCTGGAATTCAATCCAAGACCAAGCTGAACTGTGTTTTGTCACGCAGATCCTCCTGAGCCCTCCCCCCCCCCCCCACCCCCCCGCGCCGCCACCCCCCCCCCCCAGATGCCGCATCCCTGGCATCCAGCTCCCGTCTCCCGTCTCTTTAAGGCTGTGGGTGTGGGTCTCAGCAGGGAGCATGCTTTGGGAGGCTTTAGAGATAACATCTGTTGTCTGCGTGTATGACACAGCTCCGCGGTCGTCACCCACTCCGCATCTCCTGATCCGTGTGAACGCTACTGAGAGAGGATTATGCATGTCTTCTCATTTCATCTCCCACCCTCACACACACTTTATGAATCTGTTATGAGTGCTGCTTATTATCATGAGCCTAATGAACACATTTCGCCGACAGGGAGAGGTGTCTGTGCCTGTGTGTGTGTCGCTGTAACCGTGGCAGGAAGTGGGTCCCGGCGCCTCACTTCACCGGCAGGCGTGTGTCTACACCGTGAGCCTGCGACGGGGGGGACTGGGGCTTGTTGGGTACACGCCTTGTCACACCCAAGCTGTGAGTGACTCACATGTTGCCCCAGGCAGAAACTAAGTTTGGAGGATAAAGTGCTTTTCTAAAGCTAGGAATTCAGGAGATGAAAGTTAAGCATATGTTTTTAATTCCCACTCCCTGACTCTGTTCCCCTTTTGGAATCAATTCGGCATATGTCACCGTCACATTCACTTTTCTAAAAGTGCGTTTTCACCCTAGTTGGTGTGGCTCCGTGGATAGACCATCGGCCTGCGGACTGAAGGGTTCTGGGTTTGATTCTGGTCAAGGGCACATGCCTGGATTACGGGCTCGATCCCCAGTAGGTTCAAATGCGTCCCGCCCCGCCCCCAGCGGCTCGGTGCCTGCGTATGCAAATTAACCCACCGTCTTTGTTGGATTAATGTGCATACTCACTCCTGATTGGCTGGTGGGCGTCACGAAGGTACGGTCCATTTGCATCTTACTCTTTTATTAGTGTAGATAGATCTTCTATTCTCTAAAGCAGGGATGGGGAACATCTGGCCCGTGGGCTGTATGAGGCCCGAGAAATCACTGGGTCTGGCCCTGCCAAGGCATGAGGGGCGAGTTAATTAAACGTTTCACCAAATACAGCAGGCTAACTTTTAAGCTGATCATTTTGTATGGCCCGAGAATGATGTAACCATCCAAATGGCCCTTGGCAGGAAACAGGAAGGGATCCTTCCCCATATGCTTCCCTGTGGCTCCAGGTGCCCACAGGCTTTCAATAAAGAGTGGTCCACGGATGAGACCGCTCTGAGCGGTTCATTAACCTTTTGCACTCGGATGTCGAGTGTGACTCGACACGGTTAGCATTAGAATAAAGGAATCGAGAAAAAAGCAAGCGAGTGCAAAGGGTTAAACTCAAGTTGGTCACGTGGGCACATGCTTACTTTCCACGCCGGGAGCACCCGGGATACAGAACACATTCCACTTGTGTTGTCTAACCTTCCCCTGCTCTTCCGACTTGTAATTTTGCAGCCACCGAGAGAAAGCCAAAGACGAAACCTAACATGAAAGGAACTGAACCATTTGGGAATTCGAAGTTCCTGGGAGGAAAGGCTGTGGAGGTCAGTCTCACTCTCACTGGGATTCTGTCCCCCGTGACGTGGCTCACTGAACCCTGTAACCGAAGATAAGCACCCAAAGGGCCATCGAGGGGCCACCCACAGTCACCATTAACCACTGCAGGGATGTGGACAGATCTCACTCTTTAGGAATGACTATTCCTGTGGGAATGTGCAGACACGAAAGTGCATGACATGCGTCTTAGAAATGGCCGATTTAAGATAAACGTGAGAGCCCTGCCTGTGTGGCTCCGTGGTTGAGCATCAACCTATGAACCATGAGGTCAGGGTTCGATTCCCGGTCAGGGCACATACCCGGGTTGCGGCTAGATCCCCAGTAGGGGGCGTGCAGGAGGCAGCTGATGGATGATTCTCTCTCATCATTGATGTTTCTATCTCTTTCTCTCCCTTCCTCTCTAAAATCAATAGAAACATATTTTTATTAAAAAAAAAAAAGACACAACAGTGACCTAGAAAGAAAGACTGGGGCCCTGGCATGATACAGCTGGAAGCTCAGACGCGCAGCAAGGTCAATAGTAATGAGATGAGTACAGAAGGACACATCTCGATGATTTCCCTCGTAGGAAGGAAGTGTCACGGTAGACATGATGAGCAGGACCCGCTGAAAGGAAATGAAGTTCAACCTGACCCTGAGGGGGGAGAGGAGCCGGCCGAGCAGAGAGACCAATGGATTGTTTTCTTGACTAAACATGTTAGTAGTCGCCACAGTGAGACGTGAAGCAAACATTTTATTTGATGCGACCGTAACCTGCTCTTGTCGCCCCAGATCAATGCCTGCTCCCCAAGGAGCTCTGGGAGGTGGGCGGCGGACAAGCTGTTGTGTCTCCACATTTGTAGAGACATCATTTTAAGAAGCAATGTAACAGCGGATTTTAAGAGCAAGATCTAATCCTCATCCTCATCATTTCTCTAGTACTCTCCATTTCTTTCTGCCATGCATCTCTTATTTTCCTAAGAATACACAGGGAAGTGCAGTAAGATTTATTAAAAAGAACCAGGATGGGGGTGGGGTGGATTTATATATATAAAAAAAACAAAAAACACACACACAAAAAATGAGATTTCACTTAGCAAAGACAAGTACCATATTATTTCACTCGTATGTGGAATTTAATGAATAAATTGAACTACCGAGCAAAACAGAGACAGACTCAGAGAGAGAGCTGGCAGACAGCTCTGGTGGGGAGGGGTGTTGGAGGGGGCGGGGTAGAGGAATTGAGCAAAAAGTAAAAAAGAGAGAGAGAGCTCATGGACATGGACAACAGTATGGTGATTTGGTAGGGGGGATAGGCAGGTGGGTAGAGGTGGAAGAGGGCATAGAGGAGATAGATGGTGATGGAAAAAAAGTTAAATGAAAAATAGATTAAAAAGAAACAACAGGCTTGCAGTGAAGGTGTTTGTATTCTGGTCTGATCTTTATCATTCCACGGCTGTTGGCTCTCGAAAATCTCTCTTCCTCTTGAAAAATACCTGCATGTAAGAATCTTGCTCCTGGGAAGGTTCCCGCCCAGTCTGAGGAGCCAGAGCCTCACAGATGCCCCAAGGACCACCCAGGGGCGGGAGGGAGGAGCCACAGGGATGCTGACAGCAGAGCCACACCTCCTTCTCCAACTAACAGTTCACATTCAGCTTTGATGAGAATGGGTTCTGTGTTGGAAAGGACCTGGTAAACCAGCGGAGAAGTTGAGTTGGAGACTCCACTTCTAAATAGCGGTTGAGGAAGAATCCACGATCCTCTCAACTAAGATTGAAATGATCATCGTGCCGAAACCGGTTTGGCTCAGTGGATAGAGCGTCGGTCTGCGGACTGAAAGGTCCCAGGTTCGATTCCGGTCAAGGGCATGTACCTTGGTTGCAGGCACATCCCCAGTAGGGAGTGTGCAGGAGGCAGCTGGTCGATGTTTCTCTCTCATCGATGTTTCTAACTCTCTATCCCTCTCTCTTCCTCACTGTAATAAAACAATAAAATATTTAAAAAAAAAAAGAAATGATCATCGTTTGCCTGCGATGAGGAAAGAAAGTGGGAAAGGTCAGATCTAGACATTGTCACACAATGAGTGTAAATGGCTGGTTAAATGACTTTCATTAAGTCATTAGTTCAAGGCACATTGAAATAACTCAGTCCCCTTTGTCTGAAAATAAACGGGGACAATGAGGCAGAGAAAACTCAGGGGGAAACCGTGGTATGTGTGTAAACCCAGACGTGCTGCCCACTGGGCATGGTGTGCAGCTCCTCCCATGCAGGGACCGGAGCATCCTGGCTCCCAGGTGCCCTGCAGGTCAGTCACTGCCACCGTCAGCCACAGCCTCAACCCAGCGCTGATGGCTGGCCCTCCACAGAGCTGCAGCTCGGGTCCACTTTGGCACGTCCATTCCCACGTGGCACAGGCTCCCTCAGATGCAGGTCACAGTTATTTATGTGACATTAAAGACAGGCAGAAATTCTCAATAAAATATTAAAACTTTACATTTGCCCATCACTTCTTTCCAAGACAAGTAGGGTGTCTTATTCCTTCGATAACTGGAATGCGGTAACCCAGCTTTACCAGGATTCCATGAGAACTCACTTAAAACACACACACACACACACACACACACACACACACACACACTGAGTGGCCAGATTATTATGATCTCTGAACTCTGAATGCATAATAATCTGGCCACTCAGTATATATATATATATATATATATATATATATATATATATATATATATATATATATTAGAGGCCCGGTGCATGAATTCGTGCATGGATGGGTTCTAGCCAGCCTGGCCAGAGGGAGGGGACATGGGCAGTTGGCCGACCTGCCTGCTGGTCAAACTTCTGGTTGAGGGGACAATTTGCATATTAGCCTTTTATTATATAAAAGAGATCAGAGATCATAATAATCTGGCCACTCAGTGTGTGTGTGTGTGCGTGCGTGTGTGTGTGTGTGTGTGTGTGTGTGTGTATATATGTGTGTGTGTGTGTGTGTATGTATATATATATATATATATATGTATATATATATATATTTATTTCAGAGAGGAAGGGAGAGGAAGAGAGAGAAATATCCATGAAGAGAATCATTGATCAGCTGCCTCCTGCACGCCCCCTACTGGGGATCGAGGCCACAACCCTGGCATGTGCCCTGAGCGGAAATCGAATCATAATCTCCTGGTTCATAAACGCTCACCCACTGAACCATGCCAGCCGAGTGAGAATTTGCTTTTTATTGGGCACCTTCTAGCAGAAGGAGATTTTTGTGGCTATGTCCGATGGGGAGCTCCTGTCAGAAACAATGGCGACGATTTGGGAGGACACTGCCTCACAGCAATGATTCCTCGGCAATACTGAAAAGGAATACACGTCTCTGATAACCCCTGGCGAAGGCAGATCCCATAGAGCTTTTGAAATAGAGCCAATTCCATGCGCGGCACCTACCTCGAAGACTGTCTTACTGTCACAGGGCATGGAGAGAGAGAGAGAGAGAAAGAGAGAGAGAGAGAGAGAGAGAGAGAGAGAGAGAGAGAGAGAGAGAGAGAACAGATGGATAGAAGGGGGAATGGATACTGTTTATCTTTAAAAATGGAATTGCTAGGAATGTTTTCTGCCAGTTTATTCTCTGGGAAAATGAGGGGAAGGTGCATTTTGCTCTCTACCTGCAGCGATACCCTGTCCACCTGGAACTGTTTCCCTATTTCACAGGAGCCTTTAAGAAACATCCTTGCTTCACACAAATTTCCTTTCCCCTAGTTGGCTTTAATTAAGTTTAGACTAGTGTACCTAGATACTAAAAAAATAAACGCAAATCAAATTACTGTCTATACCAACCGGTTCTAATATTCCCCCTTACAGCCGTATCCTGCGTTCAATGTGTTTGTGAAAAGTTTTCCTAAATCAAATTTCCGATAATCAATCACATTTCAAATGCACTCCCCGATGTGCTTAGTTAAAGCCGCCTCCTGGAGCGAACGGCACAGTTATTCACCCTGGAGGACCCCACAATCTTTAACTACCGTCTAACTCCAATGACCAGAAATACGTTGTCAATGTAAGTAAGTTTTTACTATTGAAAAGGACAATCTAGATAGCAGATGAGCTGAAAAAGTGTTTTGATTTAGAGCATCGGCAACCTCTAACCCAGCCCAATTTCTATCACAGAACCACGCACGGTGCCGCCTGCTCAGAGCACGGGGTGTTTTGTTTCTTATGTAAGAAATCTTTGCTCTTTCTTGGCAGAAAGCTTCTACTGATAATGGTGACATTTATTTCTGGTTTCTTGGAGATTTCATTCCATGGAACACCGAGCAAATGGCTTAACACATCTTTATATGATCTTAAATATGATACTCGCAGCCAAAGTACAAAAGCAGCGAAGAAAATTCCCCATCCCAAGGTAGCCCAGGTCATTTCGTGGGATAAAGCAGAGGCAAATGGACAAATCCTACTTTAAAAGGGCTCACAAATCCCTCACTTAACCAGGGGAGAAACATAAAAACCAAGGAGGGGAAAAAAATTTTTCTATTTTTCGCCAGCACACCAAAGCTACTGTGAAATTGATTAAATGCGGGATTTAGACCTACAAACACAAGATGCACCACTACCACCAGCAACAATAACAAGAAAACAAGAGTCAACGAGAAAATCTCTCGTGTTGCTTTAAATAAAATCCAATAGGATAAAGTGGGATTGTCCCAGGAGGCAACTAACCCCAGGGCTTATGTTTAAATACCAACCACAAAACGTATCACATGTTGGAAGAATTCTGCTTTGCGTGGAGCACACGACCTACATCGTTAAAACATCCATAGAATTACTCTGTCTTATAAGTTCTTTACATTGATTTGAAATTTCATGTCCAGATTGAACTTTTGAGGAGTAAGTGGTATCAAAAGAAATGGTTGGCTTAAATCCTCATTCAAGCATTTGAACGTTACCATTTTTTTTTTTAATCTCCCACCCCAGGTCTGGAAGAAAGAAATATAATTTGAGGCTACTCCATATATCTTAGCTACGTACATGGGCTGAACATTGTTGTCTCGGTTTATTTCACATTCAAATATTCTTGCTGCAAAATAAGCATAACTTAGGATCAAATGTTAATTCTAAGAAAATGTGTCTTTCCAATGGAAATATCTGAACCCAAATAAATTCACTTTTTATTTTTGTAGCCTATGCTCTACATTCTAAGAGCATATTACAATTTTCATAGAGCTAGTTTTGTCTTCCTTCTAATTTATCAATCTCTATATTTTTAAAATACATTTTTTTATTGAATTCAGAAAGGAAGGGAGAGGGAGAGAGAGATAGAAACATCCATGATGCGAGAGAATCATTGATTGGCTGCCTCCTTCACACCCCCTACTGGGGATTGAGCCCACAACCTGGACCAGTGACCAGACCAGGAATCGGGCTGTGACCTCCTGATTCATAGGTTGACACTCAACCACTGAGCCACGTCTCTATAAATTCTTCTTGATTTTCTCTGCATTGCTGTTATGATCCCACAACAGAGATAACGAGAATTCATTCTGAAGATTCAGTGTTTTCCATGTCCTGAGGGTGAGGACATAGTCAGGTCACAGAAAAGGGTGGGGACAAGGGGCGGAAAGGTACCTGCAACTTAGGAATTAGCTTCTCTCTCTCCCTTCTCCTCTATGGGTAGCACCTGTGGAGAGAATACGACCGGATTGAGGCCGTCATCCCTCCTCTGACGCAATCAACTGACTCCTGGAGATCGAACTTTTATGTCCAAACCAACTGCAGCCCCTGGTCCTCAAGGTCAAATAATTGATAAATGGCTCAGTGGTTGAACATCGATCTATGAACCAGGAGGTCACGGATCCATTCCCAGTTGGGGCACAGGCCCTGGCTGCAGGCTCGATCCCCAGTAGGGGGTATGCAGGAGGCAGCCGAACAATGATTCTCCCTCATCATTGATCTCTCTCTTAATCTTCCTCTCTCTCTATCTCTCTCCATTCCTCTCTGAAATCAATAAAAATATATATTTAAAAAAGTATTGATAAATGGATTCTAATTATGCTCCGGTGCGAGGGGCTGAGGGCAGTTCACAAGGAGGCCACCCCCGGAGACGGGCATTAAAGGGTGAGTACGATTTTAACACTGCTTCTCCCCAGGAGGGCAGGCGTGCTCGGCGAGGAGGAGCACGAACCCTGGAACCGAGGAGGCAGCGGAGGCTGAGGACGTGAGCCCTCGGTGTGTTCAGGAAACCCGCCGGAGACGAGGCTGGAAGAACCCGGGGGACGTTGCCTCGGGTTACCCTGTCCCGTTCGGAGGTGTGTCGAGGACAAACGTCTTTCATGGCCTCTCCCGCCGCCTTTCGACCACGTCTCCGTTCCTCAGGAAAAGTTTGCTGATTTGTTAAGGACAGAAATGGCTGCTCTCTGCATCTCGGTCCCCAAGGCCTTGCCTTCAACATCGCCTCACGAATAGCAAGTCTCACGCCAATGCCTCGCGCTTCTCAAGCTCTGCCTTTGTTCCACGGCTGACGGCAACTGGCAGGGCGGACCCCGGGAGGAGGAGGAGAGCCGGAAGGAGCTGTCGCCTCCAGATGCCCTAAGAAGTAAAACCTGCCAATCATGAGCATATCATCCGCTGTAAATGGCTCGGTGTCAACCGTGAGCCAGAGTCCAACCTCACCCTTCCTAAGGGACCTCTCATGCTCTCTGCCGAGACAACGCATAAGTCTGTGTAGGAGGCCCAGGGCTTGCCCACTAGTTTAAATAAAGTGTTTGGCTAACAGTGAGTACAACAGCAATAGTTCATGATACAGGGACCGGGAGAGAGCGCCCAGAAACGAACTCACGCGTCGATGGTCGTCAGACAAGCTGTCCCTGGCTTTCTCCAAAACTGTTTCTCAGTTGGAACACAAAGTCAGTCCTAACGGTGGTTCCCGGGAAATGCGATCGGCTCCACGTGGCTGTCCACGAAGCGCACCGAGGAGGACACGGGAGTGCGTGCAGGGCCGGCCCGTAGTAGCATCGGAACTAGAGGTTCCCTTCCTTCGGTCCCAGATTACATTTCGGTCAAATTCTCTGAGGGTGTGTAACAGGTGCAGGCTGTGCCGGTTAAAGAAAGACTGTAGCCCGGCTGGCGTGGCTCAGTGGTTGAGCGTCGACCTATGAACCAGAAAGTCACGGTTCTATTCTCCGTCAGGGCACATGCCCGAGTTGTGGGCTCGATCCCGTGTGGGGTGTGCAGGAGGCAGCCGATCAAAGATTCTCTCTCATTGTGGACATTTCTCTCTCTCTCTCTCCCTTTCCCTTCCTCTCTGAAATCATTTAAAAAATATTTTTAAAAAGAAAAGAAAAGAAAGACCGTAAAATGCCAGGAAGGGAGGAGGCCACCCAGGCTGTCTGCGTGAGGTCAGGCTCAGCCCCCGACACAGGGCCACCGTGTGCAGGTCCCTGCACCTCCTCTGGTGGGTGAGGCGACGACGCGGCCTCCTAGACCAACTCGCTGGCCAAGTCCTGGAATCATCCTACACGTGCAGTACTTCTTAACATTTACAATAAAAATAATGGATTGCCAGCTTGACATGTTTCTGAACCTAGCATTTTGATCAGCCGCGTTCTGAAAAAATGCCGTGTGGGTAGGTGGTTGGTAAAACCATGCCAGTCACTTCAACTGAGCGGCTGGCCTGCGCCCAGCAGCCCTTCCCTCCACAGACACCGTGCGCTGTTTGTTCTCGGAGACCTTCTCTGTGGTTTGTGTAGCTTTGCTACAGGAAAAGTGTGTTTTGCTTCGGGCCAGCATGATCTAAAGGGATTCATCACACGCATGTGGAACACGTATGATTTCAGAAAACCCAGCCCCAGTGACGCCCCAAAATGTGTGCATTTGACTCCCGAGGAACTTACCATATTTGTTCTCTGTAACTGTCATTTCGTTTTGCTGCCTTAGCATCCACAAACGACTGGGGCCGGTTACCATGGCAGCAGCGAGGGCCGACCCATTGTCCCCTTGTCAGTCATCTCCCCAGTGAGGTCTGGTGGGGAGCGCGAACCGTGGGGGAGTGGAGCCCCCACGTCTTCACCCAGCTCTGGACTCCGAGTCCTGGGATGGAAGGGCTCAGACGGAGGCCCGTTTCCATGGCGACGAGGGAGCAGCGCCCATGGTTGGGTTTGTCACTCATCTCAGCAATGTTTGCCTCGGGAGCCTGCGCGAGGCATGTCTGCCCACATTTGGTTGCGGATTCAGGAGACCGGGTGGCGACGCTGCTATGGCAACCACGGTTTTTGTCTTAGGGGAGATCCTAGAATCAAGTAACCTCGCTGGTTCCAACAGAAATTTTAAGTAACTAGCAGCGGAGGCCAAAGAAAGGAAGTTGGGGTAACAAACTCCCTTCTGCCACAACGATACCAAGTCCGACTTCCTCGGTTTCCCGTCGCTTGTGGCGACGCGGTGTTCGGGAGTGAGAAGGGAAAATACATGGAAGGTTAGAACACGAAAAAGAACATAAAATCATTACATATGATTTCTTTTTAAAGTAAGAATAGAGACGAGAATGGCTCAGAGACATATGTGTAAGCAATACGCACATATTCAAGGGACCCCTTTTATCAGTCCATGTTTTCGCTAATTTAATTGAAGTTCTCCCGACACTTACAGCGGTAATTCATGTTCCCAGTCAAACCGTGACCCCCTCCCCAGCGCTGACCACTTAGGGTGACAGGGATGCAGAGAAGTCAGGAAACCTTCGCGCTAACCACACCTTAGGAGACTCCATTTACTCCTCACTGCCCCGTGGCATGGCCCCAGGATGGATGCCGAGGAAGAAACAGCCAGTAAGAATTCTAGAAAAGGCCACGGCCGAGACTGTCGTCTTTCTCCAATTACGGTGCCACTTCTGGAATGTCAGGCCCCTGAGAATTGGACAACCATGGGCGCACATTCATTTCCTAGAAAGTTATTAAAAGCACAGGAAATTTTATTTTTTTAAAATATATTTTATTGATTTTTCACAGAGAGGAAGGGAGAGGGATAGAGAGCCAGAAACATCGATGAGAGAGAGACATCGACCAGCTGCCTCCTGCACACCCCCCACTGGGGATGTGCCCGCAACCAAGGTACATGCCCTTGACCGGAATCGAACCTGGGACCCTTGAGTCCGCAGGCCGACGCTCTATCCACTGAGCCAAACCGGTTTCGGCAAAAGCACAGGAAATTTTAATTGAAACACTCAGAGCTGAACACTGTCCGCATTTTGATTTTATGATTTCGTCTCAGTATTTCTCTTCTTTGAGATTCTACACTGTGATAAGAATTAAGTGTATGACTCGCATTATCCCACATAAATTCCACTAAAAATACTTTTGAGGACCTTATTATGTTTATTTTCAGAGGGACTGCAGCTCCTTGGCTGAGTTACTTGAAATGAAACACTTGTATTACCGAATTCTAGGATAGACTATTTTCATTTTTTTAAATCCCACCCCCACCCCCCAAATCAGAATCACATTACATGCATTGCCTGACTCTTTCTTGTGTCCACGGGACCTGTGGACTGACCAAGAAGGTGCCAATTGCTAGACATTATCTTTAAGTGTCCATGTGGTAACTTCTCACTTTATTCGTCAACTTTGGCAACTATTTTATGTCTGTGCGGTGTTAATGCATTCTTTCAATCTTAGGACCCCTTTAATGAGCGGCTGAATATTCTGGGTTGGAGTCTATAACGGCTTATGGATGTAGATGGCATGCATTATTTTCTCAGACTAGTCTTTGGGGAAATGGAGAGAGGATGCTTAACCTTTATTTAGTCCTTTTACCTGCGGACGGAATGGAGGCAGCCTGGGTTGATGGGGCACGAACGGCGGAGGAGACATCTGGAGAAGGACCTGCGGCCCTGCCCGTGAGGCGGGGACAGATGGTGCGCCCCATGGAAACGGGGAGTCAGCTCTAACGGCAGGGACCCGAGCCAAGGTGGACGTGCTCCCTAAATCGTCTCCGATGCCCAACGCTGAGGTGAAGTAGGACGGATTGATAAGAGAACCTAGCGTTCCTTTGTCTTTTTCCTGGACGTTGGCCACTTTGCAGTAAGACGTGGGCAGCCTGGGGCCGGCCGCCCCCGTGCACGGGCACTGCCTGCAGGTGGGGTCACAGGTGACGGCAGAGATGCGGAGTTCACTCAGACACTGTCTCTCTCACAAAAGAAAATCGTCTGCTATCCGGCTCTTTGTTGGCCAATCCTTTCTTGGAGGCAAGGAACATGGATCAAGAAAAAGACCACCAAACTGGCCAGTGTGGCTCAGTGGTTGAGTATCAACCTATGAACCAGGAGGTCACAGTTCGATTCCCGGTCAGGGCACATGCGCAGGTTGTGGGCTAGATCCCCAGAGTAGGGCTTGCAGGAGGCAGCTGATCAATGGTTCTCTCTCAACATATCTCTCTCTCTCTCTCTCTCTCTCTCTTCCTCTCCGAAATCAATAAAAATATATAGGAAAGAAGAAAAAGACCACAAAGTGTCCCCTAGGTGTACCAGGACATAGGCTTTTGGAGCCTCTGGGAGAGCAGTTTTCAGTGAAATGGTTGGTGCTAAAAACAAAGAAATTGACCAAAGGAAGAGTGGGGAGCGAGGCAGCCAGCTCTTCAGGCTGCATGGCCGGCTGACCACCAGCTCCCCGCCACTCCCCCCACCAATAAAACGTCTTCTCTCCGCTCACGGGTGAGGAAACAGCGATTCAGATATTTTCCGCGACGTGGCCGGAGTCGTGCAGCACCAGGTGTGGGTCAGAACGAGAATCTAATTCTATGTAATCAACACGCGTGTTCTTTCTGCTAACTCACATTTCCCCCTAGCATTTAAGCTTGAGAGTCCAGCGCTAAAGCCTCGTGGAATTGTCTGAGGTTCCAGAAATAGTGAGCTTAGAAGGCAAAGCATCCTTGCAGAACAACGGCCCCGTGAAACTTCATCTGTCCTCCGTGTCCGTGGGCACAGCGAAGGAATGAGGTCATTTAATACCCAAGCTCAAGGAGTCCAAAACCATGCTCCCCGATGCAAAGGGCCCTCCTAACGGACAGGAGCTGCCTACGCAGAGGAAGTTTTCATGGACATCACAGAGTTTCCTTACAATAGCATCCGTTCTAAAATCTCTCCTCCCTTCCTCTCTGAAATCAATAAAAATATTTTTAAAAAATGAAATAAATTAATAACCATTAAGGGAGCAATAAATACGAATGCCAACAGTAACAGCAAAGTAAAGGCATTCCTGCTGAAAGGAAGAGAGAGACCTGGTAGACCAGAGCCTCGCTGCCCTACAAGGTCCACACGAGAAACCTGAACAGAAGGACATGAGCGTGTTCCTAACACGGAGTTCACTCCTGCCCAGATCAATAGATGCGCGTTGCATGAGATGGATCAGCTTCATTTCCCCTCATTCCTGTGTCAATGTTTAGGCCAACAACTGTGAGTAAGATTGGCAGGTTGGAGGGAGAGGGTAGCTATAATATATGTCTCTGTTCCTTAGAAATGACTCTACAGCAGGGGGACTCTATGGGGCGTCCACGTCACAGGAACACTTCGGGGGGGGCACATCGGGGTTTCAACCAGTGACGCCTCACCCGTATTCAGAGCCCCCCTGAACTAATTCCACCTGGACGAGTGCTCTTTGCCAAGTCATGAAATACAATCCTTACACCATCACCGTCGGCAAGATCCGCCTAAGGGAAGAATTATGCGGGGATGCTGGAAAGAGCATGAATAATGTGCCCTCTCAGCCTCATCCTGTATCATGTTGAATAACAAGGGGCCTGCTCTCCAAGGTGGCCTTGCACACGTGTCTGACCGCACAAACACTCTCCGATCAGCAGCCAGGAGACGTGTCAACAGCACAATGAAGGCCTATACGGGACACGCGGCCAATGTACCCATAGAGAGAGAGGGAAACGCGATGGAGAAAGTCTTTGTCAGACGAGCTACAGCTGCGTGTAACTAATACCTAATCGCCCATCCAGAACGTATTATCCACCTGGCAGAACAAAGGTGGGCAATTTGCTCTGATCTGCTGAAATGATTCACCAAATTACCGCATAAAAATACACTTAGCTCATATTAAAGTTATGACACTCACCAATCAAACCATAGCTGACTCGGAATGAATGCTGATTCGCCCTAACGTTGTGGGTTTTTTTTTGTGTGGGTGTGTGTGGGTGGGTGGGGGTAGGGGAGGGAAGGGTTTAGGTAATCTACTCCAAGGGAACAAATCAAAGGTAGAATAAAAACCTCAAACAGAAAGTGAAAATTCACATCGGAATTCTTCTAGAACTATAATTCCATAAAGCTTGGGACGCCAAAGCTAAAATATGGAAAAACGTCAACATGAATTAAGCGATTGCATTGGTTACTTAGCTAATACACAACAAATTACGTGCAGATATTAGTGTGCAATTTAATTTGCACGGAAACGCAATGGTGATGAGCTGTGTGCCTTCTTGGGTCTGAATAATTAGCTCTATAGACATGACCTGGGGGAAATCTGGTAACTGATGTTGTCATGGGGGGTCCGGTGCGGGGGGTGGGCACTGGAAAGGTACTCTAGGGAACAGATCATGGCTCTCTTCTGCATTCCTGTCCTGTATTAGAATCAGTTTCTACGCCCTTTGTCACATGACTCTCCAGCACCTCCCAGTGGCCCGAAAGTGTATTTCCTCGTTCAGTGATGTGGGGTTTTGCCACAGGACTCCCTTTGCCCAGTAGGTTGTAGCTAACGTGACAGTGTCCCAGCTACAAGCTGAAGACTTGAAAGGCCTTTCATGATTCTGCTCACCTTTCTGCCTTCACGCCATCTGCCATCAGAGAAACGTGCTCGAGTGGCTACTGATGATTGTTGTTAATCTTCACCTGAGGATATTTTTCCTGTTGATTTTTAGAGAGAGTGGAAAGGAGGGGAGAGACAGAGAGAGAAACATCGATGTGAGAGAGACACATCGATTGGTTGCCTCCCACACGGGCTCCAATCAGGACCTGGGGGCGGGGGGAGGGGGGATCGAGCCTACAACCTAGGTCCTTGCCCTTGACCAGAATCGAACCCAGGACTCTTCATTCAGTCTGCGGTCCGACGCTCTATCCACTGAGCCAAACCGGCCAGGGCAGCCAAGGAGATTTTTGAGGTTGCTTGTTAGGCAGCAACATCTGTCACACTTAGAAAAGGCTTTCCTCACAACATGCACGCCATGGACGCGTGACGCTGGCCTCCCCAGCTTTCGATTGGAGACGCCCCCCCCCCCCCTCACTCCATAATGTTTGGATCGGGGAGCTGGGGGAACCACATCTTGGCAGGTTTCTGGCTGCTGTGACTTGATTCAGTTGTGGGCACGTGATTTTAGATGACCAATCAGAATGCACTTCAGGATATTTGGAAGAACAACCTAGGAACAGTTTGAGCGTTTCCTCCAAGTCTTTCGCCAGAAGAATGGGAGGTTTGGACCCCTACAGTAAGGTGACCAGATAGTCCAGCTTTTGGCGGGACAGTCCCGATTTTTAACCATTTGTCCCGCGTCCCACGGCATTTTAAAAAAGTCCCTATTTTTGGGACGATCTGGTCACCTTACCCTACAGGCATCGTCCTGATACACGGAGAAGACACGGCAATGGAGGTGAAAGAGTTGAGAGACGGAAAGAAACAAATCGTGGTGGTGGGGCCATCTCTGAGCCCAGCTCCACCGGCAGGCGATGGAGGTTTTCTTTCTATGGGCGCCAATGTCCTCTTACTCCTCAATCCAACTTGAATGGAGCTCTTGGCCCCTGGCCAGAGAGATTCCAAATGGACACAGAGCTCTAACTGCAACATAAAGGATGGGAATGGAGAAAATATCCTTTTGAACACCATTTCCCTTTATTTGAGCTGAAACACTCCGCCACTCTGTAATGTGTACAGACAGGATTTGCTGCAGCAAGAGAGCAATCATAAAAGTGTATGCAAAACACAAGCCTAAATCTCCTTCTATCCACGTAATTTTCTTGTAAAAATATCATCCTAAAATAATTCTAGTGTCTCCCAATCCCAACATAAAATTAACATTTCCAAAGATACAATAGTATTATAATATTTTTTTTTCCCTACAGGACAAAATATTTCATCAATTTTGACTACATTTATAATCTTCTAAACTTTACTTACATGATGAGGCTATCTAAAACTACTAAATTTAAAAGGCACAAGCTTAATCCCAGCTTTACCTCCGATGTCAGAGAGAAGAGTAGGTCTGTCCTGCCCGGCCGGCGTGGCTCAGTGGGTGAGCATTGACCTATGAACCAGGAAGTCATGGTTGGATTCCCAGTCAGGGCACATGCCCGGGTTGCGGGCTCGATCCCCAGTGTGGGGTGTGCAGGAGGCAGCTGATCAATGATTTTCTCCCATCACTGATGTTTCTATCTCTCTCCTTCTCCCTTCCTCTCTGAAATTTATATATATACTAGAGGCCCGGTGCATAAAATTCGTGCACAGAGGTGGGTTGTCCCTCAGCCCAGCCTGTACCCTCTCCAATCTGGGACCCCTCGAGGGATGTCCGACTGCCCGTTTAGGCAGTCGGACATCCCTCTCACAATCCAGGACTGCTGGCTCCCAACTGCTTGCCTGCCTGCCTTCCTGATTGCCTCTAACCGCTTCTGCCTGCTAGCCTGGTTACCCCCTAACCACTCTGCTGCTAGCCTGTTTGCCCCCAACTTCCCTCCTCTGCCGGCCTGGTCACCCCTAACTGCCCTCTCCTGCGGGGTTGATCATCTCCAACTGCCCTCTCCTGCTGGCCATCTTGTGGTGGCCATCTTGTGTCCACATGGGGGCAGGATCTTTGACCACATGGGGGCAGCTATATTGTGTGTTGCAGTGGTGATCAATCTGCATATTACTCTTTTATTAGATAGGATAGAGGCCTGGTACAGGGGTGGGGGCCAGCTGGTTTGCCCTGAAGGGTGTCCCGGATCAGGTGGGGGTTCCCTTGGGGCGTGGGGCAGCCTGAGCGAGGGGCCTGTGGTGGTTTGCAGGCCGGCCACGCCCCCTGGCAACCCAAGCGGAGGCCCTGGTATCTGGAATTTATTTTCCTTCTACAGTTGAAACTTTGTAGCCTGGAGCGGAGCCAAGCCTGGGGCTCCCTCTGCGGCCGGCAGCCATTTCTGTTGGGGTTATAATTGAAACTTTGTTGCCTTAAGTGGGTGGGCCCCGCCAGGGTTTGCGGAAAGCTTTGCTTCCCCTGTTGCCGGCAGCAACCCTGGCCTGCTCTTTCAAGCTCCATTCTGCCGCCATTTCTGTGTGAATTTGTTTACCTTCTATAATTGAAACTTTGTAGTTTGAGTGGAGGCTTAGGCCTGGCAAGGGCAGGTGGAAAGCTTGGCTTCCTCTGTTACCTAGGAAACCTTGCTCTCTGTGGCTGTAGCCATCTTGGTTGGGTTAATTTGCATACTTGCTCTGATTGGATGGTGGGCATGGCTTGTGGGTGTGTCGGAGGTATGGTCAATTTGCATATTTGTCTATTATTAGGTAGGATTACATGTATATATATTTTAAGAGCATATCTGCCTTTAAGTCAAGTCGGGATAAATCTGTTTTCCCGGGTAGTGCAGGTAAAGCATCTGTTTTGTGACTGAGTAAAGGGTATTTATTTCCATCGTTAACCAGATTGCCTGGATTCTGTGATGAGCTCTCCTCGGTGATCCTAGCTGCCTAAAGTGGATAACTGTTTGATAATTAGATGATCAGATGTTAATAAGTCACTTCTGGCTGCTTAGCTACTGCCTATATTTTAGAAAATAATGTCCCATTTCTCTGGCTGCAGATAGAATACACACCCACTTTATATAACTTAGAAATTACCAGAAGGTCCAGAGGGGAAAAAAGAGCCAGCTATGTTCCAAACACAGGACATTCATCACCCTAGCATGCTGCTGTATTTCTCTTGCCAGAAGTTACTTCCTACAATGATGCAGTTTATATAACGTGTGCCTTGCTTTTCTGTGTGTTTTTCTTATTTTTACTTATTAGATTTGAATGTTCCCTTATGACAATCATTTGCCAACAGTGAAACTCAATGTCACTTTTATTGGGAACTGATGCTGGGGGTACAGACCCCCACAGGCACCTGCTGTGGCAGCAGCCAGATGGGGGCGGAGGGACGGGCTCTCCCTCATCCTCCAAGGGAGTGACCAAACCTGTCCCCTGCCCCTTTCACCAAAGAAACTAGAATGCACTGAGACCACGGCTGGGGCCACCTAGAACGTGTCTCTCAGAATAGAACTTGGACAGTGTCCGCGCCAGGACTGTGACAATGAGAGCCCTGAGGCCGTCCTAACCTGATCCTGACCTGAATGGAATTTGCATTGTAACCAGCTCCCTGAGGAATCGGTGCCAGTGGATTAATATCCCTATTCAACATGCTTCTTCTTCAGGATCAGGGTCGGCACCTGCGCTTGCTCGCTCCAGGGAACAGAGCGATGCACAGGAGTGGACCTGACCCTGCCCTGCGCAATCTCAGCCCAGCGAGGAGCCAGCCTCGGTGAGGGACACAGGGATGGACGGGGAACCTCAAGGGACAGGCTCCTGAGGACCAGGATGGACGCTCTGGAATGTGGCCTCTGGAAGAGGGAAGTGATGTCAGGGGACCTGGGGGAGGGGCCTGGAGAGTGAGGACCAGGCAGGGAGCTCACTGTGGGAAGAGGACCGAGAGGGGGCAGCTGCCGGACCCACTGAGTCCTGCCTTCACGTCTACCAACGCAACAGCGACCCTCGAAGGGCTCAGAGGGGACAGGGCGCACTCAGGTTTCTCATTCTTCTCCCACCCCCGAGCTGTGCGGTCCCCACGGTAACACTAACCCCCGTCAGGGTGTTACAGCCACACGTGGCCGGGCCCACCCATCAGACGGTGACAGAGAATACTCGTTGTCCCTGAAAGTCCCACCAGCAGTGCTGGGGGTCGGCAGACCCCACCGCGGTGGGCGCCCCGGAGCTGGTGAGAAACGCAAGTCAGGCGCTTCCCTGCATCAGGGGATTCTCAGGTGACCTGGAGGCAAGGAAAGTGAGAACCAGAATTCATGGTCGACCTGGAGGCAAGGAAAGTGAGAACCAGAATTCATGGTCGCCGACCACTTAACCGGGGCCTCCGGAGAGCCGGCTGCTCTGACTGGTAGAAAGCAGCAACTCCAATCTCAGCGGAAAGACCCAGGAGCCAGGGGAAGTGTCCTCGGGGCCTCCATTCCATGAGCTCCATTCCTGCTCATGGGCCCACACCTGGGTCGCAGGTTCAATCCACACCCAGGTCTGGGCGTGTGCAGGAGGCAACCAAATGATGTCTCTCTCTCTCCCTCTCTCTCTTTCTCCCCTCCCTCTTCCTTTCTCTCCCTTCCACTCTCTAAAAATCAATGGAAAAAATGTCCTCAGGTGAGACTAACAAAACGGAAAGAAAAAACTTGCCTAAGCAGGGCCCTAGTACAATTGGTACTAGTCACATGATAGATTCTTCTACACTTTTGCATTTGTTTGCCGACTACATTTGCATTTGTCGGCGAAGGCACATATTTAAGACTGAAATAGTTTCCCCCTAAATAAAATATATGCATGAAAAATAAACCTATCAGTGGAAACGCCTTGGTTTTCCAGAAGGCCATGCCGCTGTCCTTGTTTAAAGACCAGAGTTTCGGAACAAAAGGGCCTGCAGACGTGTAGATATGGAATTACCCCGTCGGAAACCAGCACCTGATTTATCTCCGGCCATCATTCACGCTGAAATTACCGGGTGGCGCCGTGGAACCAAATTGGATTCCAGCAATAATAGGAGGCCGCGGTAGCTCCTGATGAGTAGACACTATGCATAAATGAAATAAATTAATAATCTACTTAACGGTGACATTTTTAGAGCCTGTTTATGTCCTAATTTCAAAAAATGTAGGTGTTAATCACGCGTTTAACAGTGAATCACGGAGGCCGACGTCCTTTTCTAGAAGCCCAAAGAGCTCGGGCTGGTTTGCCAAGGATAGCCTCCGGGCAGCCGGCTCTGGGGGTCCGTGGAGAGCCTGCCGGGCTGTGAGCGCAAACGGAGCGCAGTGCCTGTGCACGGAATATTCAGGTAACAACACTGGTAGAGGTGGGCAGCCAGGTAACCACCTCGGTCAAGGTGGAACGCAGAAAGCAGTCGGACGAGAAGAAAATAGTTCCGTGGGCTGAAGCTTTGAGCCTTTCTTCTGGGAAGAATGCAGTAAAACTCAACCAAGAGCCCGGCCGGCGTGGCTCAGCGGTTGAGCGTCGACCTATGAACCAGGAGGTCACACTTCAATTCCCAGTCAGGGCACATGCCCAGGTTGTGGGCTGGGTCCCCAGCAGGAGGCAGCCGATCCATGATTCTCCCTCATCACTGATGTTTCTCTCTCTCTCTCTCTCTCTCTCTCCCTTCCTTCTGAAATCAATCAAAAGATATCTTACCTTATAATAGACAAATATGCAAATTGACTGCACCTTCGCTACGCCCAAGCCACACCCACCAACCAAGCCACGCCCACCAACCACGCCCACCAGGAAACCGTTGCAGGGACTTTGGGGTGTGGCGGAGCCCAAGGCCTGCACGGATCGCAGGCAACCACTGGGGGTCGGCTCCTGCGATCCTTAGCAGGGATGTTGGGTGCGGCTGAGCCCAAGGCTACCGCCCGGGGCCAAGCCCCAACCCTGAAAGAAGGCAGAAGGTGGTGGCCACAGCCAAGGCCTGGGTCCCCGGTGCCGGCAGAAAACTGGTGCAGGCAGCCAGGTGAATGAAGGTCTATTGCACGAATCTTCGTGCAAACGGGCTACTAGTTTAAGAATAAAATCAATGAAGAAAACAACTGAACAAGGCATGAAGGAGAAGCTGACTGTGGACGTGGAGATACCTCTGAGGTCGGTGACTCCTGGCCATGCCCCGCCCCATCCCACAGCTCCCCTCCCTCCCCTCTGACAACGCACTTGGGGAACGGAAATAAGACATGCACGCAGGAGCAAGGGCTGAGGTCCCACAAGGAGACCCAACGGAGCAGACAGACCTGGCCTTCTGTAGAGCGATGACAGGTGTATGTTGGAAAAACACCTCCAATTCTCCCCCTGGTCAAGCGCGTTAATTAACAACCACACGGACACGCTCAATCCCTCAAATGCTGGGCATGAAAGGTGTGGGCTGAGGTGGTTTCTTATCCTATTTCTTCCACCTGAAAAGTTCCCGGTCGGCCTTCACCATCCCCTTCAAGACGGGGCTCCCTAGGGCCCAGAGCACATACTGGATACAGCGTCTCAGAGGAATGGCTTGTTGTTGCTCACACAGACCAAGATGACTGCAGAATTGCTGAAAAATGCAGAGAAGCCAAACGTGGGATGATTATAGGTAACCCTGGGACGGGGGTAAAAGTCGAGGTAGATGCTGTATTTTGCCTTCCTCCAGTCCCTTCCTCCCGAGGAGCACCCCATCTTCTCTCCAGGACCAACCCCCATCCCCTCAATGCCATGCAGTGAGGCCAGACCTACACCATTCTGGACTCACGCAAAAAGGGTGCTGGTCTCAGGCCTAACTCATCCAATCCCACGATGACAGGTTCGGGGAATAGCTCACAAGGTGAATCAGGCAGCGGCGCTGGGTCACCTGAGGCCCACGGAGAAGGATGCACGTGCTTCTGCCTGTCTTCTTCCCCTTTTTTTTTTCTTTTTTAATATATTTTTATTGATGTCAGAAGGGAAGGGAGAAAGAGAAACATCAGTGATGAGAGAAAATCACTGATCAGCTGCCTCCTGCACACCCCCTGCTGGGGATTGAGCCCGCAACCTGGGCACGTGCCCTGAGAGGGATTGAACCGTGACCTCCTGGTTCGTAGGTTGACGCTCAACCACTGAGCCACGCCGGCTGGGCCGTGTCTTGGTTTTCAGCTGGGATGCTAACCGGAGGGACTGGATGTGTGTTGGGCCCACTTGCCCACTGTGTGGTCCTGCCCGAGACTAAGCTACCAGGCAGGGCGGTGAGTGGAGGGGGCCTTGGACTCTGGACACACACCTTAGAACCCGCCGCCCTGCACCTCGTGGGTCCCTCAGCTCGTGTGAGCCACGGAGCCCTTTCCTCGTAAGCCTCCTTGGGTTTCCTTCCATTCCTGACAAGGGAAGGAGATCTAATAATACCTAACTGTTCGTACTCGGCTGATTCTTCTTCCTGGCTATCCTTGGGCACATATACTCAGTTTAATAGGTAATAGAACGAGAACAACAATGGGGAAAAATCTTGTTTTGTACATATGGTCCTCCAGCGTGGCAGGCAAATATTATTCATCGTATTTTACAATAAGCCAAGCAGGGGACAAGGGGCAGAGTGAGTATGTCAGATGTGGGGCCGGAACCCACGTCCTGTTGACACGTGGCATTTATTTATTTGTATTGCATAGTTTCATCCTTCACCGTTCTCTTCATCCTAACACTTTATTTCCTGAATATCAGTAAGGATGATCTCCCATGTGAATGGAAAAGTGAAGGAATAAATGATGAGTTGACAAAGAGCTTCATCAACCCTCAAAATTAGAAATCTAGGAAGTGATGCTATGGAGAGGGGGGGCCAGGACCTGCAGGCGTGGAAAGACAGCCAGTCCTCCTTCCACCTCATGGCACCCGTGCCAAGGCCTGTGTTGGGACACCGGGGAATGTGACCATGACCGAACCCTGCCTGGTTCCGGCCCCTTGTACCACAGGACAAGAGACTGACGCATCCAGGTGTGTTCACCAATGATGTGAGAACGCCAACCCTGAGCTGTGAGGGGAGGGATTTGGTGCGAAAAGGGTGTGAACAGGCCCATCTGATGGAATGAGGAGAGTGAAGGATGTCCATGGGCAATGATGCTTAAATGAGATCTTTAGGATGAGCAGGCTTGAGAGAGCATCGAGAAGCATTCCTAACTGGGCAATAGCATGGATAAAGATCTCGCCGGGGGTGGGGGAGGGGAGTCTGTGTGGAGCAGGTGGAACCCTGATGATGCCCTGACTAAAGGTGTGTCTGGTGGTTCTTTCAAAGCTTAGATCTCTAAGATTAGGGGTAAACTTTTATCTATGTATCTATTTATTTATTGTGAATCCTCCTCAGAGGGTATTTTTTTTTTTTTGTATTGCTTTTCAGAGAGAGTGGGAGGGAAAGAGAGAGAGGAAGAGAAGAGAAACAGAGACAGAGAGAGACACCAATATGAGAGAGACACATTGGTTGGTTGCTTCCCATACGTGCCGCGACCAGGGCAAGAGATGGAACCTGCAACCCAGGTACATGCCCTTGACCAGGAATGAAACCCGAGACCCTTAGGGGCTGGGGCTCACGCTCTAACCACTGGGCCATGGCTAGGTGTAAATGTTTGAAAATGTACTCACTCCAGTCTCTCTGAACACATAAGGAGATGAACATTTTCCCCCACACAAATTAGCTTCCTTTTAAAATCATCCCCCAAGAAAGAGGCTCCCTCAGAAGAATACCACTGAATTCGCATGCTTCCTTTCAGACAGGGAAGCCCAGCTTTCTCGGGACTCCGTGTCACGTGAGCTATTTCCAGATAATACCTTTTCTGTGCTAATCTTCCCTAGAACAATGCAATTTAGTACTTAACGGCACCCTGAAATAGCTCTTTAATTTTAAGGATGGAGAAACCAAGCTGCCCCTACTTGGAGTCACACAAGGTCACCCCGTTAAGATGACACAAATGACTAGCTATTTCTCAGAAAACAATTTTTTGCCAAACTAAATCCCAATTTCTATATCCGACCGTTATCTTGTCAATCCTCTAATCCTCTCCATGAACTCTCGCCGTTTTCCATCTCTCTCTTAAGCTGCAGAGCCCAAACCGTGTCACAGAGAAGCTAATGACAGTGTAGGGATGAGACAAAGCAGGTTACAGTCCCCGAAGAGTTTTCCACAACCGTGTCCCTGAAATACCCATGGCCTAAGTTTCTCCAATGTCTGCTGCCATATCTGAATAAGACTGTAATTTTAATACAGATATGTAAAAAGCTCTGGCATAATACCACCACGGTGGACCTTGTACACTCATCTCAAAATGGGTAGATTTTTCAAATAATTTATTTTTAATAAGAAATCGTCTAAACAGTCTTTTGTTGTTGTTGTTGTTAATTCTCACCCAAGGATATTTTTTTTTCTATTGATTTTCAGAGACAGTGGAAGGGAGGGAGGGGGAGAGAGAGAGGGAGAAAAACATCGATGTGAGCGAGACACATCTATTGGTTGCCTCCGCACGTGCCTCGACTAAGGCTGGAGATCGAACCTGTAACTCAGGTACGTGCCCTTGAGCTTCTAACCGCTGAACTTTATGCTCAGTGAATTTACACCGTTTCATTATGTTGTTGAATTTCTTCCTTCTGATCATCTCCTTGCAATCCCTGAGATGCGCCCTATAACCCAGCTGGCTTATAGGACCCCAGGGGGCTGTCCCTAACCCCAGTACTTCCAAGTGCCACGTGAGAGATAAAAGCGCACATTAAGCGAAATACTTGAGCAGAAAGGGTAAGCCCTTATTATTTATAAATCAGTGGGTTTTAGAATGTGCTTGGGCCTCCGATGAATTATATGGGCATTAAACGGAACTGCATGCTTTCCCCAGCAATCGTACACTGGTATTCAGAAGTGGTTTTTAATAAAAATCCAATCAACGTTTTTAAAACGCTGCTTTCAGCAGCAATTAAGCTTCGAAGAGGTTCAAGAAACAGTCAACTGTTTCCAAAAATAGAGTGTAAGGGTCAGGACGCTGCCCTAATTCATAGCTAGAGACAGGGTTTGGAGGAAGAAAGGGGGTCAAAGACGTTGTTGTTCGCATGCTGCCATCACAGAATTGACGAGAGATGAGCCGGGTGTGGACGAAACAGCCATTTCCAGCCTCACAGAGACGTCAGCACCACCATGGAGATGGACCCTGGTTTATCTCCCCATCCCCTGAGCCGGGCACCCAGCCCTTCCCCGATTCCCACAACAAATCTAAAACTACCAATGTCTCTCCATACATGTGTGACCTCCACACGTGCTCACATTATACTGTCACATATCCCATTGGAAAACTATCATCTCCACTTTCCTCCTCTCCCAGGTTCTTCATGCCACCTCGCGTGTGAATTCTGTCGAACACTCAGGGAGGAAGTGATGCCAAGTTTACACGACTCTTTCCAACTAAAACTGAGAAGGAACACTCCACCCCCCCCCCCCCAACCTGATTTATGAGACCAGCACAACCCTAATACCAAAACCTGATAAAGAAAAGAAAATTAGACCAATTGCCACTCATGATCATAAATTCAAAATGCTTCAAGCAATACTGGTGAATAACATCTAACAGCACAGGAAACGATAATGCATCATAAATGTGTGGAGTGCATCCCTGGAATGCAAGGTTAATTTATCATTAGGAAATCAAGCAGTGTATGTTACAGATAAAAGGAGGGGGAAAAATCCCTGCCATCATTAATCACTGGAGTGATGAAAACTTAGTATCTTCCTCAATGTGACAAAAAGTGCTGAGAATAACCCTTTTATTTAGGTTTGTCCCCAAATAACACATCGGACAAGGATATTTTCCCATACCTACAGCCACCATTGTACTAGAAGTCCTCGCCACTGAAATAAAACAAGAAAAAGAAATAAAAGCGTACAGAGTAGAAATAAAAAAAATGAAACCTTTTTATTTCTATATGATATCATTACTTACATAGAAAACACAGAGAATTTCAAAAAATATACTAGAATCCGTGACCTTCACAAGGTCAAATGCTATAATGTCAATAAATCAACATTCAACCCTAGTTCTGTATCTGACTGATGGGCAGTGGGAACATACAATTTAGCAGCACCATGTGCATGTCGGAACGTCAGAGAGCTGGGAATGAATGGGGTACGAGCTCAATACTGAACACTGCCAGCACTGTTGGGAGAAACCAAAGACGATCTAAATAAATGGAGACATGGACTGTGACGTGGATGAGAAGAGATCAAGTCTGCTCTCACCCAAACCAACAGATGCTTGAAGTCAAGCCCAATGAAAATCATCACAGGATTAAATAAAACTGACCAGCTGCTCTAACATTGACCATGAAATACCAACAACCTGACATACCAGAGCAACCCTACAAGACAAGAACAGGGTTGGGAGACATGCACTATCTAATTTCAAGACTGTTGAGTCTACAGCAGCGATTTTCAACCTCTCTCTCCTCACTGCACATGAACGAGTTACTAAGATTCTGCAGCATTCCAAAAATATATTTTTTGCTGGTGTGACAAAAAAAAAAAAGGTATAATTTCAATTCACTGGCAATGGACAGCTACTGTTGTGTTGGCTGTTGTCATTTTTTTTTTTTTTACAATCTAAGGGAAAAGAGGTCAGTGCAATAGCTGACTATTTAGTTCTAAAAGTTCTTGCGACACACCAGTGGAAAATCGCTGACCTATAGTAGCGATGGTGTTCTGTTGGTGTAAGTATAGATACACAGACCAGCGGGACAGAAGGGAGAGTATGGAGCTACCAACTGGCTGTTGACAAAGTTCCAAATCTTTTTTTTTGTGAGGAAAGGAGACTTTTCAAGGAATGCTGTTGGAAAATTTGAATATCTGTAAAATTTGTTTTAAAGGAACATGGACCACGATTCTACACCTTATAAAAATTAAATTATGAGGAATCATTGACTTAATTATAAATTCTGGACTCACCAAACCTCTTGTAAATGCCTTTATCAGCCCTAAGGACACATTAAACCATAACCATAAAGTGTGTTTAAATGGGCAGATTAGACTTCATCAAAATACACAATGAAGAAGATAAAAATGCAAACTACCAACTAGGAGAAAATATCTGCAATATATACATCTGCCAAAGGACTTATATCCACAATGGACACTTTTAAAAATTCTATAAACCAATAATTTTTTTTTAAATGAAGGGCACAGATGCCTGAATAGACATTTCACAGCAGACAATATACAACTGGTCAATAAGCAAATGAAAGATGTTCACCCCATCAGTCACCAGGCAAATGCAAATTAAAACCAGAATGAAATTCCGTTTCCTATCCCCTGACATGATTAGATTTAAAGGGACCGACACTGATGAATGGGAGGGAGGAAGCAGGTGGAGGGACTGAAGCTTCCGGGCATTGCTGGTGGGAGCAAAAAGCAGCGCAGCGTCTTAGGTTGCTCGGTGGCAGTTATTTTAAAGTGAAACGTAGACTCCACACTTGGCCCTTGGCTCAGGAGACATGAAGACGTGCCCTGAATCAACTGGTGTGAGAATGTTCTTCGCGAAAAGTCAGCAACCACCCAAAGGTGTGTCTTCAGGAGGAGGAGAGCCGCACCTTGCCGCATATTCGCACAATGGACTGCCAGTGCACAACAGACGACCCACACATGCAGCAACGTGGGCGAATCCCTCACTACGTTGTGTGAAAGAAGCCGACACAAGCCATACGTTCCCCATGAAGCCATCCATCGCTGTGATACCAAATGCTTGGCACGGGTAACAGTCGGAGACGGGACTCGGAACGGGTGGGCGTAGTGAGGAGACAGACGCGAAAGGGCAGAGGAGTCATCTACAACCTTCTGACCTTGTGGGCACCCGACTGTAAAAATGCGCCAGAACCAACCTTTGAGACTGTGCCTTCGCCTGCAGGAGGCAGCCAACCAATGCACCTGTGAGCAGGAGCCTTTGACAACTGGCGGAAGCATCAGGAATCTGTCCTGACGTCCATCTCAATGGCGTGAGAACCACAGAAGCCAGGACCCTTCCTCATGATGCTAAACACACACACCTGGCCCGGGGGTCGGAGAGGTGAGAGGGAACCAGGGGAAGATAGAGCAGCCGCTGGCCAGGCATGGGCCAGCAGATAAGCGACAGTCGTCCAAATGTCTGCCCCTCAGTCCCACCCCCCACCCCCCGTCCCATTGTAACTGAAAACACACCAGCAGGTGCATTACGGAGCCACCATGAGTCACGTGTGCACGAATCCTGCCTCCCGTCAGGACTGGCCAGGTATGGCACAGTGAAGAACTGAGAGGACAGCCTCGACTGTCACATCTCACATCACTGCTGTCCAGCTGTGTGACCTCAGACAACTTACTAGAGTTCTCTGGGCCTGAGCACCCTCGTCTAGAAAATCAGATAACAACAGTTCCTACTAAGGACACTTCTGGTAAGAGCAAGACGAAGAACAGGTTTTAAAGAAATGTCCCAGAACTGCGCTGTGCATGCCAGCCAGTCAGTAAATGCACTGGTCTTGGAGGGTGTGCCAAACCTCTCCACACACAAGGAGAATCCTATTCTTATCTTTAACTAGGTCAGTTAGTCATTGAAAGAGCCCTGTAGTTGTGAACCTATAAAATTATATCATCATGTGCCTCTGTAAACTTAGTTTATGCATATACATGTAAATGTAAATGTGAGTGCTTATACAATTGCTCAAAACCCGCACAGATCCGTAAAAGCCCGGTTTGAAAAAGGCATCTATCAAGTAAGCCGCAGGGCTGATAAATCCCACTGAATAGAAGAATCTGCCTAAAAATAGTCCATCACGTGACCGTGCTTTCCGACAGGACGCACAGCCCAGTAGGACCTTGTAATTTACACATTTATGTCAGACACCGATGCGCAAGGAGATGTTTTCCTGGTCTCGGTGTACTGACAATCACAATGCATAACAGAAGCAGTTGGTCATGGGCTGATATATGGCGTTTTAGATAAAAAGAAGGTAAAATGCTCAGCCGAGCTACAGTTCAATTACTGAGTGCTCTCCTTGAAGGGTAGAAGTAGATTGAATCGCTTCTTCCTTATGTGCGGTCTACACATCTAAGACACAGCATCTGCTGGAGAAAGCTACCTGCTAATCCCTGACACCCCGCTGAGCAAAAATGCCGGCTCAGGTGCACAGCGGCTTAACTGCATACAAAATACGATGATCTCTGCAGAACACGCCGAGGAATCTACGATAAAGCCAAGTAAATGGATAAGTGAGTTTAGCAAGGTCTCCGAAAGCAAGGTCAAATGCCAAAGTTAATCATATTTCTGAGTGCTAGCAAAAAAACACCTCCAACGTTAAATGTACTTTTAAGCCGCCATTTATCAAGAACTCTGAAACTGAAATGCTTGGACATAAATTGGAAGTAACACATGCTCAAGACTTGTGTACTGGAACTAGAAGAGATTGCTGAGCATAATTAGAGAACACCTAAGAAAATGGAAAATTAGGCACGTTTACGGATCAGAGGAGTAACTATTGTTAAGTCATCAAATCTCTCCAATATGATTTGTAGATTAAACATTCAATCAACTACTTACCTGTAGGACTCTGTGTACAACTGGGCAAGCTGATCTACACTTCATACTAACATGTAAAAGACCTGCTAAAACAAGGTGGGGAATGAGGAACAGAGTTGGAGAACTTGGTCCTTCTGGTTTAGAGACTTACTAGGAAGGTAATCAGTACGTGAGAGGAAGAATAGACATCATGTTCAATAGAACAAAAAGGGAAGTCCGTGTGAGAAATGCTCACCTGTCCGAATTCAAATAACGGACTCGGAGACACGAAGTATGGCGAAATGAGACCTTTAACGCTTTGCACTCGCTTGCTTTTTTCTCGATTCCTTTACTCTAATGCTAACCGTGTGGAGTCACACTCGACATCCGAGTGCAAAAGGTTAATGTGGTCTTGCAAGAGCGGGTGTCTGGTGGAGCAGGCATGCTCAGAGCACAATCACAGGCAATTTAACCCGAATGCACGAGAGACCCTCCCCCAGTTCCTCATTGGCTGAGTAGTATGGGGTTAACAGTTTCCCCGGTACATTGCCTAGGCCTTATTGTCTCCTGTTGGGTTATTTTAAAAAATGGGCTGAGCCTTTTCTCGTTGTTTCCACCTCCCTTTGTCTAGTTGTGGTGGGCAGATCTCCCTGGAAAATGTGCTGCTGCTCACGTACACAGTTCTTTGTTCTTATACCCTCTCCCCTCCCCCTTACATCATTTTCGCCCTGGGAACATTCAGTAACCGGCTGGCAACATGCTGTTCGTTTTTCCTACTAAAAGTTGACTGTGCCGAAGATGGATCACAGAGGCCTATTTCCTACACTCCAGAAACAGGTCCTCGCCGACACAGCACCCGAGTTCTCCAAATGTGCAGAGGTAACACACCGGCTCAACCAAAGGTGCTGGAATTACTGAATATCCGTAAACGGAACATTTAACCTTGATCCCCACCTTCCAGGATGGACCAAAATGGATTTGAAAAGGACCATAAACCAAAATCCTATAGGTAAGACAGAACATCTCCGAAGACAACACAGTAGGACACGTACCTGACTTAGGGTTAGGCAACTGTTTCTTAGATTGGACACGTTAAGTGCAAATGACCGAGATAAAAATGGCCAGCTGGACTTGATCAAAATGGAAAAAAAAATAGTTTCTCTTTAGAAGGCATTTTTTAAGAAAGGACATGGCAAGCCACAAAATGGAAGAGGATGCTTGTGAAAGGTACATGGTAAAGGACTCATATTGAGAACATAAAAGGACTCAAAACTCAAGAAGACAAACAGCTAGACTTCAGAATACGGGCAAAAACTGGAACACAAACCACAAGGCACGTACAAGTGGCGAAGAAGCATGTGGCCCCCAGGTGTTAGTGACGTTCAGAAGAAAACCATAAGGGAGCCCTCCACACCCCCGCCACCCTGACGACAATTTTTATAAGAATAGCGACGCCACGTGCTGCTGGGACCACGGAGCTGCCGGGACTCTCGGGGCTGCTCATGGGACCACAGAGTGGGACGGCTGCTCTTTTTAAAAATATTTTTATGGATATTTTAGAGAGAGAAGAAGGGAGAGGGAGAGAGAGAGAACACTGATGAGAGAGAAACTTCAATCGGCTGCCTCCACATGCCCCCTACCAGGGTCTGAGCCCACAACCCGGGCCTGTGCCCTGACCGGGAATTGAACCCATGACCTCCTGATAACACTCAACCACTGAGCCACACCGGCTGGGCTCCAGGGTCCTTCCCACACGATGCAAACAGTGTGTTATTGCAAAGGGAAGAGGCCTCGTGACAGTAGAACACCAAATAGTTCTGCTTGAGTCTCTCTTGCCAATGAGATAGCCACACAGTCTAAGAGGGAAGAGAGAACAGCGGAGTGTGTGTGTGTTAAATTATCCACTTGAAACAGCCAGTGAGCGGCGAAGGTTGGCGTGCGGTTTGCCCACAGTGCTGGGTCTTCAAGGTACAGTTGTTATTAGTAACAGAAGGAGGCATATTCCAGGATCGCAATTCTCCAAAGTGAAAGGAGAATGCAGATATATATTTTTGAACTGCACACTATCAGTGTGAATTGAATTGCATGTTTAAAAATAAAGCTACCTCCTTCAGAACACTTAAGTGTCTGTGAGAACGTAGCCGGCATTCGAAAGTTATTATTAGACATAGTCAATAACAATGTTTAAGATCCACAGTGCCAGCAAAGACAACCAAAACCTGACAAGTTGGTATTTCATTAGAGCTTGTCAAGAAACGGCAATCGACTAACCATAATTACAGGCAGTCGAGTGGGCATGTCGTGCATAGAATGAATATCAGGCTCCAAAGTGTAAAACTTAAAACTGTACAGAACATGAATTCCTGCAGGAAAATTTCTCTTCACGATACAGCCAAGGTGATCTCTGGGGCTCCATGGAGATGCCCAAGGGGGTGAAGCCTTGTGGGGTGCCTTTCAGGGGGACGAGACGTTCGGGAGGTTGATGGAGCTGAATGACTGTGAACGGCTCTTTGCCACTTTCTGAGATTGGCACAGCTTTATTCCTTGTGAGGTGCAGATGCGGAGAGGAAAGAATCAGATAGAACGAGTCAACATTAATGAATAGTGGTCACACGTGGCAGGCTACGAACCCACCACAACAAAGTCAGCATCGCTGTAATTTATGCAAATCTATGCGGATGATGCAAATGACCAAGGGCTAGTTCAGCCAGAGATCCATGAGGAGAACAAGGACCTCTGGGCCTGGAGTGGCCCTCGGATCATCGACGCCTCCAAGTGTGCCCTCTCCTCTGTCCAGGCAGAAGGGTGGCCTCTGTTCTGCCTCCAACAGGTACATCAGCTTCCTGAACTGACCGAACCCGAAGACAACCCCACGTTCATTCCTCACACGTGAAGTGGGCCCCTCCACCTGCCTCTCGTGCGCATACCGTGCTCGGCCCTGGATGTCTCAACTCCGTCTCCGACTCGAATTTGGCTGATTGTTCTTTGAAACACTAAATAAAACCAGATTGATGGCTAGAGCACTTCGACAAAGATACAAACTAATTCTTCAGGAAATGTCTCTCTGTAGAACATCATTAGATTGGAGCCTTCCACAGTGTCCAGATCTCCTCGGCAACACAATTAGCATAAACTATTCGAACAATAGCTCTGTTGGCGTGGTTTAAACGTGTTAAAAGGCATTTTCTGTTTCTAAAGGCAAACAACTTTTTATCTTGGGTCAACCATCTCTAAAGTACTTATAAAATAAGTGACATGTGTAAAAGCCCATCTAGTGTCCCTGTCCCTTGGTTAATTCTAAAGTGACATACATCACAGGAGGCAGCAAAGTGTGAGACATACCACTGTGTGTACACTGTATCTAATCGGACTTCGAAGAAAAAAATAAATGTATGTAAAAGATGATTTATGGCAGAGCAGTACATTCTGGTAATGTTCATGAATCACCTATTTTGATACTCTTACCTAAAGTTAAACTTAAAAAATGTTGGTAATTTTTTTTTTGGTGTTGGTGGTGGTGGTAAGGGGGTGGTGGTGGTGATGGTGGTGGTAACAGCCTGAGAAGGTGATGTAGACAGTTCTATTTTATGTTTAGCAATTTTAAAAGACCTGTATGGACAAGAGGAAAAGACTGATGTTGAAAATCACAGCAGCTAAACTTTTTCCTTCAAGATTCGTCAAATCAAAGAATATCGCTAGAGTGTCCGTACACCTTTCTAGAAAAGTTATGACCAATCGGCAGTTATTCAAATGGGGTTCAAAGTAGACTTTACCTGATTGGATAATATAAATCTTGAGACTGTAGTAGAACAAGGACCGGGGAGGAGGAATCAATCCTTCAGTGATCCTATAAATCCTGTGAAAGAGCCTTCAGCCTCTGTGTGTCCCGGTTAAACTTACACATTTCAGCACACTTTAATACAATGTGTGGACAGAGATTAACATCGCAGCGGGAGTTGATTTATACAACTTTTAGAAGTTTCTAGAAAACGAAATTTTGTGTTTCCTTGGAAATTGGTATCACACACCTGTCTGTAATTAATATTAATGGGAAACTTTCACTAATATTTACACTGTAAATGTACACAAAATATGTAGACCTTCAAAGACTCACCATTTCTGAATCAAGTTTTGCCAACCCTTCTGAGTTTCGTATCTTTCTCCAAGAACAAATCATTAATGTCAAGGCACATCCAACAGCAATGGCTCTTGGTGTCAAGGACCGGCCGACATTCATTAAGCCCTAATGAAAAGTGGAAGCACCAGGGAAAACAGACTATTGCATCCTTGGTATCCGTTCCATCAAGTAGTCATTTCTGTGACAGAAATGCTGAGAGAGGAGCCACAGACCCATCTGTCCATGTTGTGGAGCAGGTTGGGTGAGACACACCGAGAGACTTCATGATCCTGTGGTCCAGAGGCCTTCATGATCCCGTGGGCTGGGAGACGTCATGATCCCGTGGGCTGGGAGATCTCATGATTCCGTAGTCTAGGACCGTGGTCGGCAAACTGCGGCTCACGAGCCACATGTGGCTCTTTGGCCCCTTGAGAGTGGCTCTTCCACAAAATACCACAGCCTGGGAGAGTCTATTTTGAAGAAGTGGCGTTAGAAGAAGTTTAAGTTTAAAAAATTTGGCTCTCAAAAGAAATTTCCATCGTTGTACTGTTGATATTTGGCTCTGTTGACTAATGAGTTTGCCGACCACTGGTCTAGGAGACTTTATGATTCCGCTAGAGGCCCAATGCACGAAATTCATACAAGAGGAGGCCTTCCTTCCCCCAGCTGCCGGCACTGGCTTCCCTCTGGCACCTGGGACCCGGGCTTCCCTCGCAGCCCCAGCTTTGTCCGGTCGTCCAGAAGGATGCCCGGTCTAATTAGCATATTACGCTTTTACTATTGCAGATGGTCTGGAAGATCAGACAGCTGTGAGTAAGGATCAGAGAGCACCGAGCCTCCCAGGGAAAGGAAGAGTGTGTAAAAACTCACTGTTACAATATTTGCTGTACAATCACCGCGAAGCTCCTGCTTGGACCAAACCTTCTCAACCATGATGGGGGCGCTGCTGAGCCTGCCTGCCTGGCCCTCTTGGCACTGACCTTGGCACCCCACAGCTTCATGTGAGCACCCAGGACTCTGCCTCAGGTCTGGGCTGTGTGGCAGACCCGCCTGCCTGAGAGTCACAGGCCCTGGACGCTGCCTTCAGCCGATGAAGAAAGGCATGGTGGGTACATACCCTTCAAGGACTCTGGTAATGACGGGGTTACACAGGCTCGTTGCTAAGGTGATTCTCACCTCTAACCACAGCCATGGGAAGTGTGTGCATGAATTAACATAGTCCTTTTACAGCTCCTTACCTGGGGAAGTCTCCTCCTCTTCCCGTCTACAGTGAACCGCCTATGGCCTGTAAAATCCCTTTTGGGGGAAAATAGCATCAAATCCAGAAAAAGTACAGCCAATGCAGTTGGGGTCCCAGAACTGACGCCTGTCCAGAGCGGGCACCTCTCTAATTCAGCTGCACTCGGACTCGCCCAGGAGAGAGCTGTGTTGTCCCCTCAGAATTTAATCTACATCGTAGACAGAATCCACCCACAGGAAACGGTATTCTAAGTAACCGACAGTTATTATCTTCCTAGAACAGAAATGAAGAAAATTTTTTTTTTTTTACCAAAACAGCAGGCCTCACTTGTTTATCACAGACCCACGGCGTTCACGGTGCACGCTATTCTGCGATACCGATTTGCGCCTTCAGATTTCACTACAAATCGCCTGCGTGACTGGGGACGGTGAGACAATACCAGGGAGATCCGTGGGCTGGAAACACCTGCAGCAACGCGATATCTGGTGACACCCGCCCAGAAGCCGTTATTTCTCTTATCGCCTGCTTTCAGCACAGATGCTTTGCACACAGAAAACCTCCGCACACATCTATAATGGGAGACGACAGAAATCAGAATGTTTTGTGGAGCCCGCGATGTAAGAGAACTCAGGAAAGTGAAAAGATAACCCAGAGATGGGGAAGGAAGAGGCGTGAGGGAGGAGGAGGCAGGCCTGAACTCGGTCCCCTGCTCCCAGTGCAGGAGACACACCTGTGGTCTGGCCGTGTCAAGGCATCGGGGGTGAGTCCGGCAAATGTTTGACCAGGCCCAACCAGCGAGGCCCCGTGGTTGAGCGTCCCCCTATGAACCAGGAGGTCACATGCCCAGGTTGGGGGCTTGATCCCCAGGGTGGGGCGTGCAGGAGACAGCCGATCTCTCATGATTCTCTCTTAACGATTCTCTCTCATCGTTAATGTTTCTCTCTCTCTCTCTCTCTCCTTCTCTCTCTCTCCCCCTTCCTCTCTGAAATCAATAAAAGTATATTTTTTAAAAAGTAAATAAATGTTTGACCAACTATAGCAGGCTAAAGTTTTTAAGTTGGTAACTTTGTGTGGCCTGCGAATGATGTTATAAACGCCCCAATGGCCCTTGGCAGGAAAAAGGGTCCCCACCCTGGTGCAGGGGCATCGGCAAGCTGACCGCTTGGCTGACACTTCCTCTGCGTACAAACGAGGTTGGAGGTGTTCTCACCTCCCGCTGCTACTAAGTGCCACGATGCTTAAAGCAAAGTCGACACGTGTCAGCTGACGGAAGAGGGGACGGCAGGAGGCACGCCTTCATCTCAAGGGAGAAAGTGCCCGATGCACCCTGGCCCAGCCTGAGCAGTCCTGGGGGTCACGCTGGCCTGATGTGGGAGGAGGAGCCCAGGGACCACAGCCCAGTGACCTTGGACAGCGAACTGATCGGGGCTATTTCCGCTTTTAAAACTGGCTCTAATTATACCTGCCCTACATTCCACTCGGGGAGATGGTGACGCTCAGATGGAACGATGAGCTGATGTCCTGCCCCAGATATGAGGGAGAGGCAGAGTCAAAAGGAGGAGAGAGCAGGTGGGAACGTTAGAGACTTTCCAAAATTATACTTAAAAAAAAACACACATGTATGTATATTTCTGAGAGGAAGGGGGAGGGAGAGAGAGATAGAAACATCCATGATGAGAGAGAAACATGGATCGGCTGCCTCCTGCACGCCCAACACTGGGGATCAAGCCCACAACCTGGGCATGTGCCCTGACCAGGCATCGAACTGTGACCTCCTGGTTCATAAGTTGATGCTCAACCACTCAACCACACTTGCCAGTCTTAATTATACTGTATGTGGGCGAGAGGTGACCACAGGGGAAATGAGGCCAAGAAGGTGTCAAAACAGGTCCCCAAGGAAGTGTCCCTGCAGATGTGTGTTCCCTTCAACAGGCAGGTTCTGCGTCCTGCGTCTCCAATCCCTGCTCTGCTGCCCCCCAAATGCCCCCAAATTAGCTCTCCAATAGGGCTCCGCCCACGTTAAAAAGGGCATCTAATCTGCAGGTACCATTGAGGATTTTAGCAGATTGTGTGCAATTGGTTCACATCCTTGTAAATTTCCTCTCTAGCCATTTTGATAATTTTCAAAACTTACATAAGTATTTTTTTCCCCCAGCTTCCCCAAATCGAAGCCTGGATTTTTTTTTTTTAAAGGTATCCTTGAAAAAAAGAGAGAGAAACTTTAACGACATAATAAAGCAAATGATAAAAGACCCAAAGGAAGAGAGGGAAAAAAATTAAGTTATTGCCAGTGGAAATTTTTCAACGAAGAGAAGGTAATGGCTGGTGTAATACAATAGAAATGACTTTGGGGGAGTGATGATAACAGGCTGTTTTCTTAGAGTAGTTATTAACGATCTACCAGAATTAGTCATTAATTATCCACATAGGATTATGTAGAAAGCCTTTGTCTAATGTAGTGAATGCTTAGTTTGAAAATGGAAATATTCCATCTTCCTCCTGAATGCCTGAGACACAACGTATCAGCCCGGGGCTTTTATTACCCAATGTGTCCCACATTATCTATAACTCTTCCCCTAAATCCTCAATGTCTTTGCTTGTTATAAACAAAAGACACATTTGGAGGGGATTAGAAATATGAGTGAATTACCATTTAAGCTGATTCGGCCCAAAGGGGACAATCGGGAGGCTGTCAGTCTTGGTAAATCCACTTTAGTGTTTCAACAAACAGCCCAAAGGCATCCTGTGTGATTCCTGCTGTGAAGGGTGACACTCGAGAGGCAGGGTTGTGCTGCACTACCGCCAGCAAGAGGGCCAGCGGGACAGTGTGCAGGGGGACACGGCTCCTCCCTTGAATGGGGCTGTTTATTTAAAAAAAAATTTTTTTTTTTTTTCCAGAGAGAAGAAGGGAAAGAGGGAGAAAGAGAGAAACATCGATGATGGGAGATTATCGTGGACGGGCTGCCTCCTGCACGGCCCCTGCTGGGGATGGAGCCCACAATCCCGGCATGTGCTTTCTCACGATCTCTAGAGCGCTGAGGACAACGCACAATTCTTCACGGGAAAAACAAACGCATGCTCTCCCGTGTAAAAGGCAGGAAATCACCCTGATAAATAGGGTTTCTGGTGGCAATGTGGAGTCAAGTTTGCTTGAACCGAGCACCCGTGATAGATGGCTCAGCCTGAAAACGATTCAGAAACCCAGGCCTTGAGACAGGTGCGCGAGCCGCCGCGGTGCACAGCTCGTGACTGGAGACGCGTGGAAAGATCTGCTGCGAACAATAAATCAACCCTTTGGGGAAAACAAGAGGTGTCGGAGATTCCAACTGGGTCAGACGCCGGGTATAAATTCCATCCCTGGTTCAGGTCCAGAACACCCTACAACACGGCGGCGAGCACGGGGTCTCAGGCCTCACTGAGAATAGAGGTTAATTAAGCAGCCGAGAACCAGAGCGACACTGTCCATCCCGAAGAACAGTGACGCTGTGCTGAGCACGCGTTAGAGCGGCTTTAGAGCAGGAAGGTGCTAGCATCACCTAGCCTTTATTGTAAAGTCCCAAAGACTTGATGGATAAAAATATCTCCAAGTTTTTAATAAGTAAGTTTATGCAGCAACCAATAACAGCCCCATAAGTGCAGCCACCATGTCGGATTAGAGTCATGTCCCTATGGCGTGCCAAGGGCCAACAGTGCAGGGTGGTCTCCAATGTCTGAGTGAATTAGTGTGAGATCAAACGAAGGGAGAAATATGAGGGAGCCACAGAATCAGCGTCCTTGTCTTTGTCCCTAAAATGTAAACAGCCACCGTAACGGGCAGGACGGGGTCTTCCTTCAATGCCTGCTAACTGCCGCCTCTGTGACCTTAATCGACAGCCTTAACCCCATGGAGCCCTCTTGTTCCATCTGTAAGAGAAGCTATTTCAAAGAGATTGAAGGCCATCGGCAAGTCTGGCATTCTAAAATTTGCTCTTTAATGCCTTTTTAGATACACATCCATTTTAAAAAGTATATAACAGAGAGGGCGGAAGAGGGAGACAGAGGTAGAAACACCAATGATGAGAGAGAATCATTGATCATTGATTGGCTGCCTCCTGCACGCCCCCGACTGGGGATGGAGCCCACAACCCGGGGAACGAAACCGTGGCCTCCTGGTTCATAGGTTGATGCTCAACCACTGAGCCACACCAGCTAGGCTAAAATCTGCTCTTTAATTATGACTATCACCTGAGTGCCGAGAAGGAAAAACATACAGAAGCGACGAAGAACGTATTCTGGCCCACCATGGACGTGGACGTGGAACCGGACATGATTCAGCCTCAGTCTACCATCTGTGGCCTCCTGACCTTGACCTGGCTTTTGAACAAGCCTTCGTTTGTAAAAACCCGACGTGACGAGAATGAAATGATTGGCGTGTGGGACAGATGTGACCTAATCCCCGGCAACCGTGCGGGTTCTCGACCACTGTGGCTGCCGCGGCCGTCAGCGTGGAGTTCACAGTCCAGCTGCCCACCTTCTCAAACGCCCATCTATGCCAGAGACACCCAGAAGTCCGCTGGCCCCAGGCTGACCCATGAATGAACCGTCAGAGCAGGACCACACTCCGGGCCCTCCGGCCGCTGGGCGGGGCCGCTGTGGGAAGCAGAAGTGAATGGGCTGTTTCTCAGCCCAAGCAGCCTCCTCGCCTGCTGCTCAGAGAGTCACAGGGAACGAATGAATTATTCACACTTTCAGAGCTCACAACGTCTCCCCGAAGAATGACCCGCTGACCAGCAGGAGACGATGACTACGGCACAGGGTAATGGCAGTGCCATGAGCTGTCCCCTCATGCTGGGGCAGGCGGGATGCTCAGGGCCTTGAACATACCTGTATTTAATCTCACCACCGCCCTGGCGGGTAGGGAACCCTGTCTTTATTCTACGAATCAGGAAACGATGCCGGGCTAGAAGGAGGGGCGACGAGGACCCAAAGTCAATTCTACCTGACGTCAGAGCCTCTTTGTAATCACTGCCTTCCCTCCTCCCCTCTCCCCCCGAAAAGAGAGACAGACTCCACAATCGCAGCGTAATGACACCACACAGACCTCCCCTCCTTCGTGAGATGTCTTACATTTTTTGAAATATGTTTTCCACTCCCCCGTGATGATTCTGTAATGGATGGACTTCAGCCTACCGATGTGTTTTTAAGGTTGGTTCCTCCTCCTCCGTATTTCCACGGAAGCCTACGATGGATCGAGAATCGATATTTGAAAAACCACATTACTCCGGGGCCTGCAGTCACAGCGCACAGGTCGGGGCTGAATGGGAAATGATGAACCCCTCGGGTCTCCACAGGGAATGCTGTCGTCTATTTAAAGCTCCTCAAAGCCTGTGGCATTCGGGTCTCTGTCTGCTACCATTTCAGTTGACTTTCAATTGTTAAAAATAAAATTCCGGGGGGAAAACACCACAGAACGTGACACGGAGAGATAGGCCCGCATTGCCTCGGCGCCAGTCCATGGTGTCCAGTTCGGGCTTCTGTGCCAGGGTCCGCACAGCGTTGCCTTAAATATGAGGAAAAACAATGAACTATCTTGCAGAAGACTCGCCATAAAAAGTTATCACCAGGAAAATAATAAATACACGATCAGTTGTAAAGATTACAATGTGAAAAGATGATAATATGGAAGAAATTAAATTGCCCACATTCCCAACAGCCAATCAAACCTTGGGAGATCTTACCAACTAGACAGAACGAGTAAAATTCTATCTGGGAAAGCAAATGTAGACATACCCCTTGACAAAAAGTCCTTATAAGCTGCAGGGAAGTGTAGGGCCATTAATGTTACATGATGTCATCTCCTCAAGATAAATTTAGAATCAATAAATCTGTTTGGTTTGAAGAAAATCACACTCTTAATGAGTAAATGGAGAAATGAAATTAATTTCCATTTTATTCTAATGCTTGTCTGGAGGTAAATATGAAAACAATTAAATTTGAAACTTTTTTTTTTCAGAAAACACTGTAAGAATTCAATATTATGAAAATGAAAAATACTGGACAGAACTAGTTTGTTTTAAAACCATTAAGAGCCGGCCAGGTGGGTGTGGCTTTGTTGGTTGAGCATCACTTGTTCGATTCCCAGTCAGGGCACATGCCCAGGTTATGGGCTGGACCCCCTGTAGGGGGTATGCAGGAGGCAGCCCATTGATGTTTCCCTCTCATTTCTCTCTCGTCAATGTTTCTATTTCTTTCTCCCTCTCTCTTCCTCTCTCTGAAATCAATAAAAACATATTTTAAAAAATAAAGTACAACCATAGGAGACATTGTGTTACAGTCTTTATGGTTATACTCTCTATCTCAGAATCTATGAACATACAGTAAGTTCAATATACTTCCATTCTATCAAATTTACTCACTTATTGAAAACATACATTTATATATAGTTTCAAAAGCTCTTCAATATTTCATGCTTTAAGAAAATCCAGCCTAATCGTAAACCCTGATTTTAATCTCTTCCAAGCATCCCATCTCTTATCAGGGCAATGCTGCGATGATGAGGAAGGACCCTGAGAGGGAAGGAGAAATCCTTACAGACCAGGAACCTGGTTAAAATAGGTTCCATCTCATGGAGGTAACACCTGGGGGAAGATCGGTCGGTGGGACCAACCACACTGATATGTCTTCCTACAGAATATATCACAAAATAGGCTTCACGGGATGAATGTACTCATTTTTTAAAACACACATTCAATGTGTAGTTCAACAGGACAATGGGCGCCCTGACCGGTTTGGCTCAGTGGCTAGAGCGTTGGCCTGCGGACTGAAGGGTCCCGGGTTCGATTCCGGTCAGGGGCATATACCTGGGTTGCGGGCACATCCCCACTAGGAGGTGTACAGGAGGCAGCTGATCAATGTTTCTCTCTCATCGATGTTTTTAACTCTCTATCCCTCTCCCTTCCTCTCTGTAAAAAATCAATTATATATATATATATATATATAGACACACACACACACACACACACACACACACACACACACACAATGGGCTTCTGAGAGCAATCCTCTAACACGCCAGGAAAAAATTATCTGCTCTCTGTCACCCAATTCATTGCGACTAGACTCTCCTTAAATCGCATCCAAATATTCAGAAGGGGACCATCCATAAAGTAATGGGAAAATACATGAGAATATTTCAGGAAATAAAACCCTTCCATCTAGCGTATTGCACCAGTAGTTACAATATGTTGTTGGAGAGAGTTTACATTTTTCTTTATGGCCATTCTTTAAATCTTATCCTGAAATATTGCTTCACAGGGAAAGTAAAAAAGATTGCTTCTGTCAAAATATGCCCCATAAAAAGTTTACAGCCATAACAGCCACACATTGGCCCTCACCGTGGAGCCAGCGTGTGGGGCAGACACCGGGCAGGGGGCCAACGCACACTTCCCCGACGCTGCGCGGGGTAGCTTCACTCCCAGCCCCTCTGCTTTGTTTTCTTTTGCTTTTTATCCTCTCATTGTTTTCAGGTAAAACATTTTTTATGATTTAAAACCTATTTCTAAAAAAACAAAAAAATCAACAACAGTCTGGGCACAGAGAATAAAGAAATATTGGCTTTTCTGGAGGAAAAGAAATTCATCACCCAAAGCTATCATTAGTCTTGATTCTCATGTAAAAAAACCTTCACTTCTGATGCCTCCACCATAAAAGCGTGTGTGTGTGTGTGTGTGTGTGTGAACTCACTGTGTGTGTGAACTCACTGTGTGTGTGAACTCACTGTGTGTGTGTGTGTGTAAATTCATTGTGTTGTAAACTCAGTGTGTGTGAACTCATTGTGTGTGTGTGTAAATTCATTGTGTTGTGAACTCACTGTGTGTGTGAACTCATTGTGTGTGTGTGTAAATTCATTGTGTTGTAAACTCAGTGTGTGTGAACTCACTGTGTGTGAACTTGTGTGTGTAAATTCATTGTGTTGTGAACTCAGTGTGTGTGAACTCATTGTGTGTGTGTGTAAATTTATTGTGTTGTAAACTCACTGTGTGTGTAAACTCATTGTGTGTGTGTGTAAATTCATTGTGTTGTGAACTCACTGTGTGTGTGAACTCATTGTGTGTGTGTGTAAATTCATTGTGTTGTAAACTCACTGTGTGTGAACTCATTGTGTGTGTGTGTAAATTCATTGTGTTGTGAACTCACTGTGTGTGTGAACTCATTGTGTGTGTGTGTAAATTCATTGTGTTGTAAACTCACTGTGTGTGAACTCACTGTGTGTGTGAACTCATTGTGTGTGTGTAAATTCATTGTGTTGTAAACTCACTGTGTGTGTGAACTCACTGTGTGTGTGAACTCATTGTGTGTGTGTAAATTCATTGTGTTGTAAACTCACTGTGTGTGTGAACTCACTGTGTGTGAACTCATTGTGTGCGTGTGTAAATTCATTGTGTTGTAAACTCACTGTGTGTGAACTCACTGTGTGTGTGAACTTGTGTGTAAATTCATTGTGTTGTAAACTCACTGTGTGTGTGAACTCACTGTGTGTGTGAACTCGTTGTGTGTGTGTGTAAATTCATTGTGTTGTAAACTCACCGTATGTGTGTGTAAACTGTGTGTGTGAACTCATTGTGTGTGTGGTTAAACAACACAGCAAGTAAGTTTTAGATGTTTCAAACTAACGGGTTCAAATTATTTCTCACTTTATCTTGCAGTCATGTAGTAAATCTTCGTGAAGATCTCAACAGCACTCTGAGGAGATGGAACACACCCCGCCTCTCAGTGGCTTCCGTTATTCTAACCATCTCCTTGACCACCACCCTTCCTCCCACCAAAACCCATTTGTCTCCAGACCTCGCCGACTTTCAGCTTCATTCTAATGAACTCTTCTGCGGAACCTTCAACCAAATGTAATTTTTCTATTCGATGTATTGCTCCATTGTGGGAAGAAAACATATGTCTCCGTCCGTTTCGTCTCTGCCTCATCCCTTCCTTTGGGGAAACCGTGCCCTCACTCCCTAATATGCCACCCTCACCCTCAGCCTTCACCTCAGGGCACACCCAGTCTTCTCCCCTCCGCCAAGAGCCCGTGATCTGGGTCCGCCCAGGGCTTGGCTGTCAGACAACCCTTGACTTCTGTGTGGAAGCCCTAACCCTGGAAATCAGAATATTACCCTGTTTGAAAGCGGGGGTCTTTTAAAACATTTTTAAATATATCTTTGTTGATTTCAAAGAGGAAGGGAGACGGATAGAGAGACAGAAACATTAATGATAAGAGAGAGTCATTGATCAGCTGCCTCCTGCATGCCCCCCACTGGGGATTGAGTCTGAAACCTGGGCACGTGCCCTGATCAGGAATCGAACTGTGACTTCCTGGTTCATAGGTCGATACTCAACCACTGAGCCATGCGGGCCGGGCAGAAATGTGGTCTTTTAAAGGTAATGAAGTTGAATGAGGTACTTAGGGCGGCCCTAATGCAGTAACAGTGGCGTATGTAGAAGAGGAGACGTGGGCACATGGGCATCGTGCCAGCCACACAAGTGCCTGCTCAGAGAGGCCAGCCCGGCTGCTGGAGCTGCCCCTCCTCTCAGCACCCCGAGGAAGTGCCTCTGGCTGTGGAGCGGCCCGGGAGGTGGCATTTGTTACGAGTGCAGAGCGCCTGCTGCGCTTTCAGAACACGGTCTCTGAAACCTCAGCACAGGACCATGGAAGGAGCTGCCCAATACCCCCCCCTCGCCCCCCGTTCACAGAGGCAGAGACTCAGGGGTGGAGCGAGAGACCCCGGGTGTCAGGCAGGCTGTCGGACCCCCGCTCCTTCCGCACTGTGGACGGTATGCGTGTAGCCGGATACCGATTTGGTTTTCTAAGGAAAATCGTGGTAAACTACACCTAACATAATATTCACCATCTTCACCATTTCTAAGTGGACAGCTCAGTGGTGTTGAGTGCATTCATGTTGCTGTGCAACTGTCCCCAGGACTCTCTCTGTTAAAAATCTGACTGGTGTGGCTCGCCAGTTTAATTCCCAGAGAACATGCCTGGGTTGCAGGCTCGATCCCCAGTAGGGTGGGTGCAGGAGGCAGCCAATCCATGCTTCTCCCTTTCCCTTCCTTTCTCTTTAAAATCAATAAAAAAACATTTAAAAAAGCCTAAAATGCTGAACCCACTAGAAACTACCTCCCCCCCCCCCCCCCCCACACACACAAGTCCCAGCAATCTCTGTTCTCCTTCCTGTTGCTTGATAAGCAGTTATCATATCATCACAAAATCTCCCCGATCGGTCATGGTCCCCATTTAAAGATGACAAAACCAGGCTGAGGCATTGGCCCAAGCTCACAGATCCAGGAACTGGAGAGCAGGTGAGGGTCAGCAGTGGGGTGACCACCCCATGCCCTTCACCACGATCCTCAGGGTCACAGAGAATGAGGGAAACGCAATCCGCCCAGCACACGTCCCATCAGCCTCTCACATCCTCCTTCACACGGACCTTAATTCCAACTGAAATGTAGGTTGCTGCTATGAAACACCCGTCTGCTTGAACAGATGTAGGTTATCAGGTGATCTGCTAGTTAGTATCGACAAAGTCTACAGGCAGGAAGAAGGAGCAACAGCTCCATCACCGGAAAATGATACCCAGGTTGTGTGAGCATCAGGTGCAGAGACGACTTCGCATCGCCCGGCAGTTTCCGTGTTTTACAGCTTTGAGTGCAGGTCCTCGATGGGAGAAGCAAAAGCAAAAGGCTGCTTCCCAACAAACATTCAAAAGGCAACATCAGCCTACTGCTCAGGAGAGAGAGAGGTTAGATGCTCGAGAAAGCAGGACCCCCGAGTGCGAGGTCTCCCTGGGAATCGGCGGCCCGATGGCCAGGCGAGAGCAGACACGGGGTTGGGATGGAGAGGATGACCTCCCAGGAAGGACAAGAGAGGCTCAAGCGTGAGGGGGACAGAAGTGCAGGGGAGGGGAAGCACGTGGCCCTGGGTTTCCTTGCAGAACAATAGAGGGAGGCGGACGAAAGCTGGACCCCACTTTTCCTCCAGACCGAGCCCAGAGCCCAGCGGCGCCTGCTCCTCAGGGGATGTGTGGCCTTCATCCCTGCAGAAGGTCACAGGGAGGCTCCAAACAGACCTTGTAGAACATTAAGTAACTACATTTATCTACACATTTTTAAAGATTTTTAATTGATTTTTTTAGAGAGAGAGGAAGGGAGGGGGAGGGGGAGGGGAGAGGAAGGGAGAGGGAGAGGGAGAGGGAAAAGGAGAGGAGAGGGAGAGGGAGAGGAATATTGATGTGACAAGGGAACATTGCTCAGCTGCCTCCTGCAAGCCCCTTACTGGGGATCAAGCTTGCAATCCAGGCAGGTGCCCTGACTGGGAATCAAAACTGCAACCCTTTGGTGTCCGGAACAACACGCAATCAACTGAGCCACACTGGCCAGGGTTTGTTTGTTTGTAAAATAAGTTCATTGACAATCAGGTGGTCACAGCACCTGTAATATTAAAGAATATACTTAAGGAAAATGATATTGGTCCTTGAATCAACCTTCGACAAAACAACAGAAAACTTAAAGGAAAACAAATGTTCTGGGGGAAAAATTAGCTCAGTTACCAGGATTTTATATTGACGGACAAATAGCCTCTATTTTAATTCCTTCTTTCCTCCCACATTTCAAGAGCAGGATGAGAAGAGCTGAATGGGTCAGTGGCCGGGAGCGGCCCCTCCGTCTGTGGCGAAGCCCCTGCCCCCGAGTCCCCCCCCCCCCCCGCTCCGTGTGCAGAAACCGGAGCCCCCCACGTGTGCAGAAAGGGGGCTGCAGATTGGCTCCTGCCCTGGAAAGGCCTCCCCACTTCGGGGTTCCCGGAGGCAGTCCCTTGGAGAGTCCTTCCTGGGCCCTGAATTAAATAATCATCCCTTGCGGTTTGGGTCAGAAAATTCCCGAGTACACACTATTGAAAATGACAACTTTTAAAAGAAATGAAGTATCCTAATATCCAATCTTTCACATGAATGAAATAGAGCTCTTCGATATCTATGGGTTTCATTGTGTTATTATTAGGCAAAATAAATAAAAGCTACAGAAATTATAATATCTTAGAAAAAAATCTATTTATGGTACAGCTCCTTAGGCAAAGCAGAGAGCGTCCCAGTAGAATATAGCAAAACTAACGTGCTTATTTTTACTTCCACATTATAAATTCAAGATGAAAGTCCCCTCGCATAGAACAGAAATGCTTCTTTTTAAAAAATGATGTATTATTATCCCTCTGAAAGTAATCCAACGATATTTTTGCACCTCCTCGCAGATGGGAACCAAATATTAATAATATTCTCATATGTTCTTCCTCATTAAAAATCACACTGAAAGTTAATTGTCTGCACTCCGGCAAACCTCTAGCTTAAACTCTTTCAAAGGCAATGTCCTGTCTTCCTGTTCCTCCCCGCAAAGTGTTTCGGAGCTCACACACATATTGTCAGGCTGGGGTTTGAGTTTTACACGATGCATCCTCCAATGCGGCCCTGTCACGACGCATGGGTGCTGACGAAGACACGGGTCTCCCGGGCCAGAGACAAATGACCTATTCCTCACAGCCCAGCCAACAGCACAGCGTGTCTGCAGCAGTTCCCTTGTTGCCAGTCCTATGGGGACAATACGTTGGGCTACACACACAGCGGGTTGTGTCACAGCGAGAACACTGAGCTTGGGGAAATCCATCATTGTTTTGTAAATCCTCACCTGAGGACATGCTTAGAGAGAAAAAAGGAGAGGAAGAGGCTGGGGAGAGAAAGGGGGAGGGGGAGGGGGAGGGGGAAGGGGAAGGGGGAGGGAGAGAGATTGATGTAAGAGAGAAACATCAATTGGTTGCCTTGTGTGCATGCTCCAACTGGGGATTGAACCTGCAACCAGGGTGTGTGCCCTGATAGGAATCGAACAGGTCAATCCACATAATTGAAAAGACGAATATGTGACATCATCAGTTAACTAATTGAAACGAATTGCATAATTAATGAGATGAGTCCCAGCCTTAGGGAAAATGTCAGCTCATGCTGACGGTATGGGACAAGAACATTTATGGTTAATGATTGCTCAAGAGCTGGGGGGGAATCTGACGTGAAGCACCAGAAATGGGCAGGGAAGATGCTCCCCGGGTCAGCGTGTTAGTACGTGGGCAGCTCTGCACTTTGAGAGGCCTTGAGAGACAGGCCTACCCCAGCATCCCCTGGAAGGTGGGCGAGAAAGCTGGTAAGGAATTGATTGTGCGGAGTCTCATGGCGCCAACGGCGGAGCCTGCAGCGAAGGGAAACCCCGCATTCCTGTCCCTGCACCCCGTCCCCAGCGCAGCTCAGAACCATGTCCCCAGGGGCCTTAAAGACTACCAACAAAGTTACAGACACGTCATTTTATCTACATTCACACTTTATATTCTAATATGTGGTTTTAATCACTTTTTAAAATATGTTTTTATTGATTTTCAGAGAGAGGAAAGGAGAGGGAGAGAGAGAGAGAAACATCCAGGATGAGAGAGAATCATCGGTTGGCTGCCTCCTGCACACCCCCTACTGGGGATCGAGCCCAAAACCCGGGCTTGTGCCCTGATGGGAATTGAACCGTGACTTCCTGGTTCATATATAGACGCTCAACCACTGAGCCACGCCGGCCGGGCATAGGATTTTAATCATTTTGTGTGTGTGTGGCTTGAGAGAGAGAGAGAGACAGAGAGATAGAGAGACAGAGAGATAGAGAGACAGAGAGATCAGAATTTACCATTTGTCCTCAAGGCCCCTTCCCTGGGGGAAACCATTTTCTTTTTCATTTAACACCTGAGGATTCCCACTTTACTCACCTGATGATGCCGGCCCTGCTTCAGACAAGGTCTGAGAAAGGATAGGATATTCGATGCGCCCGTCGGGGAGAAAATTGAAGTCATAAAGATAATGATCGATCGGTGTGCACCGTTCTAATTACCACCGCCAGGGTCTGTGGGAGGTTCGGAAACAGGGCTGATGACCTGAAAAATAGCCTTGGGTTAGAAGATAGCGGGCCTCCCAGCTCCAGAGGCGGCGGGGACAGCCGTGGCCTGGAGTGTGGGACCCGGATAAGTCCGACCGTGTTCGACGGACACCCACCGGGACAGTCCCCCGGGTGTCGGCACACCCGGGAGGTGCTGGAAATAAGATTTGTTTGCACTGAATAGCCTTCCCTTTTAAAGCATGTCCCTCTCAGCAGTCATTTCACTCTAAGGGGCTGTCACCTGTCATGACTAAGCGTGAGAGAATGTCTTAGAAAGCGCTCCTTTCTTCCGTCTTATGCGAACGCTCTGGGAATCAGATGTAGGTTATGCCTGAACCTGAATAGCCCTAGGCTGCCTCTGCCACACGTGGGGGCCGTCCCCCCCCCTCCCCCCCCGGGACGTGCGTGCCCGTGGGCACTGCTGGACATGCTCCTCCTTCCTGGGAAGACGGTACAGCATTCACACTTCCTGTTCACACAGAAAGAGATTCGTGTCCCCACACGCCACGCGCCCATTGGGATGGCTGGAAAGGCGTTCTTCAGACCTGTGCTTCCCATAAAACGGCAGGCCTGGACCTTTTTAAGGTTCGTGTGCGTGAATGTACATGTCACCATGGATCGTGTTTGCAGGAGAGTCGCAGAAACATTTTCTCAAAATAACTGCGGGATGAAAGGCGTTGGGAGACAAGTGCCTTCCTGTCTGAGGCTGTCCCCACGTGGCCCGGAAGGCTCTGCGTTTCCCCAGCAGAGGATGCAGTATGGAACCCTGGGACGGCGTGACCGTGTATTAAAAACCTGCTCGCTCACTCATTCAAACAGCGAGCCTCCTCGGCTCCCTGCGGCCGGGCTTGATTACGAGGAGGCAGGCCAATTAAAGGCCATCGCCCAGCACAGTGGTCATCGCGGGAAATGATGGAGGAAGTGACTCCACGGGGACCTGCAGAAGCAGGGTCAGAGGGAGGTCAGTGCAGTCAGGAAAGACTAGCCTTGGGTTCAGTCCGCACGGCCAGCAACATCCTGACAGCCGTATGCGTCCATGTTTTTATGTGTGTGTGGTTGGTTTGTTTTTTCATTCTCACCCAAGGATATTTTCCCCATTGATTTTTATTTATTTTTTAAATATGTTTGTTGATTTAAGAGAGGAAGGAAGGGAGAGGGGGAGAGAGAGGGAGAGGGAGAGAGAGAGAAACATCAGTGATGAGAATCATTGATCGCCTGCCTCCTGCACGCCCCCTTACTAGGGATGGAGCCTGCAACCCGGGTATGTGTCCTAACCCAGAATAAAACTGCGACCTCCTGGTTCAGAGGTCAATGCTCAACCACTGAGCCACGCCAGCCAGGCTCCATGGATTTTTAGAGAGAGTGGAAGGGAGGGGGAGAGACAGAGAGACAGAAACATCGACATGAGAGACACATGGATCCATTGCCTCCGCACACCCTCCGACCGGGCTGGGGATTGAACCTGCAACCCGGGTACATGCCCTGACTGGGAATCGAACCCCAGACCCTTTGGTTCAAGGCCGACGCTCTAACCACTGAGCAACCAGCCAGGGCTCCAGGTGTTTTAATCCCGCAGGTGAGGGCGGGTGTGATGGGGGGCTTTTACCCCACAAGCGGAGTGTCCTGCTCAGAGCACTAACCTCACGTCACGTTTACTGGGAAGGGCCTGGGCTTCAGAACAGCCCGGGAGCGCATTTCAGACCGATTCCGAACGACACCAGTGCTTCCCCAACATCCCGTCTCCCATCGCTGCCGCAGATGCGGGGCTGGCGCCTCGCGGTTCCATTTAGCGAGCAGTAAAGGGAGAAACAAGGGAGGCGAGACTCACCTCCCCGCGCTGCCGTGTGCCCAGATCCCGCGTCCAGAATGCTGCCTGACTCATCCGAGCCCATATGCCGCCACCCACTTGAGGCTGAAGCCCAATATTTTATTCTCAGATGCGGGGGCGGGGGGGGGCGGGGAGAGTCTGGCGAAGCGGTTGTCCGGTTTTCAGGCTGAAACGGTCCAGGGCAAGCCAGACTCCATTCCGGAAAGCACCGGCTGGCTGCCTCCCCACGAGTCCTGTGAGTGCCCAGCTGTGCTCCCCCCAAAACGCCGGGTCTCGCGCCTCGGAGGGCACGGCCGCGGGTATCCCAGGAGAACCAGAGGGGCCTCAGAAACACCGGCTTTGAACACACCTGGATGTCTGAGAACCTACAGGCCGTCGGGGAGGAAGAGAATGGAGACGTGGGATAAAACAGAAACATCTCTAAAGTGAAGGATGCTCTCCCGATGCCACCCCCAGCCTGCGGTTTACACACCCGCTGCCTCTAGCTTCCTGTTGGCAATGGGGTCTGTCCTTGCACCGGGGAGTCCCGGGCCCAGATCCCCACCACGCTTCGTTCCTCGTCCAGCTAAGTCTCTGGCGAGGCGTGAGCGTTTACGACGGCTGCTCCTCCCGTGATTGGCTCTGATCCTGGCGGCCTCCTGAAGAGCAGGGTTCACGGGAGAGCTGCCCTCCCTCCGGGGAAGCAAGCAGGCAGCATGCCCAGCTCAGGGCAGAGTCCCTGGCTCTCAGCCAATGCCGCCCCCGAGAGGGTTACGGCCTGGAAGTGTGCGTAGCCTCGGGCTGCCTTCCGTACCGTATGTCAGTGTTGAGATCCTGCCATTCCTTGTTTCAAGTTAATGATCTACATTTTATATGCAAGAACCCTCTAAAAAAAAAAAAAAAGCGGGGCGGGAACGGGAGAGGAACAGTGGGGGAGAGGCAAATTTGGCTCTAGAGGGCCGCGCGTGAGTCACAGAGCCATCTGCCTGAGAGCCCCGACACCACTCCTCAAACATGTGGATTAAAAGTTGTTCCCTCAGAGAAAGACACAGATGAGAACACTAATTAAAAAAAACCACCACCACGGAATGCATACAAATGTCTGCAAAACAGGGAGGTTGTGACCGCTTGTACAAGTAACACTGTTCTCTGGTAAATACTGATCGCCCCTCGCACGGGGGCTGAGCTGGGGCTCTAGACTATGGATGGTGAGTGGTCTCCCCACAGCAGATGTACAGCAGGCATGGAAGAGAGACAGTGGAAAAGGACGAGACACACACATGCTCAGGGCACTGGCTATGCCGCCCCAGCTCCACCTGGCACGGCCGTCTTCCCTCTCTGTCTGTCTGTCTGTGTCTGTCTGCACAGGGCAGGTCTGCAGGTCTGTGTGTCTGAGTCCAATTCCACCATCCCATTCGGACCCACCCCAAACCTGTGAGACCGCCTCTTAATTTAACTAATTACACCTGCAACGTCCTTATTTCCAATTAAGGTCACGTTCCCAGGAACCTGGGGTTAGAGCTTCAACGCATCTTTTTTGGGCACAAGTCAACCCACAGGTGTTTCAAACTTAGCTGCACAGATGAATCCCATGGGCGATTTAAAAACACACACCAATGGTCCTCGCTGGTGTGGCTCAGCGGATAGAGCGTCGGCCTGTGGACTGAAGGGTCCCGGGTTCGATTCTAGTCAAGGGCACGTACCTCGGCTGCAGGCTCGACCCCGGGCCCTGGTTGGGGCACGTGCAGGAGACAACCCATCGATGTGTTTCTCTCACATGGATGTTTCTCTCTGACTTACCCTCTCTCTTCCACTCTCCCTAAAAAGCAATGGAAAACTAGCCTCAGGTGGGGATTAACAAAAACACACAAACACACACGGACGCCTGGGAGGCCCTCCCCAGAGCTCCCACACCAGTCAGGAGAGGGGGAGGCCAGGGCACGTGCCGGGAGCCATGGACACAGCACTGAACAGAGCACTGAACACAACCCAGTCCCCACTTTCTGGAAGCTTCCGTTCTAGTGAGGGATTCTGGCAGTTAAGACCAGGTAAAAAGCAAAGGTCGCAACCGGGACATGTGAAGTAAAGAAGATGAGGGCGGAGCCACTGTGGATGGGAAGGTGGGCAGACAGGACAAGGAGGAGACACCTGTGTGATTTACAGGCGATGCGTATCCGGAGCCAAGCCCCAGGCATGTGGCGCGTTTTGTGTGACCCGAGAGGCCAGGTCCTGCAGTGGGACCCTCTCCCCGGCACAGGGAGGAGCTTGCTTGACTGAGGACACAATGCACCATCAGACATTTCTTAAAAATATATATATTTCATTGATTTTTTTACAGAGAGGAAGGGAGAGGGATAGAGAGTTAGAAACATCGATGAGAGAGAATCATCCATCAGCTGCCTCCTGCACACCCCCTACTGGGGATGTGCCCGAAACCAAGGTAAGTGCCCTTGACCGGAATCGAACCCAGGACCCTCCAGTCCGCAGGCCGATGCTCTATCCGCTGAGCCCAACCGGTTAGGGCACAATCCGACATTTGAGGCGCACGTTTCGTGGAAGGATTTTTGCCTCTATCATGTAGTGATAGTAACGTCTCATTTTTCAAGTTGGATGCGGAAAACCTACTATTAACTCTCTAGTCGGGGACCAAACAGACCTGTCCGAACCACACATCCCCGCCCTGGAGATGAGAATTCTGCGAACTCCACGGCTCACGCTCCGAGCCAGACGTGAGCGGGACCCTGGGCGGGACAGGGCCGTGTCCAGGTCACTGAAAGATGGACGCCCTTTCCTGTAGAAACGGGAAGGTTCCACGTCCGAACGTCACTACCTTCCCGTCCCTGCTTTGACCTGAGAAGGCCGGTCTGTGGGTCCAGCAGGTATTGTCTTCATCGCCTTTAGCTGCCCAATAAACAGGCCAACAAACCCCACGTGTGCGGTGTCGGCGGCACAAAACAGCTGCGCGAGGCCTGCACAGACGGGGCGTCTCGGTAGCGGGAAGAGGAGCTCACACGTCAAAAGGCTTCGATAGAAAAGGCGCCATAGAAAAAGGAAGTTATTCTTCTTAGCTGTAACGCCCCAAAATGAGGCTGGGCCACCTACACGGCTGCCGAAACCTGATTGCAGAATGGCTCCTGATGCCACACGCAGTGGAGGCCAAAAGCAATAAAAGCTCCATCCCGCCCTCACGCTGAGCAGACCCACATGTGCCTTTAATTTTTTTTTTTTTAATTTCCTGGGCTTCCGGCCCAGAAATTGGATGGGAATTTTATTTAAACCTGCTCTTGTGTATCAACTTTTGGTAAATAGCAGGTTTTTGGCTCTCACACCATGCTCTCCATTTGGAGCAGCGGGAGGAAGTGAAATGGTCCCCCTCTCTCTAGACAGACACCTATGCATGCACATCTCACCTGTTCTGACGGTGACCCGGCGGCTCACACTAAACGCCCATCGCCATTCCTGGACACTTAGGATGTGCACGCCCCCCTGCACCCCACGGCAACCACAGACTCGAAGTCCCTTCCATCACCTTCCGGCACTAATCCGCTTCCCCCAGCACCGGCAGTGCAGTCCGAGTTTGGAAATGACTAATGACTTGGTGGGGGCGGGGGGAGGGGCGGGGGTGTCCAGGGGCTCAGGCTTCAGTTTCTCGCTCATGTGAATTCAAGGCTGCCCTGTCTTGCCCTGTCGCTCTGCTGCCCGGGGCCGGCCCCCCTCTCCTGCCTGATGACAATGCTCTCTCCCTTCCCGCTAGACAGGGCACGGATGGACGTCTTAGAGGAAAAGGCACCGTGAGCCCTCGCCCTGGGAACACTGGGAGGAGGCACCGGGTGATGGATGTGGGCAGGGGGCCCTCATCACAGCCGCGAGGTGCAACACACACACGGGCATCATTTGCATGCCGTCCTCTCAGTTCCTCCCAGAATTCACCAGTTCTACCCAATGCAACACTCCGTCACACTCAGGGGGCTTGCCAGCATGCTCCCAGACCGCAGGCAAAGGGTTATTTACAGTAACCAATAACAAGGGAAGCGGCCGTAAACAACCTCTCCGCACCTATTCCAGTTTTTTCCCCTTTGGCTAAGGACAGAGACCTTAAGAAGCCAAAATTTACTGCAACTTAATTCTGATGGGCGAAAGCACATTACTTTTATTTATAGTAGTGAGCTCTATCTATCCGTGCCTCCCGCTTTAAAACCTAAATCCCCCCAGCTTTTTTTTTTTCTTTAATGCAGCCATTTTTCCTACAAGGAAGAACAGTATCTTGTCAAAGTGAGAGAAGAGGCCAACAGAGGACACAGCTCCCCCCTCCTCCCCAGGGCATCCCAGGCCCCAGGTGTGCTCTTAGGGCAAGGGTGGGGAAGGGGAGCTGGGGAGGGTGTGAGCTCATCACTGCCCCCTAGTGTCAGGCCTTTGCAGCAGGTCCTTCCACCCTGCATCCCTGGGCCTGGGATCTACCTCTTGTCCTGCAAACCCCCAGAAGGGGAGTGCTCAGGGATGTGTCTGTTCCTTCAGTACGAGGACTAGGAGAGAAGAGGGGACAGAGAGGGCACAGGGCTGGAAGCTCCCTTTTGGTCGAAGTAAGCAAACAAGTAAACTATAAACTTAAGACACTCTTTAAAATGTGGACCCTGAGCCCAAACACCTGCCCAGAGTCCAGCACCCCCTGCTGACCCGACCTCTCGCACATGCATTTCAGGGAAAAGCCACACACTGCACTGCCAGCCTCCTGCACTGGGCTCCTGCTGGCTGCGCAACCCTTATAAAGGGGTCCCTGGAATCCTATTTCAACCAATGGGATGAGAGACCTGCCCGTCCAATGGGAGCTGAACAGCCATAGCCTCATTTGCATCTTTCCTGAGCAATCAGAGCAGCTACCTAAAGACCAATCAGAACATGCCATCCCAACCAGGGCCGTGTTATTTGGACCACACTATGTAAATTTTGGATTCCTCATTTGCATAAGGATGGACCACTCAGGGACCAGGGTGGCACACCCTCTAAGAAAGAGACCTCCCCTGCGCCCTCCGGAGGCTGTTCCCCCTGATCCCAAAATGTTCACCCAAAGAAAGTTTCTCCTTTCACCACACCCCAGATGGGTGGTAGTCACCTCCGGTTGACAAAAACCATGTCAAAGGATTCTAAAGCTCAGCCCCAACTTCGGTTTTACTCACGAGGACTATTGCGAGTATCTCGCGACAGCCTTCTAGACATGGTGAACGCATCGATATGGATGCATGCATACATGTATGCAAGCGAGAAAACTGTGCTTTTCGGGAACCAACTTCCTTCTCCGAGGAAAACCTCCTGAAGGTCCCCGCTGTGAGAGGCTCCCCCTCAGATGCCCACGCCTGTCCCCAGGGCATGTGAATCCCTCTCCCAAGGATGGACCGATAGGCTGTCTCCAATAGTTCCAGTTACTGCTAATGCCTTCGCACAGGTGCGCTTAGGAACTCGCGCTGTTCCTTTGGGTCCAGGTTCCGCCCCCAGCCACTGCCTGGAGGTGATTCGGAAAAAATGCAGGTGAGGAACCCTAAGCGCACAGGGTCCTCCTAGGAAGAATACAAATGTGATGAGTCTCCGATCGGACTCCTGGAAGCCTGAGGCCCATGAACTTCCACTCACTACATCAGGGCACGGTCACAGACCCCGAGTTCTCTGGGGAGAAAGAAACCCAGAACGGATTCCCTTCAAGCGCGCAGTCCGCCGCCCGGGGCGCAGCGTACCCTGAACAACCACCCGCTTTATTATTCTCACGGAGGTCCGGAGCGCAGCCAGGTGCGATCCCTACCTTGACCCCGCGCTCCCGGGCCGGCTGTGTGCTCGGGAGGCCACCCAGCGGCGGCGCGTGCGGCTCTCCGCCCTCCAGCGCCACCTCGGGGCCGCAGGCCAGACACACTTGGACGCGCCGCGCGCGGGCGAGGCGTGCGGCGTGGGGTACGGCGGGGCGGGGGCGCGCGGGGGCGGGACGTGGCGCTGGCCCGAGGCGCTCATGGGGCGTGGAGTCCCCCCCGGGCCAGAGCACGCGGGGGGCGTGGCGTGGGAAAGGGAGCGCACGGGTTGCCGGGGGCGTGGGCGCACGGGGCGGGGCCGCGGGCGCGGGGCCCGGTTGGCTGCCTCTCAGCGGCGCCGCGCGCTGGCCCCCCGCCTCCCCGCCCTGGCCCCGCCCCTATCGGCGCAGAGTGGCGGAGGCGCCGGCAGCAGGACCGCGGCTGCCCAGACACACAGCCAGGCCGGCGGGGTGGCGCTGCCGGGTGGGGACGGCGCGCACCCTGAAGGCGCACGGAGGCTGCGGGGATCAGGTAGGTCGGGATGTCCGGCCTCGCGCCGCCGGACCGACTGGACACGCTGGCTTCCTGGCCCACGGGCTGCAAAGTTTGGGGAAGACGAGGCATCTCTAGCCCGTGTGCTTTGGGGCGCTTGTGTTCCCTTCAGGCGAGGGCTGTTTTGGGGTAAAAAGATTGGTACCTGGCTCCAGCGGGGGCTAAGCCCGCCTGGCCCTCGGGCCGGCTCTTTGCGCCGAAAGTTGGGGAGCGGGGAGGGATTGCGAAACCTGGGTACACAGAGAAGGAGCCCTGGTGGCCCCTGGTCTGGTAGGAAGGTGACAGCGGTGAGCCCGGGAACCCCCTTCCCTCCGGGCTTGGGGATGGTGTGCAGAATTCCTCGCTAGAGATCAAGTTTTCTCAGCTGCCTCTCCGCTTCCAAGTCTGCCCTGGTGGACCCGGTGCAGTCTGGATTCCTGAGCTCGGACCTGGGTCTCCGCTGCTTCTCCTTCTCTAAAGAAAGCCTGCAAAGCATCCCACGCGCGCGCGGGTCACCAAGTCCCACCCCAGCGGCTGCCGGGTGCCAGGTCACAGCGCTGCAGGGTCCGGCTATGGTGCCGGAGACACGCACAGCCTCTGGGCTCCGCTGTGCACAGCTGCTCAGGGCTGCCGGTCTGTGCCCCTTCCCCGCATTGCATGGCTTTGCAAGCAGGAGATGCTCCCACAGCAAATGATTTCATAATAAATGGTGCCGCTCAGGCGAGGAGAGGCAGTCCCTCTTCGGAGCCCTGGGGAAGGGGTGGCCAGTCTGGTCACCTGCAACCAAGATTGGGGGAAGCAGTGAGCAGGAGCGAGGCAGCCTGGGGATGTGTGATGTGCAGAGAGGTCCGAAACCCTGGCTCCCGTGGTGAGTAGGTAAATCCAGAGATCATCTCAAGTGATGAAGCAGGAAAAAAAAAAATCTGAAAAATATTAGGGAGGCTGTGCGCGCTGTGGTTTGTGTCTGCCCCCACGGAGGTGAATATCGTGCTTGCTGAAAAGAATCCTGATCTGTAAATAGATGAAAAACAGGAATTAATGCGAACAATGAGTCAGGGCCTTCGGAGATTGACAGGAGGGATAATTGCCTTGGGAAGAGCTACTGTGTCTGAGTATCGCTCCAGTGTGTTGCTCTGGCTTTGCTGGCTGTGTTTGGTTAACAGTAGCATGACTTTGTCTCCCATGTTCTGGCCTGTGAGTTTGTGGGTTTAACCCTTTGTGGGTCATGGGACCAGGGAGGAAGTGGCAGGTGGATCGTCATAACCACGTGGACGGCCTGTGCAAAAGCCCAGTACGTGCCAGGGACAGGTCCCGGTGGCGGGACAGGCCGCAGTGGGACAGGTCCTTGTGAAAGACGCCCGGTGGGACCCCTGGACGGATCTGTACCCGCCAGGGACCTCGAGCCGGTGGCTGCACTGTTCAGGTGAAGGCCAGGTGGGCTGTGTATGTGCCGGCCTCCCGCCTGGAGATGGGCCGGCTGAGACACCGCATGGCTCATGGACTGGCCGGCTGGTGGATTCGGCAGCCGCGGCCTCAGACAGTGACATCCAGCCCCATGTCCCTCTCCCTGTCTGGATGTCATTAATGTCAGCCTCGACCCCGGGGAGCCTAACTTTTAAACACCCTTCATGACACAGCCACAGAGCCCGAGGGCTCCTTAAAATGGCCACAGCACCTCTCATAGGACCCACGTGCCCCGCAGGTTCAGCTGGAGCCGAGACCAGCTGTGGACAACACGCTATAGCCTCTCCCTGGCTCCTTTGTGCTCGGATGCCCTCCCGGTCACATTTCATACAAAATACGTCTTTCTTGTGCATAGGTTCTCCACTCCTTCCCCCACGTCCAGCGCACACATCTTTGTTTTTCCTGGGCAATTTAAGCGTCCAACTTGAAGTTTTCATCAGCTCTTACTACGGTTTGCGCTGAAATAGCACAGAGATATGACTGTATCTTTTCTTTTTCTTTAAACGTGTTTTTATTGATTTCAGAGAGGCAGGGAGAGGGAGAGCGAGAGGTAGAAACATCAAGGATGAGAGAGAATGATGGATCGGCTGCCTCCTGCACACCCCCTACTGGGGATCGAGCCCACAACCCGGGCATGTGCCCTGGACCAGAATCAATCTCAGCACCCGTCCACAGGCCGACGCTCTATCCTCTGAGCCAAACCAGCTGGGTCTATACCCGCATCTTCTCATGCTGCACGACATGCATATATCACTGTGTTGTGGCCATGTCACCAGGCAGAGGAGCGCTGCTGTTTCCCTGTCCCCGGTCAGTAAGTCATTAGCAGTGGAGTCATGTTAATTTTATGTACTGGGAGCGAATCAGATGGCGGGGGGTTTATTGATGCTGTGGGCGCGTGTCTGCCCCCTCAGCATCAGTCACCCCAGCCGTCTGCCTGGAAGCCGGCTGATCGGCCGGAGTTACTCTGTCCCTCTGAGGGTGAGCGTGTCTGAGATGCTCCCAGGTTTCGACCCGCATTAATGTGGTTGGTGGTGGATGTTCCCCTTTCTTATGCCCGATCTTGGTGCACCGGAGAGCATCCTTTCTGCAGAGACGTTGGGCAAGAGTCTCGGTTAGGGTACCAGAGGCCTTTGAAATGGAGGGATAACAGGTCCCAGGTTCCGATCTGATTGGAATAAACATTTCGGAGATGACCGAGTGGGCTGAGTGGTGTTTGGTTTTCAGTCCTCGCTCTGCCTCTTCTCTCCCCCTCCCCGCTCCCCCGACCCCCTATCCCTGCCGCATCTGTCTCAGACACACTCTGGCAGGCACACGTCTTCTGGAAATCTGCTGCAGGAGGCAGGCGCCCCTGGTTGAGACTCCGCGTGCCACGGTTCCATCCACAGTGCTTTTCGTTCCGCCCTTTCACTCGCACGTTACACACAAGAAGTGAGGGTCCGTGATAGAAGCGCTGGCAGAACTCGATGGCATCTCAAACAGCTCGGCTACGTGGAATGTAAATATTTGTAGCATCTTGACTGTGCCAAGAGGCTGCCTTGCAGGAAGCGAGAGACGACGGCTGCCTTGTTAAGTGGGATAAAGTAATTCCGACGATGCGCTTGCTCCTTCTTGAGGACGGTGGTGCATCGTAGGACATGGGTTATGTAGGTTACTCTCTTAGGTGCTTTTGTGGCTCAGAGTGTGACCTTCCGGGTGCTAAAACGGGAGGACCAGCTTTGCCCCGTTTGCTCTTCTCACTCGCTCTCGGCTTGGAGTGCCTCGAGAACGTTGGGATGAGATCTGTCATTCAGAAACTACTTGGATTGCATGGCTGATCCGTGAGAGCCTGTCCCAACACTGTTTGCACTGGGAAAAAGAATTCCTGGGCTCATGACAACACTTCACAGGCTCTGCCTGGCTGGTGTGGCTCAGTGGTTGAGCGTTGTCCTGTGCACCCAGAGGTGGCTGGTTCGATTCCCCATCAGGGCACATGCCCAGGTGGCAGGCTCAATCCCCAGTAGGGGGCGTGCAGGAGGCAACCAATTGATGAGTTTCTCTCCCATCGATGTTTCTCTCTCTCTGTGTCTCCCCTCCTCCCTTCCACTCTCTCTATTCAAACTTTTTATTTTAAAATAGAAATGGAAAAGAATCCTCGGGTGAGGATTAAAAACAACAACAACAAAAACACACACAACAACGAACACAAACACGGGACATTCCTTGGGGTTTTCCTGCACCAGCCTGGGTCCGAGCACTGGGTCGCACGTCTTGCCTCAGTGCAGGGGTGAAGAAGCCGTCTGCTGCCCCGCCCCCACTCGCTCCAGCCTTCCGGACACTCCGTGCTGGATGAATCTATGA